>NC_139680.1:57246037-57706348 GCF_964106915.1 Podarcis gaigeae
TGGTCCTGAAAGCAATTTTGGGGAGGACTGGGCGGCTACTGTTGATTTCATTGCAGCCACACATTTTCATACAGACCAGGAGACCACCAATCGTTTGCAGACTGGCTTACCGCCAAGAATGCTTTTGGAAGGAGAGAAAGCCCCTTTTATAGCAGACTTCACACCTGAGCAGAATAAAGTGCTGTTTCTACTTGGTGCTCTGAGTAGAACCAATGAGAAAACAGGTAGGCGTTTGGACAACCACACAGTACACAATTAGAATTGAAGCTCTGGGGCTGGTAGGAGGTTGGAGGATGCACAGGAAAGTGGTAGCTGCTTCTGCACTACCCCACACACCAGCTGTTAGGCAGGGAGGCTGAGCAGCCCAAACAAAGTCCGCTCTCACCAACATCCTCTTCAGGCTCTAGGGAGGGTCTCCTCATGAGCCATGAAGACTCTCCAGCTTTCTCTTACGATTTTCGAGGTTGAATCAAAATATTTATTTCCCAGCACCACACATATACACTCAGTTGTATCTGTTCATGCAACATAAATACTAGCGTTGCCTCCAGTTTTTCTTCTGCATGCAGTTTCTTCCTCCTGCCTTCACAGTGCCCGGCAGATGTTGTTGAAACCCTTTTCCATCACACGCCGGTTCTTTAAAGTCAATTAAAGATCCAATTAAACAGTGAACCTCTGCTTCTTAATGGCGGTGTAGGAGGGTTTTCACCAGGTGAGGTGCTTTTGCATTCAGCGCCTCCCTGCCTCCCATGTCTGAGCAAGAGCCAGGTACTGAGATGAACTGAGAGTGAAGTCCATTCCCCCTGTCCCTGGTGGGAATTTGCAAGGATGATTTATCCTCTGTTATCCTTGTTTTTCATTTGCCAACAATCCCCCGCTGTTGTGGGGGCTGCCTCCATTAAGACAAGCAGGACTGCAAGCCCAAAATAAACTTCATTCTATTCCCAAAAATAAATGACACAGAAGAAGGGAAACCAGTAAAGGAGGTGATTCATTTTTAGAAAGAAATACGCATTTCACCAAGCTGAGGTTGCATGCTTTTTCTGCTTTATAATGGTCTTTTGCTGCACTTCTTCACAAAACTGTTCAGATAGCTATAAAATTGGCATTGCATGGCACCATCTTGTGGCATTAATGAGAAAAAAGCATCTTTTTGCTTTTTATATATATTTTATTTTTACACTCCTATCCACTTTTCCTTCAGTGAGTAAAGCAGATTAGGCTGAGACGCGATGACTAACCTAGTTAATGTCATGGCCTAGGAGAGATTTGAACTCTGATCTGCAAAGTCCTGTTCCTGAAAATCCTACCTGATAGATAGCTCAAAGCCTTCCATCTCAGATCGAAAGCAAAATATAATAGGATGGGAAGATACCGGAGTGCTATGGATGAACAAACAAACAAACAGCATGGTCCAGGACCAGTATCTTCCAGCCATTCAATGCCTGCATAAACATTTCATTTCATTAAACTTTTAATTTGTATACCACCTTTCTATCTTAAGTACCGTATACACAGTGCTTTTTTTCGGGGGGAGGGGCACAGGGGTATGCATACACCTAAACATATTGTGAATCTAAGTTTGGCCTCATTGAGGGGCAGTATTTCAATACGAGTAGGAAAATGAGAGTACCCCTAAACATTTTTAGAAAAAAAGCACTGACTATAAACAATGCAGTTTACAAGCTGAAGAAACAACAAAATGTACAACAAAGATCACACACCTTATAACAATCTGATCCAACACAAAAAGTCATAATAAAAACATAACTTTAAAACAAACAAAATAATGTAATATTCAATAATCTATTAGAATATAACAGCACACAATAAAATTAGCTCTCAAAATACCAGCATGTAAGAATTAAACAGAAATTCACACTTAACAATTTGTTGAACTGGAAAGCAGAAGATAAATCCTCACATAAATAAATAAAACCTTTCTTTTACAGGAAACCTTTTGCTGCTGATTTGGAAGGCTGCCATGGCTACCGAAGCAGGAAGAGAAATTGGCCGCAAACTTATTGAAAGTGTGATTTAGAGAAACTTGCGAAACTTGTCTCTGGGGGGTGGGGAGATAATTCCTTTAATTATCTGCTTAGTAGTGAATCAACTTTGCTAGTTGTTTGCATTTCTTAGCAATTTACCAGTTTTAGGCTTATCTATATGGGATTAAGGTTGCAACCCTATATACACTTACCTGGCACTTCCTTCTGAGTAGACCTATACACAGTGACTTGTTAAATGCCATAAATCAGGCTTCTTCAAACTCGGCCCTCCAGATGTTTTTGGCCTACAACTCCCATGATCCCTAGCTAGCAAGACGAGTGGTCAGGGATGATGGGAATTGTAGTCTCAAAACACCTGGAGGGCTGAGTTTGAGAAAACCTGCCATAAATAAATAAAATGAAGCTGAAAATGAAACCTGATTTGTCTTGATCAAGGAACTGCAAAACACCCCTCTCCCCCAACCTTCCTTGTGGTTTGAAAGTTCAAAAGTGTATGAAGCAGCAAATGTAACATTACATTTCTACAATAGGCTAGTTTTGAAATACACTCACACACCCCTCCCTATTCTCCACTCAGACAAGCAAGAGTTCATGGAAGCATTCCAGCCTGGCAAAAACATTTGTGTAACAAAGCGAAGAGTGTAGCCTTGGGAGAGTTACAAACTGCTCTGGGTTTTTAGTATAACCAGGCAGCATCTTAATCTTGTTAGATAAATATTAACTTCTGAATTCACTTACATAAATTAAAAAAAGAATACAAAGTTAACACAACATTTGGAGAGGCAGGATGTGGGGAGCTGTGAAGCACGAAAACATTTTAGACCCAATGTGCTTATAAAACTATGGATGCACTGCTTGTCACTATCAGCTGTAAAATGTGTCACACAGCACCATCTTGTGGTACTGATTAGCAGTGCTTTGCAAAACAGCTTTCTCGAGGATTATTGAGAATTCTGCTTCTTAGAAGCTTTGACTGAAGCAAAATAAAATATATCTAGTTGAGAGAACACCTAAGGACTAAATTAGTGAGGGGTTGAACTAGTCATGCCTTGGAACTGGACTCATAAACCTAAACTAGTTCAGTTTATTCCAAAATAGATTGGTTATATGTTTTGGTGCCCAAATTTGATATGTTGTTATTATTTAAAAGGGACGTGGGTGGTGCTGTGGTCTAAACCACAGAGCCTAGGGCTTGCCGATCAGAAAGAAGGTCGGTGATTCAAATCCCCACAATGGGGTGAGCTCCCGTTACTCGGTCCCAGCTCCTGCCCACCTAGCAGTTCAAAAGCAAGTCAAGTGCAAGTAGATAAATAGGTACCGCTCCAGTGGGAATGTAAATGATGTTTCCATGGGTTGCTCTGGTTCACCAAAAGCAGCTTAGTCATGCTGGCCACATGACCTGGAAGCTGTCTGCAGACAAACACTGGCTCCCTCGGCCTATAGAGTGATATGAGCACACAACTCCAGAGTCGTCCGCGACTGGACCTTTACTTTTACCTTATTATTTACAGCTCAAAGTGCCTTGGGTTCTCACTGTCTCAGGGAACACATCTTCTTATATGAGCCTCTGATCCGCAACATGAGAGACAAGGGTCTCAGCTAAAGATTAATTCCTTCCGCCTGCTCCACCTCCAATCCTGAATGAATTGAGCACCCACCACCACCACCCAGGGACACTATTTGCTATGTGGACAATGCAAGTAATTTGGCATTTAGCTCTGTGAGGATGACGTATATACATCAGCTTGTGATTTTCTTTTTGGGAGCAACTATTGCATCCAGTAAATTAACAATACATAGTTCAAGTACGTATTACTCATTTTAATGTTTTGTACGGCTATTTTGACCTGATATGTCTCCTGTGGATTTTTTCCCTCATTTTATGGAGTTTTAATATCTGAAGCTGTGCTGACATTTCACTTTCAAAAATGAGATATTCCATGTCTTGGAAGTTCTGCCTTGTATTTTTCTGTATTCACTGGCACTTTCTACTCCTGCTTCTCCAAGGTCTTGTCTTGAGTAGGATTTTTAAGAATTAGAATAATCAGTAAATGACAGGATCAATGAAATCTGAAAATATCACATGGCATACCATCAAAATACCCACCCACACTCCTTCCAGCCAATGGATATACTTACTTCCACAGAGGTAGGGAATCTATGGATGTTGTTGGATCCCTGTTTTCATCATCCCTGACCACTGGCCATGCTGGCTGGAGTTGATGGGAACTAGGGTCCAACAATCGCTGGAGGGCCACAGGTTAGCCATGCCCACTTCACAGACAAAACTGAATGTTAACACCTCTTCTTTCAAGTGCAGCTTTGTTTTGTTTTACAGAAATTGCCAGCATGGATAGTTCCCCCCCCTCACACCTATAAAGTACCCGACACAAAACAGATTGTGCTTGACTGCACCTTTATATTTCTAGTCTTTAATCTCTGGAGCTCTACAATAACTATTTTAGTTTCCTCCTTAATGGTGTATCAGTGTTTGGATGAAGTCAAGCTCACTCCACTGGGATCCATATAGCTTAGAAGGCCAGGCTTCTCAATTAGTCCCCCTGTTGAAGCTTATCTGCACCAAATTAAAATGCCATGCCAAAAATATAAATTAAATTCCATTAATCGGTCTTCATCAATGAATAATAAAGCAAATAAATAAAGCTGAATTTGAATGCTGATTTTCTCTGTTTTCAGGCAGTGAAAAATATCATATACTGTAATAATATATTTCTTCCTCATGAAATGAAATGTGATCTGTCAAGACTTTGAAATTGTTTATTTGGGAATTTCAGCAACTTCAGCAAAAGAGTTTTTGGTTTTTCTATTCACCTTCATACAAAACAAGTTCATATTCTGCTTTTGTGAGCTTAAGTGTATGCATTTCAATTGACTCCCTCACTTAAAGCCATAGAAACACTTTGCTTCAGAACACAATACTGAATCCTGGGAAGGATTTAGATGCTCTATCATTGTTTGAAGTTACTCCCTTGTTCTGACTGGTAGGCTTAAATAACCTGAGGAAAAATTGCTTGCCAAAATGTTATTCCTAGAGGGACTAAAGGCCTACATATTCTTTCATTTTGAGGAACCGGGACTGGTCTACACTCACAGAATGAGGCAGCAGAATGCACTCTTGTCACTTCAGAAAAAGTTTGGGATGGTTGCTTTGAATACTCTACCATATAAAAACAGGCACCTTACAAGTAATAAATAAATAGCAGCACCTTGGGGTGTGGGTGTAGATCAACCATTCCCTGTTGTATTTGTTTTCCTCTTGTAGGAAGTTTGTCTTTTCTTATAGAGCAGGAGTGGCAAACCTAGATGTTGGACTTCAACTCCCATCACCCTCTGTCAACATGGTCTATGGTCAGCTGCAGGCCAGACTCACAGAATTCCCATCTCTAACTGGGGGTGTAAGTAGGCATTATTTTCTGTTCCGCTCTATATTTGTCGCATGCAGCCTTGTTTCTGTTCCACTGCAGTCTGTCCTCTACCAAAAACTACACTATTTGTCTTGCTGATTGCTGTGACAAAAATATGTAACTTACTTAATTACTTAGGTAGACTGGATGTGGGACATTCCAGATGTGGGACAAATAAGTAAACATGGGCGATTCTTGCTCCCACTTCCATTTTCACCAGTTTCCCAACATCGATACCTCTAACACACAGGGTTCATATTTCAAATTCTCCCCTATCTGCATTCTGCAATGGTGCCATTTCTTCTACTAGCTCAGAAGTCTTCACCTCATTCACACTTCATTCTGTTGAATGTGAGAATTAGGTCCCTGTCAAAGGCCATGAACCTCATGTGATTCTTGCTACTGTCTTGTGTGACAAAAATAGATGTGATGGTGTTACAGACAGGTGCTGCTACCAAAAGAAGAAAAAGACCTGCACTCCCTCCCCGTTTCTTTGGAGATATATAGCTAAAATGACAAGTCTTGCACTCTTGTCTCTCCATCCTGTTCCATTTCATTGGCTGCTGACTGCACAGGCAAGGTATCACCCAAGTGAGGTGATGTTGGGTTATGATGTGACTATGTCTGCACAGAGGGGAAAATTGCTAGTATGGGAAAGAGGCAACATGCTCTGCTTCACCACAAGTGAGCCCTCAAGGAGCATCCAGTAGGAGAACAGCTTTTACCAAAGGTGTCATGGACCTTGAAGACACGCGAACTCAGAACGTAAGGGAGAAACGTGCTAAGAGGAAGGGACGCTTGGCAAATCCACACCGTGATCAACTCCCACCCGGGAACCAATGTCCCCACTGTGGAAGGACGTGTGGGTCCAGAATTGGCCTCTACAGTCACTTATGGACTCATTGTTAAAACCGTGTTTATGGAAGATAATCTTACTTGCTTACGATCGCCAAAGAAGAGAAAGAAGAAGTGTGTTATCTTCTTTAAAAAACAACAATGGTGGCATTATAAGTCTGGGTGGGATTAAAAGGCCCACAATGAATTTATCAATTCTAATCATTAGATTAGATTAGATTAGATTAGATTAGATTAGATTAGAGTAGAGTAGAGTAGAGTAGATAAGGCATTTTGCCTTAACTATCCCTAGACCAGGCTTCCTCAAACTTGGCCCTCCAGATGTTTTCAGACTACAATTCCCATCATCCCTGACCACTGGCCCTGCTAGCTAGGGATCATGGGAGTTGTAGGCCAAAAACATCTGGAGGGCTGAGTTTGAGGGAGCCTGCCCTAGACAAAGACTATGTACAAGCCAAACATTTGAAACACATCCTCTGCAAAACAAGGAGAAGTCTCCTGGGAACTGTCTTTAAAGAGCTGCAGTTCTCAGAATCACTTGGGGATGTGTGCTTCAAATGTATGGTGTGTACACAACCAAATGAAATGTCCAGAGTAGCTTACAGTTCATAGTTAAAAAACCCCAAACCCTCAATAATCCATGGGTGGTGGTGGGGAAGCACAACTGAAACAAGAGAGATTAAAAGACCAGCAGCTCTTTTGCTTTCTAGAACATTCAACTTTCTTCTCATGGACATTGCACCACACACATGGACTGTCCTGCCAGTAGAATTAGCACCACCTTTTTCTGTCTTCAATAACACCACAAAATTTAACAAGTAAAGCCCATTATAAGCCTTAGTGCTGAGAAAGTTTGAACTTGCTGGTTTTCCATCGCACCATTTCCCTTAAACACAGGAGCCCTGCCAGGAGGCTTTGAAAGCCCTGCAGTTGTATCACATGAGGATGCCAGGTCCATATGTAGTCAGCACTCAGGTTACTTCCTTCATCCTGTGCCTGTTTACACCCGCAGTATAAAATCTTCACTCATTGCTTTTTTGCTCATTGATTAATGTGCTACGTTTCGACTGGTGAAGCTTTTCCTGACAGTGAAAATGCAGTGATGGGCAAATGTCCACCTGTTGTTTTATATCGGTCACATTACTATTCTACATGCAGTGCCCCTGTCTATAGGAAAGACGACAATGCTAAGCCCATCTCCTGACAGAGCTCCTGTGACTTTCAAAGACACAAAAAGGAAAATGGCACCATATGGCCCCACCACCATGCTACAGGAATATGAAAAGTCACATCTAGTAGAATTTCAACCCTCCATGTAGTTCAAAGGCACAGCAGCCTTCTTAAAGGTTTGGATCTGCTGTCATATTATTTCAGGGGGAAAAGTTTTTAGGAAGTGGATACCTTTCTTTTATGAGAACTTTCCTGTTCTGGAAGACTTTAAAGAAATGTCAATTAGTTGTCACCAACAGTTCAAACACCAAAAGCTAGTCAACTTGCAATGTCACACAAATCCATTCACCATAATTGTTGGAGATAGTTCAAAAGCCCCACATTGCCAAGGGAAGGAACAGGGGGCTCCAGGCAATAAAGATACCATTGTCTCATATTTCTTCCTCTGCCTGCCCTGGTAACATGTATAATACACAAGATGTACTTTGAGTCTTCCTGTGTCATATGCAGAAGCCAAAATGTTTTCTCCATGAAAATAATATTTGGGCAGCTCTTGTACATTCCTAGAAGATTCTATCATTAAGGTAGAAAGAGGTATTTTAATATCACTCTTCAGCCATATTCCCATGGTGGCTATGCTGTAATGACATACTTATGTAAATAGATCTTGTGGGTATTAAGACATTCATTTTGCGTTATATCAATATTTTAGTTGGCTCTTAGGAGCAAGCTGAGATTGGGGACGAACCATATTGCCCCCTCACACCTTGTTTCTGCTTTGATGTGTCCATTCTCTCTCAAAGTCAAACACTATTTGCTGATATGAGCATTGGTACTTTAAAATGCATCAGGACACTGAACACTGAAGTGCTACTTTGTCCTTTAATGTCCCAGGACATGGGTTCCAATTATTCAGTGTCATTTTATGGAAAAACTTCTAATGTACTGTCATTATCTAGCAATTTTAAAAGGAAATAAGTTAATGAGGTCTAAGAAAATGTGGGAGTGTTTACTATAATTACCTGGTTCATAGATCAGACTAATTATATTTCAACAGATTTCCATGTATAATCTAAAAGTAATTACTGCAGCTGCCAGCTGTTAAAATATTACGCTAATTGTACTCGAGAAAAGTTTGAAAACAAGTTTTTGACCTTTTCTGTGTTTAATTTATATTATATCCCACAGAGTCTCTGAGAAGGAAGCCTCCCCCCGCCCAGAAGCTGACAAAACAAATACCCAAACAAATAAATGAAGGAGGCAGGTGGCTTTCTTCTTTCAATGAAATAAATAGAACTAGAATTATAATTTGTGATTTTTTAAAAAAATAAACAAATGAAACTAGGTATGTTGCTTAGTCAATTACATGACTGTATGAAGTTTTCCACCATGCTCTACATTTCCTATTCACTTTGGAGGGGAATGATCAATGACATAATTATTAATATTATTTAATTCAGGTTTCTTAATTTTCTTCTGTAGCCTTCTGCAACCCACAGCAACAGAGCCTGTGGCAAATTATGGAAAAAGGGGAGAATTGATGACTGTTTCATTGGACATTTTTGTACTCCTACCTTGATTTTGTTTGATACAATACTTTGGGATTTTTTTTAAATGTTTGCTATTTTTATTCCTAAATAGATTTCAGATTTTGTTCTAGAAAAGCTTCATTCTTTGTTTAGAACAATATTTCCCTTGAAGCACATTTCATGATAGGTCTTTTCTGGATCCCATTACTCTTGGAAGAGAATAGTAAGTGGATCTGGAAATTCTTTAACCTTCAGACTCTTGGGCAAACAATGTATACACTTCATCTTCTTCCGAAGACATTGGGATTTTGATTTATGAACTGTCTGGCTTTGATCCTACTTCATGTGTTGAAGAAACTGGTCATAGAAGCACACAAGCATCCAGACAGTGTATTGGTTCCCTTGAAATCCATGGGAAAAGTTACTCATGACTTAGTTCCTACTGAAATCAATGGAACTCAAGTGTAACCAACCTGCTGCAGCCTTTAACACACTTATCTGGCAAGTTCCATTGAGATCAGCAAGGCTTTATTTTGTAAAGAAATGTGAAGAACTGCACACATTCAGCCCACAGTTCTTACAAAGCTGCATTCGTCAGCCATATTACTTGAGGCAGTATGGATCAAACAGAGTACTGGTGTTGCCAATGATAATCTGAACAGGGGCTGCAAATAGACCTTGGAAAATTAGCATTGCAAAGTTCTTTATACACCATATACTACCATACTTTATACACCATACACTATATACTGCTCTGTGTTATGGATATATTCCTAACAGGGCCAAGGCATCTTTCTCTTTTGCTGTGGATACTATTGCAAGGAAGCAGTGTCTGGAGTGGTGTTCCCCCTACCCTTTAGGAAAAGTAGAATTGCGCTTTGTTTTTTTCTTCTCTCTATTTAATCCGACAGGCTTCCTATGCCCTGACAGTGGCATGGCAGGAGAAAATTCAGTCACTGGAGCATTTCCAATCATTCCCTGCAGATCCAGCCTTGGAAAAGTAAAACCTGCTGATACCTGCTTATCACAGAACTCTCCAAAGCACAGCCAGGTGGATCATTTCTGCAACTAGATTACCAGGTGCAACAGAGGGCAAGGCCAGTGCTTCCTGCAGGTGTAGGTAAGGCGGCATTTTAGCATAGTGGCTGATCAATTTTGTAGCAGTGCAATCTTATGCCTATTGACTCAGAAGTACACCCCAATGAGTGAAATGGGACTTACTCCCAGGTTAAGTGTGCAATAGAATTGTAGCCTAAAGGCTGTGTGTGTGTAGGCTGCACTTCCTACTTATTTATTAAAAAGCATTTATAAACTGCTTAAAATTGAAAAAATCTCTCAAAAGTCTAAAAAGCAAATGATATACTATATCATTAAAACAAAGACACACAACCTAAAACGGTGATAGAAAAACACTTAAAAGCAAATAAAAGCAAATAAAACAGAAATCCAGAGGATTCAGACGTGTAAAACAGGGTCTAGCCAATGCTACCATCTGATCCCAGACTTGTAGGTAGGAGCGGTACTACTGCAACACATTACTACCTGCTCCCAACTCACAGAGACGGTTCAGGAGGATACGATGGTCAATACTGAAAGCCACTGAGAGATCAAGCAAGAGTAACAAGGTTGCACTTCCACTGTTCCGAAGCTGTTCTGTTCCAAAGTTATCCGAAGGTTTAGTAACTCTTCTTCTTCCTCTTTTTACTATTTCCTTCAATAATATAAATCAGTATCACTGCATTTCAGTCTCAATGCTTTTGAAAGTGCAGCAACATTCATTTCACCATCGCTGGAGTATCTATTTCTTCTTTCGTTGCCTTGCCGCCTTCATACTCAATGATGTGGACAGCAGTACAATCATTTCTGACAAGACTGAATCATTTTGTTTTCAGAGGTGTCTGAAAAATAAAGTGGACAAAAGACTCGTTCATGTTCAGACTCATCAGAATGCTTCTGTATTATTGATAACAGCTACCGGTATATCAAGAGCACTGCCTACACTCACTCTCTAATTGCGCTTACTTTTGTTTTTCATGTAGCTTAAACAATCCTAAAATAAATCCTCAGGCAATTTAATGTATTCTCTTAAAACCAGGATTACACAGTCTTGTTTTCAGCACCTGTCCAATACAGATTTATATAAATAATAAAATTTTTTTTTGTGTGTATTATTATTATTTGAAATGATCTGACATTAAAGTCTAAGCTTTAATTTCTGCAAATCTCCACTGCCATATAAAAATTGTTCTCAGAGAGAATCAAGGCATCTGGAATTCTTGGCTCATCACTGGCAAAGCCATTGTTGTGAATTGATATCACATACACAAACACAAATAAAACTTTCTATACCCAGCATATTACAACTCATTATCAGATCCTGTCAAATGTTATCATTCTCACTGAAAATAATTGTGTGTGAGTTTTTATTTTTAATGCATTTTATTTAGAGTCATGCTTGGCATGCTAGATAAAGAGTGCCTGGAAGATCTCTGAAGGTCAGAAGTAGCCCAACTGACTGGTAGAAACTAGGATGTCCTTTGTTTATCAAATGATCTCAGACAACTGGGTTGCTGGCTCAGCCACTGAAGATGGTAATTTATGGGATGGGTTCATAATCCAGGACTCTGATAGCAATCTCCTGAGAGACAGCAAAGGTATTTGCTTTCATGTGTTGCTAAAGCCTTCAAACAACAGGGCTAATAAAGTGCAGCTTGCTCTCTGTTGACAGGGACTTTTAAAGGGCAGGTGGATAAAGGTTTGAAGGGCCTGATGCTTGAACAGCAAATGTCACAATTAGAAGAGCCTGCAGGCAGATGTAGTAACCTGAAGGGTGCATTCTGCTGAGCTCCTACCAAAGAAGGAAGCAGATGGGATTTAAAAGCAAATCACACCTTTTCTACTGCATATTGCTTGCCTAGTCTAGTTTAACTATAGACTACTACAGCCTTCCCCAATATAGTGCCTTCCAGATGTTTTGAACTACAATTTCAATAATCCCTGACCAATAGCCATGCTGGCTAGGATTGACACAAGTTAACATCTGGAGGGTATCAGCTTAGGGAAGGCTGCTCTAGTACAACCCAGAGGACTAGTTGTACTAGGCAGAATAATATAGCACATTTTGAGGAACTGAAGAACAGAAACCAATGAATTGTAATCAATTGCACAGAACTCATAGCCCTTTCTTGGTGTTATTTGAACAACTGTGGGCCTGTGGGCCTGGCAGACTCATATTCTTGATCAGTGGATGGGGGAGGAGAGCTCTGTGTGAGTACAAGTGCCTATACAACCCCTTTCTCCCCTCCCCTCCCGCCCATCATCTTCGGTTTACACTGATGTCTAATAACAAGGCACACACACTTTTTGTTCCTCTTCTTAAGTAGGGTGCATTATCATTAGATGTGTTCCCCCTGATTTTTTTGGGTAACACTTTCTGTAACACTGATATCTTTATCATCAACGTCAGGCCTGGAATTTGGTTTCTTTTCCGCTCTGTGTTTCGGAAGCACTCCCTTTGATGAATCTGAAAATAAAGCAGGAGACACAGCATGGGGTTAGGGGTCTACAGTACATGAAACATCCCACCATTACCAGCCTCTCAGGAATAAGATGTTGGCCAAAAGATCCAGCTACACACACAGCTAGCTGCTTTTTGCACTGCTAGTAATGCTGCCTTCTTATTTCTCAAGGAGAATATTACTCAGGGAGCCACTTTTGAAACTTAGGTGGGGCTCTCGAGAGCAGCCCATGATGCTAGTGCTCCTTCACCGGGCACACCCATTGCACTGCACACTCATCTAAGGAAGGCACTGAATACGACCTTGTCTATGACTATTTACTTTGGTTTAGTTTGGCAGCACTTAAATCACTGTGCTACTCAGAAATCAAATGCTGCATGACGGCACACTCTGCGCAGCTGACAGCACCACGAGGCTAGAGGGGAAAGTGTATTTTATAGTATAATTTTGCAATTGCAGCCAGACACTCCAGAGCAAGGCATGTTGTATTAATTCACAGCCAGGCACTCTGGCTTTGGCCTCGTGCCTCTGAGCAGTCTGATTGTGAATTACTACCCCCTCACATTTCTATTTCTGTTATGAAGGAAATAAGACATGACTGCTTGTTTATTTATGAACAAACAGCTCAGCAGATATTCTCTACAAAGCCGCAAAGGCTTAAGCTGTATGCTGATGGCCAGCAGTGTTTTGTTCATCAGCAGCTCAATCAAACAATCCAGATGAAGCCAACATACAGATATGTGGATATCGACATGGTCCTTCTGAAGTCAGTTGGGATGGGCATTTCAATCCAGAAGGTTATGTTAGACTCGCACAGGGTGTCCTTAAGGTCTTCTGCATTCATGCTCCAGGGTGACAGTTGCTGGGATTAGCACAATCTCCTACTGTTTTATGGGACATCTGTGATGTGTAATCCTGATGTTTCTCAGGGAGGCAGTTCATACAATGTGTTAGGGACCTGCTAGGTTAGCTGTGCAAGTACCGGTCCAATGGAAAGGTCAGAGGTGTGCATGGTGGGCCCCAGCCCATGCTGAGGAAAACTCAGAGCAGCAGATAAAACTCAGAGGGGCCCAAGACAGAATTCAGGTCAGGCAGAAATCAGTGTCCAAAACAGCAAACAGCAGTCAGATGAGCCTGAGGCAGGTTTGCAAAGCAAGGACAGGAACCTGTAGCCAACCAAGAAGAAGCCAAACCTGAAACAACAGGTCAGCCAGTCACCTGGTCTGACTGGACTGATGAGCTGCAACAATCCCTTTGGCCATTGTTGCAGCAGCACAGAAAGGCCAATCGCTTCCTCTGCCCAAGAGCTGTCCTGAAGCAAGGACAACTTGGGGCACAGTGAGTAATACACTGGGATCCTGTACCAGAGTCTGGAGTTTGAGTCCCCTGGCAGCTTACACAATAACCTATCCAGCATATCATCTGTAGAAAAGTGCTAGAATAAGCCTGGGGCTCTCAGGATGTTCCTTACTATGCATAGGGCTAAACACACAAACGCCAACCCAAGCAGGCCCTGTTCATGTGATCTACCCAGCCTTTTTTCCTTGTATGAGTGGGGCCTCCTCACTTATATTTATGCACATCAGCTCTAACTGCCTTAAAGGAAGTTGATAAGGCGGACGCATGAGGACAAGGATCACTATGGTGCCCCATTGGATGTATTTACCACATCCTCAGAGAATGAATAAACCAGCCTTTAGAATCAGTCACATTTGATTAATGGGCAGAGAACTGAACTGTGTGTCATCAATGTAAGACACTGACAACTCTCTCAGCTTTTCCCATAAAAACCAGCCCCACTGATTATTACTTTCTGAACCGTATATATTTATTCACAGCATTTTTTCAGATTGGAAACAGGACTCCCATTGGAATCCATGGCAAAATGGTGAAAGGAGTTGGGTTTTACCCACCCAGCAAGCTCAGTCTTGAAACCTTGTCATTTCTTATCCTTGAAGATGACAGTATGTAGTGGGTAAAGACTGGGTAAAGATCTGGTACATCAAAGGATAAAGTGACTTCCACATTTGTTCCTGATCTTGCTTCCTTTGTGAATCTGCTCTCAAGGAAGCGATTCTTTTGTAAACACTGATCCCACTCATATTTATGATGTCTCCAGTGGGAGTTATTTCTAGTAAGTAAGCAAACATGGCTTGTAAACTTAATATTATAACACAGGTTGCATATCAACAGCAATGACTGGGGCCTTCAATTTGGCACCATGGCACATTCAGACACTCCCCTTGTCATCTGTCATGCCCCCTACTTCTCTCAGTTTTTTATAAATGTGTTTCTTGGCTTTTGTTGTTGTTTGATGCTTGTGAGAGGATGCTTTTTTGTATGTGTTTTGTTTGTTTTGGACAGTAAGTATTTTACCTGGGGGTTTTTTGGGGGGCGGGGGAGGTGTTCTGAGCATAGCCAATTTTTCTTCCACAAAATGGCCATTTTGAGGAGCTCACAACAGATTCTTAGGTTTCCAGATGTACCCCCCGGGCACCAAAAGTTTGAGGAGCCCAGAATTATGATGTACCAGACACAGGCACCCTGTTGTAATTTCAGGAAGCCATATATGGCTGAGAGCTGCTGTTCTTTAGCTTTCTGCTTTACCCTTTGTAGAACATAAGAGAGAGGTCTGTAGTAAGCATCTCTGAGAAGCACTTTAAAAATTTGAAACAATATAAACGGTAAGCATATTTTTGGAAATAAAAAGTGTAAACTGAAGACATCTTTATAGTTTTAACACAATAACATACTTTTTTTTATTAATACCAAGGCTGAGCAACAGTGGTGGGGGAAAATGGAGCCTCAAATTAAATATAATAAAGGTCCATCAGTTGTGAATAACACTGACTATTCTTGTTTCAGTATGAAAGTGACTTTTATTCAATGCTGCTGCTGAATGATCAGATGTATCTGTGGCAGACACATGAATGGGAATCTGAAGGGACTCTTGGGGTCCCTTCTAACACTATGATTCTATAGAGTTCTGTGTTTTCTGTGCTTTTATACAGATCCAGTGGTTCCAGGTGAAATCATGCAAGGTATCTGTGAACAGCATGCATTTCTCAGAACTTGGGTCAACTGACCTTTAGCAATCCTGTTCTCTGCAGATGTAGCTGTCTGCACCATCTCCTCCTTGTTCTCCTGCTGCTCCAAATCACTTTGACAACTCAACTGTAGTCCTGTAACAGCAGCAGATTGATCTGATGGCTGTTTCTTGGTGGCATCTACATAAACATCCTGAAATTACATCAGACAGCAAGATTGATTCATGCATAAAGTGTTAGTCAAAACGTGAAGTTTGACAGAAGTATCTTCTGTTCGCCAAAGGAAATTATGAATTCTACATTTACTTAGTTCCTTACTAACTTATTTTATAACACACACACACACACACACACACACACACACACACACACACCTTTGAGGTATATAAAGCTACATTAAAGGTAAAGGTAAAGGTACCCCTGACCGTTAGGTCCAGTCGCGGATGACTCTGGGGTTGCGGTGCTCATCTCACTCTATAGGCCAAGGGAGCCGGCGTTTGTCTGCAGACAGCTTCCGGGTCATGTGGCCACCATGACTATGCCGCTTCTGGCGAACCAGAGCAGCGCACGGAAACACCTTTTACCTTCCCGCCGGAGCGGTACCTATTTATCTACTTGCACTTTAACGTGCTTTTGAACTGCTAGGTTGGCAGGAGCAGGCACCGAGCAATGGGAGCTCATCCCGTCGCGGGGATTCGAACCGCCGACCTTCTGACTGGCAAGCCCTAGGCTTAGTGGTTTACACCACAGCGCCACCTGTGTCCCTAAAGCTACATTACTTTAATATGATTGGAGTATCAAGGAACATATCTGGTCATATTTGGTATATGCTATGTTTGTATGTACATACACAACACACATACACAGAAATACATACCTGTGTGTTCCATATATGTATGATATAACATCTCTCTCTTTTCATATAGAAAAATAGGTATATATAACTCATTGCTTGTTGCAAGAAAATCGAATGTCAGATTATCCCCAACTTGTTCAGTCACAGCTTGAAGAGCTCCAAAAAGTGAGATCTCTCTAGCCCTTTAGAATAATTGGATAGTATCCAACTAAGTTTTGTTCAGAGTAGACCCACTGAAATGAATATAAATTAGGGACATTCATTTCAGTTGGTCTCCTGTGAGTAAAACCACCCATTTGGCTGCATTGTCAAACTGCAGTGACCATCAAGATGTTTCTCCTACTATTCAACTGAAATCTACCTTGCTATAACCTAGGCTGATTAGATCAAGTCCTATACACTTGGGTAGCAGAGGTCAACTCTCTGCCCTCTTCTGTGTGACCAGTGACACTGCAAGGCCAGATTAAGGGATGTGGGTCCAGGACTCCATGCTGCCCGGGGGCCCTCCAAAAAAACTCCTGCCACTTCTACCTAAATATCAAGTAGCCAAGGGTTCTACCATCACCACTGTCCCATGCTTCCACCCCTCACCTACCACAACCACCACCAATATACGTTGCTATAACCTAGGCTGGTTAGATCAAGTCCTATATACTTGGGTAGCAGAGGACAACTCTCTGCCCTCTTCTGTGTGACCAGTGGCATTGCAAGGCCAGATTAAGGGAGCAGGGAGCAGCAAAAAAATTTTAATATGTAGGGAGATGAGGCTAGGAAGCCAAACTTAGGTGTAATCATTGGCCACCTTGTTTTCAAGGTAAAAGTGAAGGGTTGAGCAGTCAGGCAGCCAGGCAGGCTTCTAAGGAGTAGAATTCTCAGACCTAGGTATAATTTATAAGACCAGCTACTGCACACATATCCACCCTCAGGGCTAATATATGCTTGAATGAACTAGATAAAAATATCAGTTATAAAAACTCATAGTGTCTTATACAGCCTGAGACCTCTGCATACTTGCTGTCTTGTTTCCTAATTGCTTACATGATTACAGTGCACCCACAAGCCTCTCACAAACAACTTCGGCATCTTGATCAAACATTTGGGAACAAAAGTTCTATGTCATTGAGAACAGAAGCTAAACTTTCATTCTCCTCAGATTTTTTTTTTAAAGTTGCTTTTCCTTCTTAGTAATCAACACAGCATGAAGCACATTTCTGATTTTGAACTGTCCTCAAATAACTTGCAAATAAAGCTTTATTTTAATAAAGATACCAAATGGGAAATTTCCCAGCTCCGAAAAATGTGCATAAATACTGTGATAATGTTAGCAATCAGGTCAATCCTTTTATTCTTTTACAGCCTCTTTCAGAAAATGTTTCCCAAGGGCATTTTGCAAATAAAATAGCATCTAAAAAGGGCTTCAATAGTTGAGAGTAAGTCATGTTAGATTTTAAGTTCAACTTATATTGAACTCAGATGTCCTCCTAGTACTGTGTATCTATCAGCATGACAATAATATGCATATTTGGGAGATTACAATGTACAGTGGTACCTCGGGTTAAGTACTTAATTCGTTCCGGAGGTCCGTTCTTAACCTGAAACTGTTCTTAACCTGAAGCACCACTTTAGCTAATGGGGCCTCCTGCTGCTGCCACACCGCTGCTGCACAATTTCTGTTCTCATCCTGAAGCAAAGTTCTTAACCTGAGGTACTATTTCTGGGTTAGCGGAGTCTGTAACCTGAAGCGTATGTAACCTGAGGTACATTGGTAGTCATATTTAGAGTAGATCCACTGAAACCAATGAACTTAAGTTAACATTGGTTAACATTGGGGACCACCTGTTAAAAACACTAAAAACACTAAAAATCTAGGTCACCACTGAGTTAATGGGCTTAAACATGCTCAACTTTTCACCCAAATGTGTATTGCTGAGCTCTTTGCTTAGCTCTTTACAGAAGAAGAAGAAGAAGAAGAAGAAGAAGAAGAAGAAGAAGAAGAAGAGGAGGAGGAGGAGGAGGAGTAGTTTGGATTTGATATCCCGCCTTTCACTCCCTTTAAGGAGTCTCAAAGTGGCTAACATTCTCCTTTCCCTTCCTCCCCCACAACAAACACTCTGTGAGGTGAGTGGGGCTGAGAGACTTCAGAGAAGTGTGACTAGCCCAAGGTCACCCAGCAGCTGCATGTGGAGGAGCGGAGACGCGAACCCGGTCCCCCAGATAATGAGACTACTGCTCTTAACCACTACACCACACTGGCTCTCAGTCAGTCAGTTCAGATGTGGGCTGTGCAGAGGAAATGTGTACAAAACATTGGAAAATCCATGGAAAATCCATGCCATGCATGTCTTGGTAACACAGGGCTCTCTTGGCTGATAGGTTGACAAAATCCAAACCTATATGGATCTACTGGGTAATCAAACCATGTTTTATCAATTCATTTAGTCATCATTTCCGTAAGGCATGTGTCAACGCTAATGCACTCACAGATTTCCTTCATGGTCAGGCCACTGAGTTGACATGAAACTCAAGAACCAGATCTATTTATTTTACCCAACAAATGTGAGCATAGAGTTGTCTCCCCGTTGAAATAAATGAAACAGCCTTTGGATACATATCAAAGCATCTATGCTTGCAGGAACCAAAGCTCCATAGTTTGCTTAGCTTCCTGGATTATTTGGTGAAGGAAAATACTAAGCACATAAACTATAATACTATGTTGTCCATACAGTGCCTTTCCTTGGACACAGAATGAAACATGAAACTCCTCCACACACATATTAAAGCAGCAGTGCTGTGTATTTGGGCATGTAGAAGAGCATCTCAAACTGCTTTAAAAAAATTAAAATCGTTCTCAGCCTCTGGGAGGATTCTTCCAGAAAAGGGTCTGGATTTCAAGAATTAGGATTTGTGGTCATTTATCTGACAGGCCTGCAGAGCAATAAAGAAAGCCAAGATGAAATCAAGTTAAAGGATTGCCACCAAAACAGTTTTACCTCAACACTTGTATCTTTTCTTTAAAAAAGAACACAAAAAACCCTTCAAGCATCACTAAATCTGCAGAAGGCAGTGCACCACGCTATAAAGATAAAGTTGCCTTTGACCACATCGTACCTCAGGAAGTCAGAGATGATACATTAAATAAAACAGACCTTTTTATTGGAAACTAAGACAAGGATCAGAAGCTGGGGAAACATAGCAGTCATTAAGCTTGGATGTTGTACCTTTCTGCAGATGTTTGGTCTCAAATAAAAGCACAGACTATGTTCCCCACATTTTGCTTATGGGAACATTCAAGGCATTGCTTTTTCCCACATAGTAAAAGATGCAGAAAAGCAAGGTGTTTTCTTCAAACAAATAATAATTAATAAACCCCATATTCCCACAGAGATCCCAGGTTTCCCTTTTTTTTTTTTAATGCTGGGCCGTCCACTCCTATTTAACTTTTTCCTTTCCCTTAAAGATGTCTGTTGAATACAAATGCTGACATTATATAAGTAACATTAAACCAGCCTTGCAAGGTCTTGGATGTGTCCCATAATATTAGCAATAAAATTAAAGCTCTTCTGAGAGAAATCACGTTATAAATTATTGAAGGCCTTTCTCGGGCTCTAAAGCCTACACAGTTCTTCATAGAATTAAATGGTGTAGTTATACATATTAAGTTGTACAAATAGCCAGGGAGCTCCTGCATATAAAGATGAAGAGCCCAAACCATTGCTTAAACTATATTGCAAAAGAGTGAAGGCAGTGGCTGCACAGGTATGTAATACTTTACCATGGTGTAGTGTTACAAGAGGGACGCGGGTGGCGCTGTGGGTTAAACCACAGAGCTTAGGACTTGCTGATCAGAAGGTGGCGGTTCAAATCCCCACGACGGGGTGAGCTCCCATTGCTCGGTCCCTGCTCCTGCCAACCTAGCAGTTCGAAAGCACGTCAAAGTGCAAGTAGATAAATAGGTACCGCTCCGGCGGGAAGGTAAATGGCATTTCCGTGCGCTGCTCTGGTTTGCCAGAAGTGGCTTAGTCATGCTGGCCACATGACCCGGAAGCTGTACGCCGGCTCCCTCGGCCAATAAAGCGAGATGAGCGCCGCAACCCCAGAGTCGGTCATGACTGGACCTAATGGTCAGGGGTCCCTTTACTTGTAGTGTTACAAGAGCAAGCTTAACCTTTCCGCACCCCCCAGCTCATATGCACCTACTGTTCCTCTCACTTACTGGCAAAATTGCAAGAAGGGAATTAGAATGGTAAACTATGGTAAATCTTCACAAAGATGAGCGAAAGCAAGGCAGCTTCATGAACTATTATTTGAGGTTAGCTTGCTTGAATTAACCCAGTTTGTGTGGGTTCAAAGGACTTGGCCAACTTTGGTTAATCAGAAACAGTTTTTGAATTCCCCCTGATAGCTGTGCCAGAAGGGAGTGTATGAGCCAGTGAAAAGGCTAGGTTTGTTCTTGTGATGCTAAACCATAATTGGTGTTCACCTATTACATTCAACAACTATATAATCTATGTACCTCAGTATAAAATTAGTATATTTGTACATTTACGTATATGTAACATTCAACGTGTGTGTAGTCTGAGTACCTGACACAGATCAACAACTGTACATTATTTTGCATAAACACTTGTACCTGCATAGAGACAGCTTTTACCTGAATTCAATGTAACGTGTGAACAAACCTATTGCATCACATCCAATGCTTGCTGCAAAGGGTATGCTAAGGGTTCCTACAACAATAATGTCTGCCTCCCTTCCTGCCAATTGGCCTGAAATGCTACCTGTCATCCAGTGCAAACAGACACCCTGCAACTCACGTTACTGTCTGATGGGAAGGAATGTACATTAGTACATATCCATAATAAAATCTAGTTGTAGCCTTAAAATAAAAAGGGGTGTGTATTGACCGGCTTTCAATTTAAAAACCGAGGGAATTCCAGAATTCTCAAATGATTATAACATTTTATTTTCTCAAATTATTTTAACAGATCATTATTATAACACTTTATACATAGCAAAAAGTAAGTGGATGATCAAGCTTAAGGGATTTTTATTTTTTATTTTTTGGCATAACAGTAACTGCACCACAATGTGCAAAACATATAAGGAATTATATGGCAATGAACATGCCACAATTCTTCTGCCTCACACACCATGAGTGCATACACACACTACAAGAGGAGAGACAGTATACTTTGATGAAGTTGCACAGTGCAAGACAGAACGTTACATTGTTATATGGTTGCAAACTGTTCTAGTGAAGAAAATGGCCCATTTATTGGAGTAATCAGTGCTGGGCATTGCACTACAACTTCTGCCGTACATTTATTATAGTTACCCATGCTACGAGATACAGATCATAAACCTCTAACTGCAATCTTTAAAGAGATCCTAGAGAGCTCTTTCTGATGCCTTCAGAAATTCGGGGGGGGGGGGGCAAAGAGATGTTGGCATTAACTGTTGCCAATTATCAACCTGTCCTGTGGATGTTTAATTGTCCTATACTCTCAAGCACAGTATTGCCCATACTGACTAGCAGTGACTCTGCAGGGCACCAGGCAGGAGTCTTTTGCAGCCCCACCTGGAGTTGCCAAAGACTGGAGTTTCTTGCAAGCAAGCAAAGTACCAGTAAGTGCTCCACCATTTAGCTGCACCCCTTTCTGAGAATCTTCCATGTGGCAAATGCGTACGGTGGTACCTCGGGTTAAGATCTTAATTCGTTCTGGAGGTCTGTTCTTAACCTGAAACTGTTCTTTTGGGGTATGTGCTCGCATTCTTGGCTTCTGTCATATATCAGGGCACAGCCTCCCTCCTGATTGGTAGGATGTGTTGATGTTTCAAGGGACATTGGGTGTGGGTGTGAATTTTACACTTTTTTTGTACCCCCCACCCTCTTGGGCTGAGCATGCCTTAGGCACAGTGGCTATTTTGCTGGCATAGCAGTGGCGTATCTTCCATATCACTGTAATGTGTAAGATGGATTTCTCTGTCCCTTATCATGGTCAGATACAACTTTGACAGAGAGGATTTTCACACTTCCCAAGTCTAGGTCCACAAAATTCATATGCCCGGCTCACATTTCACTATTCAAACATTAGGAAATCCATTTCTCCAGCATTTTGTTCCTCTGCTATCAGCCACCAGCCTTTAAAACTGGCATAATCGTGATCCATACTTATGTTGTTTTCCCCATGGAGAGGTAAGACCTTAGCAAGAAACCAGGATTTTGCTCAAAAGCATCTCTTTGCTATGAATCGGATGTCTGCATGGCTATCCATAATTGATGTTCACAGCCATTTAAGATAAATGCCTTTAAAATATAAAATTAGAAGGAGCTGGGAACCTTTGAGACTTCACAGGGTGCTATTAATAAACTAGACAGCGAGTCAAGGCTGATTTGTTCCACTCTGGAAAAGATAATGATTTTTTGATTGTTACTTATTTTATGCCACAGTGGCCTTCCTGCTTAAGCTGTCAACAAGCCCAGCTATACTGCACACCAGAGTAATATCTTGCAAGGGTATTACATAACTACAGTTATACGAACTGACAGGGTCCATAGTTTTGCCCAGAAACTTTAAACGCACTGCCCCAGCATGCAGATCCCAACCGAGTCCCCTGGGCAATGTGGAATAAGGAATTATAGGTTTTTAAAAGTCTTCTGAATGGCCAGTGACAATGAAAGGAATCTTCATGCAGCCTTGTTAGCATACAAGGCGGCAAGTAGTGCTTCACATTCTTTATTTTCCTGAAGAACTTGGAAGGTACATATAATAAAATGTGCATGAATATTTTTTAGCATCAAGTGCCTATTAGTCATGCCTAAAGAGGAGGTTCAACGAGAGTCCAAGGTGATAATCTCAGAGAAAGCAACACAGTTATGACAACGCAGCAGCTACGTTGGGCTAAAGTAAATAATGTGTTGTAGTTTAAACCTGCTCTACCTTTTCATTTGGGAAGAATTTAGCAAGCACAGTCGGTGTGTGGGTGGGTAGCAGGCGCTGAAATGGAGGTATAATTTGAGTATGGTAGTTATGGTGCCCATTTTACATTCCACATAGCACATTTTTCATTAGACGATTAGGACGGCAGTTTTTGAAGAAGACAACCATAAAAGATTGTGGATAAATCTTTATTTAAACTTATTACTATCTCATGATGAGTTTCAAAAACAAATTGCCTCAGTCCAGATGCTCAGATGTACTTCCTCAGAGTGGCTGGGGAAACCCAGCCAGATGAGTGGGGTATAAATGATAAATTATTATTATTATTATTATTCCTTGCAAACCCAGCCTGCCTGGACTGCCTTGGAACTTTAAATGGGAGGAGGTGCATTGTGGGAAAGGCAGGCAGAGTTGCCTCATTCTGGTGTGAATAGAGAAGCCTGAGTATGTCCACGGAGATTTAGGAGCCTCCTTGGCTGCAAGAAACTGCTAAGCCATGGTAAATACCTTCACCAGGAAAATGTTGAGCTTTTAAAAAGTAGGTGAATTATTCCCCACATGACACATTTAGATAAGCTAATGTATTTTCAACTTGTTCAGTAGGTGGAATTCTGTTGTATTTTTTTTCCTGAGGCAAAGTCTAGTCTACCACACCTGAACAGAGTCAGCTAGCATTCCAGGTGCCTTGCTTACATCTTAATTCAAGCATAATTCACTAAAAACGATATTTTCCGCCTAATGAAAAATAGGGTCATCTGAGGAGGAAATCCAGATTCTCATATGCACTATTGACCTTTATTTTCCAAAATGTAATTGGGGAGAGGGGCCTATTACCTGGTAAACTGATAAAATGTTCTATTTTGTAGATTTCCATTTTTAAAAATGCCTAATGTGTATTAAAATGCTATGTAACACACAAATGCTTTGTAAATAAACAGGGAAAGGGTGGTGCTAGGGAGGCCTACTTTATTAATTATTTGCTATCTTCAGGGCAATGCCGTGGAAACCACTAGATGTCTCTGTTTCCTGTTTTATGCATTACACTTGAAAATTAATACAGCTAAGATATTCCATTTTAAATTCCTCATTTCAAGGGTCCATAACTCAGAGTAAAAATTCACTGCAGGCAACGACTTGTCATAAAAAGATCCAATCTAAGAGAGGTATTTATTTTCTTCTACTCCTCCTCCTCTGTACATTTGAAAATATGCGGCTCTGCATAACAGCAGTACTAAATTGTTAACTAGATTCAAGTTTGTCTCTGGGCACTGGTAGAGGAAATAGCCGACAAATAATGCAGACTTTAAAAAAAACCAAAACCCTAATCCCATGTGAAGAGAAAGTATAAAAAGAGGGGAAAGAGAAGGAATTGTTTACAGGAACAACTTCAGAAGGGTGATGATGATATTGCATTTAGCTTCCAGAAGCATTTTGAATTCATGTTACACCTCTTTCTTCCCTCCCTCCATCTCATGGCGCAAATCAGAAACAAAATATTTCACGTAATCCTCCCTCTCCAACACAAAGTGCAGAGAACATTTCTCCTGGATATTATAATTTAAGCCCATTCCTCACTTTTTATGAAATATTTTCAAAGTGACTCACAAAGATTTTTAAAAAAACAAAAACGCCATTAAGATTAATAGAAAATGAAAACACACATAATACTAAAAACATTTATACACCAACAACGTAACAAGAAATAATATACATATATCCATGCAGACATTTCTCCACCATACTAAAACTGGCTCTTTTTCACAGATTTTTGTTTGGGACTCAGAACTTGTTTGTAAATTAAGTTCTCTGAATGTCCCCACTCCCTGAGGTTAGGTTTATTGTGACTTGGGAGAAGGTCTTTTCCTTTGTACTACCATGACCTTGGACCACAGGAAGTTTGCCTGGCACCTGTTCACATATTTTTGAAGCCAGCAAGGCCAGCCCAAGATGTTTTCCTTCCTGAGTCAAAGGACAAAGATCCCACCCCCACCCAATTTGACATACAGAAACTGAATGGATTTGCAGCGGAATCTCACTTCAGCATTCTCCACAGGGCAAAGCAGCCTAGTTTTGGGCATGTAGGACAAGTGATGTGGCATACCCAGCTCTGCCCTCCAACAAGGGCAATTGCCCAGAGGCTCAGGAAGGACAACTGGAGGTGGGAAGGCTGCCACCAGAGACTCTAGCACCTGCTGCCCAAGGTGATTCTCTGGATGTGCCAACTTATTATTTCTTTATATATACCCTGCCCATCTGGCTGGGTTTCCCCAGTCACTCTGGGTGGATCCCAACAGAATATTAAAAGCACAATAAAACATCAAATATTCAAAACTTCCCTAAACAGGGCTGACTTCAGATGTCTTCTAAAAGTCAGATACAGTAGTACTTAATTCGTTCCGGAGGTCCGTTCTTAACCTGAAACTGTTCTTAACCTGAAGCACCACTTTAGCTAATGGGGCCTTGCGCTGCCGCTGCACCGCTAGAGCACAATTTCTGTTCTCATCCTGAAGCAAAGTTCTTAACCTGAGGTACTATTTCGGGGTTTGCGGAGTCTATAACCTGAAGTGTATGTAACCTGAAGTGTATGTAACCTGAGGTACCACTGTAGTTGTTTATTTCCTTGACATCTTATGGGAGGGCATTCCACAGGGCGGGCACCACTACCGAGAAGGCCCTCTGCCTGGTTCCCTAGAATCTTTTTTCCTTTTTCATTTCCCCAGACTTTTAAAAACTCCAGTTGAACAGTTTTTTCTTTTTAATTCCGCAACTATCATTTGGTGTTTTTCTTGTTCTGTATGTGATTGCATATTTTTAACCATTTTACATGATAGCATATATCTATATTTATATAGGTATTTTTCACACCAGATTGGACTGTGTATCAAGGCTGAGTCACACATCTATGTTCATTGCTTGATAACTACAAGCAGCAGCTGGAGATTCCGTATATGTAATATATTATCATATGTCAAATGCCACAGGCAGAATTTTCATCTCATCTCGTGTCATCTGAAATACAAAGTTCTGAGGTGGAGTCAGTTACAGCTGTTTCTGGCCATGCCTTCACCTTACAAGCACAGCTCCTTGGTTTTCATTATAATCAGAATGGTTCAAGCTTGGAAATGTATGCCCTGCTATCTTAAGTACTTTACATTTTTATAGCATGTTTTGTCTTCAGAACACCAGACTATTGACATTGACTAATGAATCTTCACAGAATCCCAGAGGAAGATGTGGCTGCAGATCATCGTCTTATTTTACAGGTGGGTGAACTGAAACACAGACTCTGCTTGTGTCAAGAAACAAGAGGGCCTGGAAGAAAGGTAGGATTCAGATATAGAGCTTACTTTAGCTCTATTCACAGGGAGACTGTGCAGGAAAGCTCTAGTTCTGCCTTCCCTACCCAGTCACCTTTTGTGAGTTCTGACTGTCTACATCAGCGAAACCTCTTGTTCTTGTGGAGCTTTCTGCACATTTTGGCACTCTAATCCACTGAAAATTTGGGGTTGCAGAATAAGCTTTCCAGTCATGCAAATGTACCTCTGGATTCAACCACACACATATATAGCCAATGGAGAAATGAATAATATAACACAAGGCCAAACTCTTTCTTCAAGAGTTATGTTTCAGCCACCTGGAGCCAGAAATGGGTTTCTTTACATCCAGGGAAACCAAAATGAAACTGCACCCCTAAGCCAGCCCAATAATTATGATGTAAAAGATTAACAGTTGTAATAAAATGAAACAACAAATACATTTACACAAGTCTTGATAAAGCACCATTAATGAATATTAAGGATTATTTTCAAGAGGTCTAAATTTGTTGCTGACTCTGGAATGGGAAAATTGGCAGTACCTGTTGTTTAAAGCTTTAAATTTCTAATGAAATTTCTGCAGTATTTAACTCACTCCCCTATTTTAGCATGAAATACAATGATTGCCCATGACTACTAATAATATGTATAACATTAATCATGATTTTGGTACCTCTTTGAATCAGGTGCCCAGGACTCTCATCCCACCCTAGTTCTGGCCCTGCAGTCCATGGAAAAGTGGACAGCAAAGGATCGTTATAAATCATATTGGGAAGGGTATTTCACAATTATACAATGATTGCCCATGACTACTAATAATATGTATAACATTAATCATGATTTTGGTACCTCTTTGAATCAGGTGCCCAGGACTCTCATCCCACCCTAGTTCTGGCCCTGCAGTCCATGGAAAGGTGGACAGCAAAGGATCTTTATAAATCATATTGGGAAGGGTATTTCACTGTCCAAGTGCCACAGACAGTCAAAAAAACCTTTTATCTCCACCCATTGACCTTCAGATGGCAGGGAGACAATCAACAGGTGATTGACAATCAACCTGAGCAGCATGGCGGTGCATGCTCAGATGGAAGAAGACTGGCCTTCATATATTCTGGACCCAAACAAATTTTAAGCCCTAAATTTAAGGCCTTAGTTAAAGATTAAAAGGGGGGACCCCACAGGTTGTGTGATGCTGTTTTTGTGAGTGGAAAACTGCAAACTGAAAATGCAAAATGGCATATTTATGATAATTTCTAGCAACACACTAAAACTTAGGAACTAAAAGAGGAACACATACACACACACCACATAGAGAAGTTTATGATGTGGTGAATGCGCCTCCAGTGTTTCTCTGGGATACCATTTTAAAGTATTTATATTGCTGGCTGGGATCTGGCCTCTGATAAGAAAAAATTGATAGAGCAAGCAACAAGCTCAATAAAACTAGATCATTTTTTCCCTTATACAAGGAATCACTAAAATGAAGAAGTATAATAGTTTCAGATAAACCTTTCAGCTAAACTTCTTTTGCTGTACTTTTCCATATTTCTCAGAACAATACTAGATTCGAGATTTCTCATCTTGATGACTTTAGTTTGTGGTCCCAGCAGAAACCATTCCAGCTGAGTTTTGGATATCTTTTCAAATTTTGATTGTTCAAAACACTGCAAAAATAAGGTGAAATTATTCAACACTGTTCCACTGGATGTGTTGCTGATTATTTTATCAAATTCACATTTCTCCCCCTCACATAAAAAGTAGCTCATCATTCATTCAACTTTTCCCATTTTTTCTTATTATGTCCAATTTTAATATACCTATAAGGGACATAGAACAAATATATTGGGAATATATTATTCCTGAAGGAGTAATATCTTCTAGTTACAAGTAAACAAATGCATTTGTGTTTACTTATTACTAAAAAATATTACTCCTTTAGGAATAATATATTCCATATTCAGAATTAAGAATGGCATTTCCAATAGTGCACAAATATGATTGTAAAAGTACTAGAAATAGTCATTAGTTTCTTTCCACAAATTCTCCATTCTAGCTCTCTGCCTAACATGAAACTTTTCAGAGCTCGTTTTGATGTTATATGAAACTGTCCATTTCTTGTTCCAAAGAAACTGTTCTGCATATCACAGAGAAACTGAGTATTACCCTGTGGTTATCAAAGGGATTTTAAACATTACATGATCAAAAGGAAAGTAGCTGATTAGCAAAGGGATACTTAATCCAACTTTGTCCAAGTTGGGTGTACATGGAGATGTCCACAAAGAAGGCCTGTATTTGAATAAAATTCATTGCTATAGGAGAGGGCAACTCCATGTCTGCTTTGGAAGACCCATGCCATTAGCAACACACAGATAATGTGATTAGAGAAATGCAGTGTCCCTGTGCGTTCTGCTCATAGATGAGGAAGAG
This sequence comes from Podarcis gaigeae, assembly GCF_964106915.1. Lineage (NCBI taxonomy): Eukaryota > Metazoa > Chordata > Lepidosauria > Squamata > Lacertidae > Podarcis > Podarcis gaigeae. The sequence goes on from NC_139680.1 coordinate 57,275,129, forward strand.
GAAACCTGGTTGTGTATGAATTGGAGCTCCATGTGTGCAGCTTTTGTTGTTTTCCAAATTATTCCCTATAGGATGGAGCTCCTATTACCAAAAGACTGTTTCTTCCTCCTTTGTGAAAGAAAGACTAAAAGAGGAGGGCAGCACTAATCTTCAAACCAACAAATAATTAGGAAATTATAAAAAGGAGATAGAAAAAATGTTTCATGTTTTTGGAGAAGCACTCTATACTATACCCTACATAACTGCTGCTCTGGAACTTTTACATGGAAGTTAATCCCCATCAGTAGGCCTTATTTCTTCTCATGCTAGTAATAGCTGGGTGGGATATAAATAATGCTATTATTATTATTATTATTATTATTATTATTATTATTAGTGTGGGAGGGATAAGTGATCCTATGCTGCAAACTCAGTTGACAATATCTGTTGGCATACAGTATTAAGAGTTTAGGAGAGCACAAACTTTCCTTCCTTTCTTGTCAACCACGGCAAACTGATGGATGACTATAAAGTTACTATGAATTCTTTTTAGGCCTCTAATAGCACAAGTACAAGAAAATAAACTTAACAAGCTCTCTGTTCAGAGGCTTTTTCTATCTAACGTTGCATATCTTTTGCTTCTTCTAACACAAGGAGCAAATGGTAAGTAGGGCCACTCAAGCTACTTGAGTATGTTTCCTCTGATAATCAGAAGCATGTTTTACACTTTTTATTACACATTTTTCTGGCTGGCTGGTACTTAACTGCACCATGTTTTACGTTTTTGTAAGCTCTCTTCCTTGCTGTACTTATAAAGAGAAATGGCCCTGATTAACTGGCTAAGATAATCAAATGTCTGGCTCACTTCATTTTAATGCAAAGCATCACTTGGGTATCTTCAACAGAAATGCCTGTTTCTGTCCATTATAGCGTCACCTGCTGTACTAAGGGTACATTCCAGTTCCACATTAGTTAATACTGTATCTATGTTTCGCACATTAACCACACTATACTTCTAAGCACAGCACTGGTAAAAGATAATAGCAGCATAGGAAATAGAATCATATAGAATCATAGAACTGAAGAGTTGAAAGGGATCCTGAGGATCATCTAGTCCAACCGCTTACAACGCAGGAATCCCAACTAGATTGTACATGGCAGATGGCCATCCAACCTCTGCTTAAAAGTCTCCAAGGAAGGAGAGTCCACTACCTCTCCTGGGAGTCTGTTCCACTATTGAACAGCTCTTATTGCTTGAAAGTTATTCCTGATGTTCTAGGAAGGAGCAACCTGCCTGCTCCTTTGTCACCTTCAGCTGTGGTGACCTGGAATTTATTTTAAACCAAGTTGTGCTTTCATGGACAAGTTGTCTGCAAAGCCACAAGTGAATGGCAAAGATCTTGATCCAGATATTATGGGCTATTTGTAACACACACACACACACACACACACACACACACACACACACTTCATTTAAGTGCTGAGCTACACATTTAGTTTGGCCCTGAGTTGTATAGATGAAACCCTAAAAAGAAAAGGGTGGTGGGAAGCAAATGGAAGAGCTGGCTGCAGCAATTTTTTAAAACAATATTATGTTAAGTGCAAAAGCATTAAATTTGTATAAATGCTCTACTATTTTCATATCCACCCTTCTGGCACTGATTAGTCCAATTGAAGAGATATATAGTTGAACTACACTGTTTGTAATTTTTAATCTAGAAACATCAAAACACTTAATTCTTAGAAATCACTGAATATTCTGCTTGATTTCACTGTGTAATATAGGCAGTGTCCTTATGGAAATCTTATAAAAATAAGCAGCTAAGAGACTAGGCTTTGTGTGTGTGAGAGAAAACTAGTTACTTTTTTAAAGCATACATTTGAGAGCTGAAATATAGCAGAGCTACACTCATCATTGCCCTTCATAAGCCAGATCACATTCTTGCTAGGAAGTTCCACCTTTGATAGCACAGGTGTTAACAGCTTTGGTCTAAACCACTGAGCCTAGGGCTTGCCGATCAGAAGGTCAGCGGTTCGAATCCCCTCGACGGGGTGAGCTCCCGTTGCTCGGTGCCTGCTCCTGCCAACCTAGCAGTTCGAAAGCACGTTAAAGTGCAAGTAGATAGATAGGTACCGCTCCGGCGGGAAGGTAAAAGGTGTTTCTGTGCGCTGCTCTGGTTCGCCAGAAGCGGCATAGTCATGCTGGCCACATAACCCGGAAGCTGTCTGAGGACAAACGCTGGCTCCCTCGGCCTATAGAGCGAGATGAGGTCCGGAACCCCAAAGTCGTTCGTGACTGGACTTAATGGTCAGGGGTCCCTTTACCTTTTTACAGTGTGAAGAACCCAAACAGAAAGCAAAAGTGAGTAGAGGAATTGGACATTTCTCCTGTGGAAAGTTTCACAAACTGTTACTCACATGAGATGCCCATTCATTTCCCCCTTTCCATATTATTAAACTGGGAGTATTATTTGCTCTTATTTCCTTTTTCCGTGTTTCAAAACTCTGCAATAATTTCCATTCTAAAAAACAACAACAAAGCTTCATTCTGATACCTTGTATGCAACATTGGGTGGGGGGACAGCAGGGGAGCCAACAGAAAAGAATGAAATAATGAAATGTGATTCCAATGTTTGTTTGCTATTACGTGATATATTTATGTGTTTGTATATTGCAAACTGCCCTGTGATCCTCGAATGAAGGGCAGTATAGAAATTTAAATAATAATAATAATAATGATGATGATGATGATGATGATGATGATGAAGTTGGTGCACAGGGACAGGATGATATGAAAATCTGGACCACTGGGCCAAAAAAGATTTGCTACCCCTGGATTATAAGAATGCATGCCAAATGTGGTTAACACATGCCTTAGCAGATGCCGAACTACAATTCCCACCATCCCTGACATTTGGTCATGTTGGCTGGGGCTGCTGGGCATTGTAGTCCAACAGCATCTAGCAGGGCTAATGTAGCTGCAGGCCTTTTACGCACCTTCTGAATCAATGTACAGCAGACACTCAGATACCTGTGACTGGATTTCCCATCGCTTTAAATCTGAGTACTGTATTGGCCCGAATATAAGCCACACTTCTTCTTCCAAATTCCGACTGTGAAAAGTTAAAGTGCAGCTAATAATTTGCGACCTTACAAAAAGCCCGATATCACTGCTGAAACAGGCAGACGGTTAGCCCTCCCTTAACTCTTGCTGGAGCCCTTGCAAACGGGGCTGGTGGGTGGCTGGCGGGCAGCCGCCGGTGCCACTGCCTCACACTTCCCACTGTGCACCTCCACTGTCATTTGGGGGGGTGCCCGCCCAGTGCTTGGAACGGTGGGCAGTGGGACAGCGAGTGCCAGCGGGAGCTGCTGCGCCACTGCCACCATGCGATCTCCCTCTGCCTGCCCCGCCAGTGTTAATAGGGCGGGGGGAGGGGCCTGCCTGGTGTGGTGCGAACTACGCCCCCCCCCCCTGCAGAATGTCTCTTTATGCTCAGCCAGCCCCACCGCTGTTAGGGAGCGTATAGGGTGCCCGCCCTGCAAGGAGGGGCAGCCAGTGGTGGGTTGTGGGTGTGTGGGTGGGCTGCCACCGCCACTGCCCTACGCAAACCTCCCCCAGCTGCACCGTGTAGGGCTGGCGCTCTGGGGGATTGTCAGGGTGCCTTTGGCAGCCCGCATCATGTACCAGTGCACTGTGTGGGTCCTCTAGGGCTGCAATTTTTTGCTTGGACCATGTGGTCGCCGCCATGTATTGTCTTTTTTTCCTTTCCCCCCTCTTCAATTTTAAAGGTATGGCTTATATTCAGGCGCGGCTTATATTTGGGCCAGTATGTAAGTAAGAGCATTGGGTGGGAAGCTGAGGAAGAACATAGTACTGGAGGAGTGAAAGTTTAATCCCTTTCCTGGACACCATTTCCCCAGTGAAAACCACCCTTTCATTGTTTACTGACCCGTAGAGCAAGCAAGCAAACAAACTTATGTGTTCAAATGAACCATTTAACAAGGTTGCCATTTGTGTGAAGACGAGGATCTGCTTGCATGCAACGCTCCAACAGACCTTCTTAGGTTTTCAGGGAAGCCTCATCTCACAAGCCATAGCTTTGGGATTCAGCTCATAGAGAAAGTCAATGATCTCTATCCAGATCCAGCCCAATCAAAACTCAACCATGCACAGTCCCACTTTGGCCTATTGTTCTCCTTTTAGATGATGTTACATCCAGCCAAAGTCCGCCCGGCTCCTGCCTGGCCCCTGGAAGCATCTCATTCTTCAAGTAAGGCCAATAGTCTCTCAAAGAAACTGGTCTGAATATAGAATCACAGAATCAGACATTGGGAGGGACCCCAAGGGTCATCTAATCCAACCCCCTCCAATGCAGGAATCTCAACTAAAGTATACATGACAAATAGCTATCCAACCTCTGCTTAAAAACTTTCAAGGAAGAAGAGTACACCACCTCCTAAGGGAGTCTGTTGCACTGTCAAACACTCTTACTATCAGAAAATTATTCCTGGTGTTTAGTCAGAATCTCCTTTCTTATAACTTGAATCTGTTCATTTGGGGTCTAGCCTGTGGAGCATGTGGAGCATCCACCCTCCATGTGACAGCAATATGATTCACTTATTGTTTGGGGATGTGCAAATTAGGTTGGTTTGCATTAAATTTTCAACCAAACAGAATTTCCCCCTCATCCTTCCTTATCTCGGTAAGACTTAGGCTGGATCTACACAGACCTTTGAAACGTTGTTAGAACAATATTAGATATAGCGCTCTAAAAAGTCACAGGGCATACTGGTAAATAAAAAACGTTCCTACCTTGTTTTGTCAGTAACAACGCAGTTTCCCTATTTCAGGGTCCTCTGTAGCACCCTCTGGTGTCACATTTTAATAATGCATTATTAATGTGTCTGTTAAGTTATGAAAATCCTTCCTTAATCCTTCTTTAACATTATAAACCATGAGTGTAGATCAGCCCTTAATCTCATTTAGCTGAAATGGTGTGTGTGTGTGTGTGTGTGTGTGTGTGAGAGAGAGAGAGAGAGAGAGAGAGAGAGAGAGAGAGATATGCTACCTAAGCCAAATGCATGATTTAAATTTCAGATATGAATGTGAAATATCCTTATTTTTAATCTTGGCCAAATCCAAATACACAGCCCTACTGAAGTATAAAATTGAGTGCGTATGATCAGCATCACTTTCTTCTGCTGTTACACTGATTTGCAATGGATACAATCCAAAACAAAGTTAAGCATGCTTAGTTCTGTATTGCATTGTGGCCAACCGAGTCAAGACTCTAACCCCAAATTCAAAGCAATACTATGTTGTGATACTGCAAATATGTAAATCCTTCAGGCAGCCTCTGTAAGCAGAGGCCTATGAGATGAGAAACTGGAACTAATCAGGTCAGACACTTCTCCTAATGCCTATATAATAATACATACAGTGTTAGCATTTTTCTCTCTCCATTTCTTAGTCTCTGAATTTCCTCCTGCCAAATCCTTTCCATGCCTTGCTAAGCAACATATTAATTCCAGCTGGTCCATTAAAATCATTAAGTGGAAATTATTGTTACTTTTTAGAATGAGAACTATAAACACACACACATCCCTCTCTGCATAATCCAAGAATATTGTAGACCTCAGTTGATTTCACTTTATATAACCCATTAATAGCACATAGCAGCATCAAAAGCAACAGATTGTAAGATTACTCTAGCATTGTGTTCACTGCCCAACAGTTACAGAGGCACAAAAAGAAAGGGCCAGTTCTCACAAAACCATTAGTAATTTCATCAGTATTCCTTGCCTGTGATACTCACAGGGAGGGAAATAGGTTCAGTCCATACAAAGCATGGCTATCAAATGATCGCAGAATGCCTACATAACATCCATGCAGATATGTCCCCAGACTCAAAAATAAAGCTTACATCTTAATGTCCAATGTCACAAGCACTCCCTGGGTGGTGTCAGATCAACCTTTTCAAACCCAGCATCCACTTTCAACTTTAACCTGTAACCCACTTTCTCTCCTTTTTTAGTTTCAGTCTCCCTTGTCTTTCTCCTTCTCTCACATGTTTGCCTCTCTGTCTTTGTTTTTTTAAAAGACAACCTAAAGCAACAAATAGAAAAGAAAATGAAGTTGGTCCCACAGGTGCTAGCCGCATTAGGCTATGCATTAGGCTATTAGGCATAGCATTAGGCTATGCTTTGTGGCACTTAGGTGTCCCAACCAAATCCCCACACCCTCAGGTCAGGTATGTTTCCATAATTTGGAGGTAACCCATGGCACACTTGGCAAAAGCCCAACCACACCTCATCTAGATGCTTCTTGGGGCACATTGAGTGAAGCTGAGCTACACTGACAGAGCCTGAGTGCAATGTCCTTGTGGATCAATGGAATAAGAAATGGGTCCTCAGACCACAGAAAAACAATTGTAGTAGTATAATATAAAGCAGGGCTGTCCAACTTTTCATACCAAGAGGGCTGCAAAAGTACTTTGACATGGAACCTGGGACCACAGATTGCATTAAATTTTCTTGCCGTGCATGGCGCAGGGGAGCGAGGCCAAAATTTGATGCATTCCCCCCAAGCCCTCATGTTGCCTTCCCAAAGCCGGCTAAGCAAGACACTGGACTTTGGAAGGGAGGTATGAGGCTCTGGCAGGGCCAGTGTGGTGTAGTGGTTAAGAGCGGTAGATTTGTAATCTGGTGAACCGGGTTCGATTCCCCACTCCTCCACATGCAGCTGCTGGGTGACCTCTCTGAAGTCTCTCAGCTCCACTCACCTCACAGAGTGTTTGTTGTGGAGGAGGAAGGGAAAGGAAAATGTTAGCCGCTTTGAGACTCCTTTGGGTAGTGATAAAGCGGGATATCAAATCCAAACTCTAGAGCTCTTCCACCTTCTTCCCAAAGCTGTGAAAGTGTTAACTAGGCTTTTGGAGGGAGATGGTAGGGCTTTAGGACCCCATTGGAGCCCTCAGGCCTCCTTCCCAAAGTCCAGGGTCTCACTTAGGCTTTGGGAAGGCAGTGTGAGGTTGCAGAGGGGCTGGCATCAAATGTTGCCAAGGGCTGCCAAAAAGGCCTTGAGGGCTGCATGTGGCTCTTGGGTCATGTGTTGGACTGCCTTGGCACAAAGAGACAGGAAGAGAAAGGTAGTAGGCATAACAACAAGGGAAGGATGGCAGGGCATGAGGATAGGAGAGAGTGAAAAAGAAACAGAAAATGGGTGGAGTGGAGCAAGTCTGCCTCTGAGGATACCCTAAGAAAGCTTTAATAGTGTCAGTGAAATTCTGCATCCTGATTTTTTTGCTGGCAATTTACTCTTCCAAGCAGGCTTGCATTTATTTTCCATTTTATTCTTTCTATAAAGGAAATTTAGCTTTGGGCAGCACAGTCCAGGTTTTTATTTTTTTACTAAACAAACTCTATATGTATACAAAGTTTTAGAAGAATAGTCTCCAAAGCAGGTTCTACAGAAGGAAAAGGAAAGTTGCAGTAAAAGTCACTAGCAACAATATACATTTTATCAATTTAATTCTAGAAAAGCCTTCATCATTCTCCCGGAATATAGATGTGATAAATATGTTAATGGAAGATTTTGATGATTGAGTTTGTAAAACTACAAAGCCAGAAAGAAATTACTATTTGCTTTTCTAAATTAAAAAAAAAAAAAAAATTCAAATCAAATCATGAATAGGAAGGTGGGAAAAAAGCTAGCTGAAGATGATCAGAGAGACATAGCACTTAAACTCTCTCAGACTGGAGGCAGAAGATTGCAGAACACTGAAGCTGGTATGATACAGAGATCAGCTGCCACATACCGGTAATTCCAAGGAATCTGGGAGCTTTATGTTATGTTAGACTAACCACAGGTTGTTGCTGTAGTGAATGTGGTCTGTCTCTTTAATAACCAAGCCTAGTCTGTGATATTAAGTCCCTTCCCTAGGTGTGCTGGCTTTCATAGAGGAAGGAGAACGAGTTGGAACCTTATTTTGGCTACTTGCCAAGTCCTTATTACATCTATTGAAGTTATCCACACTCCAAACCCACAGTTGCAATATCCAAACCTGGCCAAAGTTAGTGAAAACTAGCCAACTTCAAAATAAAGGGTTCAGATAAACTGAAACAAAATGGAAACGTCTGGTATCTTCATAGCAATGCCAGAAGAGAAGACGTAAGTAGTAGCAGACACAAGAGCTAGGGTTAGTAAAGTGCCTTGTAAACAATGGTTTCCCATTATGTATGCATGAGGCCACTGTTGTTTTGAGTGTATGAAGTCTTTCAGGTATGTACTCAATGTACTCAGTCTCCAACCCCGCTGTGACCAGTAATACAACTGTGATCACATCTTGTTTGGGTATCTTGGCATTTATATTCACAGGTTCTGGGCAGTGTTACCCCCTTCTTCTCACAGTTAATAAAGCCCTTTCTACTTTGAACCACCAAAATGGCTTTTCTCACCAGCCATAGTTGAAACGAATGGTGCACAGCTTTTTCTTTTCACAAGATTTCATTATACAAAACATAACATACACACAAAAGGTGTGACACCATCTATGTATGTTCTCTCCCCCCGCCCCTGGTCCATCATCATGTCACAACCCAGCACAGATTATTTTCTGACACAACAAATAAGTCATAAAGATTTCTCTTTTTACCTGAAAGGAAGCAAGATAACACATCTTTCCCCTTTGCTCTTTGCTGTTATACTTACTTGTACTAGTTCAGTCATTTTCCCCTGTTGAATGCACAATTCCTTTCCAGTACTAGGACACATATATTCCTCTTTGTTTTAAATACCTCCCTTGTGCATTTCTGACAGGCAGAGTCTTTTATCCAAAAGGTGGGCTGTAGTGGAGTCTTTTATATCTAGTTTTAAAGGAACATCCAAACTACAATTTATACATCTGTACAATCCCCTGCTGTTTCAAAGAGGATCTTCTGACTTCTGTGCCAGGCAGTATTTCACTGCTTGAAAAGAGGCCTTGGGATTTTCCTATAAGCTAGCAAGGCGATAATTTTCATGCCATTTGGAAGTCATATAGTTCCCTGATATCTGCAGTCTGAAAATAGAGGCAATGTGCCATCAAATTTACACAGTTAACAGGCACAGCGTTTTTTTAGCAGTGGATCCTGAAAAGTCTACAACAATATAGTTACATGCTCCAGACTTCCCCAACTTCCAGTGGCAGTGCTAATTTGAGTATCCTTTAAAGGAGAGCGCACTGGGGACTTAACAGTGTTCTTGTAATGTTTTGTTTCTTTACTAATATGCAAGCAGAGCATAGGTGGAGGTGAATTGACAGCATGCATATTCCTGCCAGGCAGCAGGGCCACTATCCCACATCAGATCAGCAGAGAGAGATACTTGCTCCTCCAAACCCAGGTGCCTTCAGCTCTCACCCTCTCCACCCCGCACCCAGTCTCATGGTCTCTGTTCCCAAACACCTGGTTCTTCATGCACATATAGCTCAGGAGGAAAGTGTGTCAACTGTCAAATTATCTATGTTCAAATTCTGTTAGGTTCTCCCATTCAAAGCACTCAAGAGCGATCCAGCTATTTTGTAACCATTAACTCTCATTGAGGAAACCTTCACCATCCACTCTTGGGCTATTAACCAGCAGCACTGTCTGACAAAAGAAATCGGAAAAATAAGTTGGCCAGCAGCAGACATTAGCAATGTTATCAGCCAATAGATATCACAAACAAGGAAGCCATCTGATATAAAGAAACTTTCTCCAAAGTCTATTTTCCATTGCAGTTGGCAGACATTTTCTAATTCCAACTCTTAAACAGTCCTTTCTTAGGGCGATATTCTCCACCTATTTTACATTAAGGGTAGCCCATCAGAACATGTCCCCGATACTAAATATAGCCCAGAAATTCGCATTAAATATTATTGAAGTTCCCTTTTTCAAATGAAGCAGAGGCATGATAGGCTCTAGCTGCCAGGATGCTGGGTGTAAGAGAATTGCCAGTGTGAAATCAAAGAGCCGAAAGTTTCCTGTAGGGAATTAATAACAGATGTAAAAAAGAGTTGATAACAGAACAAATGTGACTAAAACAGGCTTAAATGAACATTTAGATAATGTTAACTGATGTAGCTGTGAGTCTCGAGACATTTGACAGCCAGGAGTTAATTTGAATAGCTAAATTAAAAGGATGCCCGGAAGGGATACAAGAGTGTACTATTGAAAAATATCAAAAATACTTAGAAGAGAGCTCCTGAGGAAGAAGTAGTAAGTGTACACTATAACACTTAGGCACGACACTCACTCTATTACAGTTAGTTGTGGAGTTTTTTGCTTTGGGGTGGGGGCGATTGTCTACCTATGCCAGTGTCAGAAGAAAGGAGAATTAAATGACTGTGGAAGAAAAAGCAGGCCAATGTTTACTTATAACTTAGCATTGCCATACATCTGGTAAAACCCGGACATGTCCTCTTTTGGGGGGCCAACATGCCCATCCAGTCGGATTTTAATATTTTAAAGGAAATGTCCAGGTTTGGGTTGTTTTTGGGGGGGCTAGGCGGTTTGGGGGGGCATGTGCATGTTCAGGAGGGTGCTGTGCCCCAGAAGTGGAGGTGCTGCAGCGGAGGAAGGCTGTCGCAGCAGAGAACAGGTAGGAGCTGGAGTCCCACCTCTGCTCGGGATGACAGCGGCTTGGGCTCAGGCAGCTCTGCACGCCGTGGTCATTGCCATCCTGAACCAGGGAAAGAGGTGTGTGGGCACAGTGGTAGCCCCACACACCTGTGCACCTCTTTTCCCAGCTCGGGCTGCCCTCTTTTTTGTTCTCCAAGATATAGCAACCCCATTATAGCTTTAAAATAAAGGAGTACTAACGACTAAGAATAAAGAGATGGATAGGTCAGGTTTATCAAACAGCACCCTTCATTTCATCTCACTCCAGATGTAGGCATAAAAAAAAATGTTGCCTTGTTTATTTTATGGTTCACTGAATTGTCTTCATTGTAAACTATTGTGGAATCAAAGGGCGGCATCTACATTTTTAAATAAATAAATAATAACTGCCGCTCAGTTCTGTTCCATACTGCAGTTCTCTTTGTAACAGAATAGCAGGATTGAACTGTCCGAGCTCCGGACAGCAGCTGAGGTGTGTTGTGCATACACTGTGAAGGGCAAATGATGAGCACTAGGATAGCACCTGGGTACCTATAGCTTCTCTCATCTGACATCTTTGCTCATTCAAGACTGCTGTTTGCATAAATGATGGGCTTGAGATAACTACCCCTTAAAAACATCATTCTGGTTAAATGCTGCTGCTGTGGGTATTCTGTTTTTCTTCTTATTGTTGTTTTCTATATTTAATGTTGCATGTATGGCTTCCCCAGAGAGGCTTGCCTGGCCCCTACAATATTCTCTCTTATTTGCCAGGTGAAGACTTTCCTCTTCCCCCTGGAGCTTTTAATAGCCTTTATTTGAATGAGTGTTAAAGTTTCCCACATGGGCTTTGTGTTGTTGTTTATATGCTACTACTTTACAGTGGTAGCTTGGTTTTTGAACATCTCCGTTGACAAGCATTTCAGGTTTTGAATGTCTCCACTGACGAACATTTCAGTTTTCAAACGCCTTAAACCTGGAAGTAAATGTTTCGGTTTTCGAACACGCCTAGGAAGTCAAACATGCCACGCAGCTTCCGCTGATTGCAAGATCCTGAGGCCTAGCTGTCGGCTATTGAGTTTTCAGTTTTCGAACGTTTCGGAACTTGAATGGTCTTCCAGAATGGATTACCTTTAAAAACTGAGGTTTCACTGTATTTGTTTCAAAATACTGTTTTAAAAGTTTTTTAAAAAATATATATTATTTTGTTGGTAAATGTTGCATGATATTTTTGAATTTGACATGCTGTTGGATAGGCAGTATAAAAGTAGAACTTAAATAAATGAAAATTTGTATTTTTTTTGTTGGGGGGAATTAGAGATTAATGTGGAAGAAAGATGGAAGGGCCTTATGAATGAATACGTTCACTTTACATGGCTTAGGTAGCAATTGATCTGCCCATCCCTGCTCTTCAGCCACTATCACCTGAGGTGAATTCAGAAATATCTTCTATTTTAGGCCATCTGCTCTCACTGTAAAATGTCCCACTTCATCATCTCTAGAAAAATGAGCAGTGGAAAAGAGAGACTGTATTCAAACCTATTAAGAATGGAACCCAGAAATTTGTGACAAAAGAAAATATCAAGGTGTTAAGTTATTGACAAATAATGTGCAAGTGGTATTCTTTTGTAGAGTCATAAGTGAAAAACCTTAATTCATCATGGATTTGACATTAACTAACTTCGTTCTCAGGGACGCAGGTGGCGCTGTGGGTTAAAGCCTCAGCGCCTAGGACTTGCCGATCGAAAGGTCGGCGGTTCGAATCCCTGCGGCGGGGTGCGCTCCTGCTGCTCGGTCCCAGTGCCTGCCAACCTAGCAGTTCGAAAGCACCTCCGGGTGCAAGTAGATAAATAGGGAACGCTTACCAGCGGGAAGGTAAACGGTGTTTCCGTGTGCGGCTCTGGCTCGCCAGAGCAGCGATGTCACGCTGGCCACGTGACCCGGAAGTGTCTCCGGACAGCGCTGGCCCCTGGCCTCTTAAGTGAGATGGGCGCACAACCCCAGAGTCTGTCAAGACTGGCCCGTACGGGCAGGGGTACCTTTACCTTTACCTTTAACTTCGTTCTCAATCCAAGCACTCATTACAGTTGGATCTGACTTCAGAGGTAGTTGCTTCATTGACTGCTCAGACACAGAGAGACTGGTTTTAAATGGAGTATCTATGATATGTGTCTGTGAATGTACATATTGAAAGGTCATTCAACTCTGGCCTTCTGGCCCAGAACTGATTAACAGTTTGTGTGACTCTGTTTAAAACTGTAAATGCTACATGATTCATAACAAAATAGTAAGAACCATCAACATTAAAAAAAACAAAAACTGGCATAATGGGAAACAATTTTACTGGATTGGATGATTTTTGCCATACCATTCAAATGTTCCAGATATTAGGTGATCATAACTGAAAAGAGGGGCATGCACCCCTTAGTCCCTCCTCCTTTTCAAAATAATCCCATAAGCTAACAACCATAAAAATATCACCTGAATATCTTGAGCTATTAACGTGCCTTTATCAAGCTCACAACTCTGGGCAGGTCTTGCAAGTTAAGGCATACCCACAATATGATAGTTGTGTTTACAGAAATTTGATAGCAAACCGCATAACAATAGCACAGCAACCATACCATCAGTTCAACTATTTTGGTCTCCATTATCTCACACTTACAGTGTATGTTTAAAGCTAGAAAAATTGAAATCCAGGACATGGATGACTGTTTTCCTTGACTGGATTCTTTAATATGAAATATAGTGTGGACAAATTGAAATAAATCACCAGTATATTCAATGTTTTGAATCCTTTTTCTTCCAATCCACTTTCAATGCCCTATTTTGTAGATAACTGCACAGTACTGTTACTGTTTTTACTACCATCATCAGACAATAACAGCTGTAGTCATTTCCCCTGGTAGCTTCAACAGGGACACTTGGTATGAACAAACAAAACTCCATGTGCTCCAGCTAGTGGAGTTACACTTTGTCACGTCGTTTGTATGTAAAAATCATGGAGTAATTATTTCAATGGGAGCTTTTTATTAGCATCTTAGTGGCATTGCTTTGTCGCAGACTGGCACTCACATTTTGTTCAGCCTTATTTCACATACCAGCTGTGATTTTAGCAGTTTCTATAGACTCATTTAAAGTTAGATTCAGCTTTGTGAAGACAGTTGCCATAAGGCAGAGGCGCCACTTAATTCCCACTTAGCTTCTCAAAATAACTCATAGGGGAATCTTTTCTTTCTTCTGTGTGCAAGTTAAACTCTCGCTTTGGCTAATAGATGTTAGATGTGTGCTTTAAAGTAAGAATAATGTGCCCTTCGCTGCGCAGAGTTGTGACACCTCTGTATAAACCCATTGACAACCCAATCTCTTTTAAGATTAAAAGAGAGGGGGGAGAGAAAGAAAGATAATATGGCTCTGCTGAATTCTTTGGAACTCTCACAATTCAGGGGGATGATGGAATGGTACTCTGGAAGCCATCACATCTGTTAAGAGAAGACTGCCTTTCAGCTGTTGGTTTGCTACTGTAGTTTTTCTTATAAGGTGGAAAGGGTGATGATGAAATGATACAAGGGTTTGCAGGGACAGTGGATAGATGTGAAAAGATCATATAACTACATGGTGATAAGGAATGTTTTTATCTTTTAGGTTCATGTTCATTGAAACTGGGAATACACTTTCCAAACAAATTAGTAGTAAAAACCAGTAGGTGGTGGCATGGTAGAGGCCGTCACTCACCTGACCCCTGGTCAGTTGCATCACTGTTGCTTAATGAGAGGTAGAGGGGGAGGGAGGAGGAGATGGCAAGGTCACTGTGGTGCAAAAACACCAGCGGGAGCACCAGATTAGTTCTGCTGGTGTGTTTGCGTCTCATCAACCCTACTGCCACCTATATCTCCATGTTCTAGGACCTTTCCTGATATTTATGTCAAGACTAGTTGTTAATTACCTGGGCCTTCTTCTTTTCCCTTTTGGAAGATGGGGACTGCATTTGCCACCTCCAGTCTGCTGGACTTCACTTGTTCGCCGAATTCTCAAAGATTATAGACAGAGGCTCTGAGATTACATCCATAAGCTCCTCTAGTACCCTTGGGTGCAGCTCATCAGTCCTGGAGATTTGAATTCTTTAAAGTAGCTAGGTGTTCCTTTACCACCTCTATTCCTATTTGGGACTGCAGCTACCTCTTTGCATCATTTATTCAGTTATCACCAAGATGGGCACTGTTTTCCTTTTGGGTGAAGCAGAGGCAAAGTAGGAGTTGTCACCCAAAAGCATTTCTCTTTCTTCTCCGTGCAGAGAACCTACTACTTAGTTGTTTTTCTCTTGCTTTGAACATAGCTGAAGAAACCTTTATTATTATTTTTAACTCTCTTGCAAGCCTGAACTGATTCTAAGCTGTGGCCCACCTAAGCTTCTCCCTGCACCTGTTGGCTACTCTTGGCTTCTCTTCCTTCGTGATTTCCCCTTTCTTATACATGCCGTTCTTAAATCTCAGCTCATCTGTAAGTTCCCTATGCAGCCACACAGGTCTCTTTAGATGCCTACCCTGAATACAGGCAGGCAGAAGGCAAACAAGGAAAGAAGGAATCAAGCATAGGATTGCAGCAAGTTTAGGAAATGACACGGGGAAGGACTATTGAGCAGACAACCCAGACCTATTTAAAACAAGGAGATGTCAGAAGAACCTATGGGCTGTTGATTTGCAGGTTTATTTTAGGGGGTTCACACTGAACCCCAGAAATATAATTTTGTTCCTCTATAACCTCAAGTGTCTCATCACAAATAGCATTCAAGCATGGGCTAGGATACTTCTAGTCCAAGTTTTGGTTGTTCCTGCCATGGGTTGAGTATGCTCCTAGCATCTGGATTAAGGGTTTATATTGACACTGGGTAGCTACTAACTCGTGGCACAGAAGAGAATTGGATAAATGACTGTTTTGGAGATTTTCTTCATAGGCATTGAAAATGAGATGAACCAATGTGTTCCGTTTTTTTAATTGTAATGTAGAAGGTTGCCTATGAACACTGAAGTATGTACTGTATTTCTTGCTTTAGAGAGAGGACGTAAACAAACTTAAATATTAATGAAATTGATGCATGGTTTTTGAAAGCAGCCCCCTCCCCCGAATATACAGATACTAAAGCAACTAGATACGTAAGGAGGGGATTTATGGAACACTCAGCTTCACTGCTGGTAAACATGTTGAATTTCAGAATAATGTCACTGTCAGTGAACTCTTTTGTTGTGTCAAAGCAAACTTTAATTGCTTCATTTACACTCAAGGAAAACATTGCACTCCTGCTACGGTTCTGATTTATCTTTGTTGAAAGACCACATGCAAATCATACCATGGGGTCGAGACAAGCTTCATTTGAATATAAAAGATTAATGTTTTGATTATTGTTTTTCATTGTACACAAGTAAAACGGAAGTACTCCATTCACATTTCTGCAAATTAACCCTGTTAAGCTACTCACCCACCATTTACAATGGCACAAAGCTATATTTTATTCTTACTTTTGTGAATTTTGGGCCTGAATCTACCTATTCAAAATAATTGTGTGATACAGTTATATTGGGACTTTCCATTTTTAAACGTGGTGGTGGTGGTGGTGTGATGTCAGAAACTCTGTGTACTAAGGGTCAAACTGGATGTGACACTAAATGTATCATTAACAACTATATCAGGTTTCTTAGAAATCTAATAGCTTGTTTGTGGACACCCTTCCCAATTTTTATATGGTCTACAGCACATTGAGAAAGAAAGTTTAAACCTTCCCTCTCCATCTCCATTCCCATGAAAACGTCTCCCTGTGCTACTATTAAGCTTAGAGTTCCCCATGAAGATTCTCCCCATCCTGTGCCTATTATTTTAAAAAATCAAAAAGCCTTAGACCTGGTTCACATATAACATTGTGAACATTATACCATTAACTATTGCTTGCCTTCTTCCAACAAACTACATGCTGAAGCTATGGTTTGCTGTTGACTTGTGAGCCATGGTTTGTTTTACCTATAGCTTGGTACTACATGTGAACACAGCACCCTTCCTTAACCATATTTATTTCATTTTTATTTATGTATTAGATTTATATACCACCCTTCATCCAAAGATCACAGGGCAGATTGCAGTACAAAAATACATACCATAGTAACAAACAATAACCCCCACCTCAATTTAAAAGGCCATAAATTAGCTAATTAGCCAAAGGCCTGTGATAAGAGGAATGTTCTTGCCTGGCACCTAAAGATATTTAATGAAGGTGCCAGGTGAGCCTCCTTGGGATGAGCAACCACATAAAAGGCCGATTGTCATGTTGTCACCTTCTAGATCTCTCATGGAGGAGGCACATGAAGGGCCTCAGCTGATGATTGCAGGATCCAGGCTGGTTCATACATGTAATATAACCTGGAGTCTACCAGAGCATAGACAACAGAGGTAAGGTTATTCCTGTACAGACAGGGGCACATTTGCGTCACCAGCCGAAGCTAATGGAATTTACTCCATGCCACTGAGACCACCTGAACCTCAAATGACAGCAAAGGATCTGGAAGTATGCCCAAGCTGCATACCTGCTCATTCAGAGCGAGTATAACCCTATCAAGAGCAGGCAACTTCTCATCCATCTGGTCTAGAAAACCAGTCACTAGTCGTATCAGGATCGAGATTCATTTTATTGGCTCTCATCCAGTCCATCACTGAGGCAGGACAAGGGTCCAGCACAACCACTGCCACATTTGCAATAGAAGTAAAGCTGTACAATATGCTATCAGCATATTGCTGACAACGTAGTCCAAAACTCTGGATGACCCCATTTGCATGAGAGAATATGAAATCCTGAGGAAACCCATATTGAAGGCTCCACAAGGCTGAAGAGCACTCCCCAAGCATCACCCTCTAGAAATGACCATGCAAGAAGGACCAGAACCACGGCAAAGTGCCACATGTGCATAACTTGGACAGCTGCTCCAGAAGGATATGATGGCCAATGGTATCAAAAGTCTCACAGAGCTACAGTTTCTGAATGAAGCTCAGAGAAGGAGGGAAATAAAGAGAGAGAGAAAACGCTTCTTCGTAACAATACATCAGAAAATGTATCCAGTGCTACTGAGTTGGTTGCGTGTTGTACATTTTATGAAAACGGAATAAAAATATTTTAAAAACTAAATGCTTATTTCCTTTTAAAATATAGGTAAAGATAAAGGTACCCCCGCCTGTATGGGCCAGTCTTGCCAGACTCTAGGGTTGTGCGCTCATCTCAGTCTATAGGCCGGGAGCCAGCGTTGTCCGCAGACACTTCCGGGTCACGTGGCCAGCATGACAAGCTGCATCTGGCGAGCCAGCGCAGCACATGGAACGCCGTTTACCTTCCCGCTGGTAAGCGGTCCCTATTTATCTACTTGCACCCGGGGGTGCTTTTGAACTGCTAGGTTGGCAGGTGCTGGGACCGAATGACGGGAGCGCACCCCGCCGCGGGGATTCGAACCGCCGACCATACGATCGGCAAGTCCTAGGCGCTGAGGTTTTACCCACAGCGCCACCTGTGTCCCATATATATTTAATATATTTAAAATATATTAGCAGTTTAAATGGCAACACTGTCACAGAATTGCATAACTGACTAACACAGTTGCCTGCATTCTTGGACTCTCCTTGGATCCACGGATACAGATTCTCCTTTGACTATGGGACTGTCACAATGCTCTCCTGTGCTTCAGAATTCACCACTGAACCACTGGCTGCCAATGATGTATTTGGTGTTATATTTAATGCTGTCTTTGGGAATCTAGCACATCAATAGCAAGAGTTATGTCCTAGCCTTCCTCCTCATTTTTTCTGAAGTGCAGATTAGCCTTAAATATTAGCCATGGAAATAAATAGAGCTTTAGACATAAAAGTGAACAGTCCAAAAATATCAGTCTCTTTCTGTGCCAAAACTAATGGTTAGCTACAGATTGTGAGAGTAAGGCTGGGCTAGAGGGAACAAGGAATGAAGGGTTATAGCCTTCTGTTGGATGTTCCACATAATACTGTAAGTCACCCAAGGTGGCTGGGAAATCCAGCCAGATGGACGGGGTATAAATAAAATTATTTATTTATTATCATCATCATCATCATTATCATTATTGTCAGAGCTGCCCCAAGGTCCCAGCTCACAGAGGACCAACGCCAGATCGTCGTTATATACAAAAGTCTTTATTGAAGTTCAGTTTCCATTTCAAGGCCATAGCGCGCAGCTCTACGTCTTAAACCCTAGACCGCCGAAGTTCCGTCTGAATCTCCTCCCCCCTGACACCAGTTTAAGATTCTAGCCCTGCTCCACCTCTTCCTCTGCTCTCTCCTCCTCTGGGTCCTCCTGTCCGCTGAGGCATTCCCCTTTCTGGACTCTTCTGACGCTGAGTCCCCTGACTCCTCCCCCTGCCTCCGGCGGGCTTTAGGACCTGGTTCCCAATCCTCGTTCTCTGCTGTCCCGCGCGCCTGTACATTTGAACTTGGCTCTGGCGCCAACCCAGTGACCTTCCTCCTGACCGTTACACTGCTTCTATCACTGCTTCCCTCTTCCGGGATGCTGGCTGGACCTGACCTCCCCTCCGTTGCCTGACTCTCCGATGGAGGCGTGGTCAGCCCTGACTCATCTTCTCTCCCTGCTGGGGGATACGCTGGCCCCGATACCTGGGACTCTTCCCCCCCACTATGCTCTGGTGGGGAAGCTGGTCCTGATCTCCAACTGCTGCTCTGGGAGTCCCTGCTGGCCCCTTGCTTCTGGAGTGTCCCCCTTGGGACCCCCCTTGCCCTGGCCACCGGCGCCCCCTTCTGTGAATCTTCCGATTCGCTGGAGAGGCTCATGGAATCTCTCGGGCCACTGTCATCTTCTCCTACGCTGCCCTCAGATTCTTCCCCTTCGCTCTCCATTTCCTGTGCTTCTGCTCCTGAGCCCCTGACAATTATCATTATCATTATCATTATTATTATCATTATTGGAACTGGGTTACTGTTTTATGCCCAATATCTAGCTATGGATGTGTAAAAGACACAACATTCTTCTTACCTTTCTAGGTCCTGGTGTACTGCAAGCACTTTGGGTCGGTACAGTGAGAAAATATGCCTTGGACTCTTCAGCTTTATGGGTTTTAGGAGGTCTGGGAGGTGGGTTTGTGGCTTGATTTCCATATTTTCTCATCATGTAATACTGTTCTTCTGTAATCTCTTCCACAATAGACTTTGTTGGGAAACACACAATATCTTCTGCATGTTTGCTCAGCAACTGGAAAGACATATTTAAACGATGCACAGGAGCTTCCCAGATTTCTGTGGGGTTGCTGAAAGTGCTGATTAACAAGTACGAATCTGTTATTTTTTCTTCAAGCTGCAGACATGGTATACCAGCCAAAATATCCTCTTGGATGGAAAGATCCCTTAAGGAGACTTTGACTTTAAATGGAAGATGGAAATAATTGCAAAGCTCCAGAAGTTCATACTGTTTCTTATCATGGACAAGTTCAACAAAGCCCCCTTCCATGCACATTGGAAGAAGTATACTCTTGTGGGTTTCGTTTGGTGATAGAATTTGTTCACAGGCCAAAGCATTCTCTACTTTCTTCTTCCCCGGATCAACAACTTCACTTAGTTGGCACTCTGGAATTAAAAATTGGTTTCCAATAGAAACAGAGGACAACCCTTCATAAGGTGACTCAAAAGCTTTGGTAGCTACAACATGAAGCTTCTCCTTCACACTCCTTGCTATTTCTAGGTCATAGGCAGTTGGAAACTCCCGTGGTCTTCTTTTGAACTTCCCTTTATAGCTGGTAGGAATTAAAAAGTGCCTTTTATAGGAATCACCTTTGATCTCAGATGCTAAGATTCGTGTTGCCTGGCACTTTTTGTAAATGACTATTTCTCTACCAGGACACAAAATATTATACGATTGCTTATTTCTGACAGAGCCTTCAATTACCGCAACAACGATAGGAAATTCATTGCACGTCTTTTCCAAAATATCTTCCATGGACAATGGTTGAAGGAAACTGTGAATATTGTAACAGTCAGTGACGTCTTTGACTTCAACATCTAAATCTGAAAGGAAGTAAACAGTCTCTTTTTGAACTGAAAAGAGAAAAAAATTGGGTTAACTGATATTGTTGTGCAAAGGTCTACTATGTAAAAATACAAATTTATTCTACATATGCGTTAGTAGTTTCAGGAGGCTCTCAGTGTATTAACTGTATAATCCCTTTAATGATTTCAGCTCAGAACTTATGAGAATGCTGTCATTTTGCAACACTGGTTTCAGGAGTAAGATGTGTGCTTCCTGGAGGAAGGGCCCAAGAACAAGGTGTGCTTGAGTCAAAATGGAGGGAGAAACAGCAACATTCCTGGAGCAGTTCAAGTTGATGCTCCAGCAGAACCAGTGACAGATGGAGTAGCAGAACCAGTGGTTCAATGAAATGAAGCAATTGCAAGCAGAGTACATTTGGAGAGAAAAATGTGAGTCCATGAGAGGTGAGAGCCATGCCTGATGAGATGCTACAACGGGCTAAGAATGACCCAGGAGCCCAGCCTTGAGGCACAAATACAGGGGTGCCAACTTGCATAAAATACAGTGGTACCTCGGGTTAAGTACTTAATTCGTTCCAGAGGTCCGTTCTTAACCTGAAGCACCACTTTAGCTAATGGGGCCTCCTGCTGCCGCTGCGCCACCGGAGCATGATTTCTGTTCTCATCCTGAAGCAAAGTTCTTAACCTGAAGCACTATTTCTGGGTTAGCGGAGTCTGTAACCTGAAGCATATGTAACCTGAAGCATATGTAACCAGAGGTACCACTGTATTGGGGCAGGTACCCTACCCTGCATAATGAATCACATGACACAGCATCCCCCCCATTTGAGTGACAATGCCCATCAACGTTGGGGGGCCTCAAGTATTTTTGGGGGGCAGAAGGGACCTTGTCCCCTAGGAGTTGACTCCTATGCACCCATATGGAAGGGGTGGGCACAGTGCCAGATTAAACCCTGTGGCAGATTAAATCCTAGGCAGTCGAAATCTCGAGTTGGGGGGGGGGCTCTTTCATGTGTTCTAGTGGGATAACACTAGAAAACTTGATTGTAATTTTCTTTCAAGATCAAATCAATATTATTTTGATCTGTTGTCTGGGGGCCCCTAAAAGGCTGGCGCCTACTCTGCCTGTTTGATAATCTGGCACTGGGTGGCCAAAGCAATTCAGAGTGGCAGCTCAGGGGCTTAGACTGCAAAGGGATGCAGTCAGTTGCTGAAGGCAAGGGGCAAGATGACACATCAGAGAAGGATGGGCTGCCTAGAACCAAGGAGCTTCTGATTGATTTTGGCACTCTGCTGTGGGAGAGGGAGAGCAGGATGAATTGAAGTTTGGTGCCTACTGAATCAGTGCCTGTGGAGGTGCCAGGAAAAGGGGTTGCAGCAGGAAGAACTGCAGGTGTGAGAGAACATGCAGGAAAATCTGAGAGCATGTCTGCATGTGGAGCAGCAGCCAACGCTGGTGGTAAGGGCACCAAAGGAGCAGCCAAAAGAGAAGCAAGCTTCTGCTGAATTGGGTGAGATAAACTGCTCAAGATGGTCTTGTGGGGTGGGGACAAGGCCCAATACTGGGGGCAGTCCTTAAGCAGGCTCCAGCAGCCAGGGTCATGGGTTTGGGGGGCAACCAAAAATGGTTGCTAGACAGTGGATTTAGCAAAGTGTTAAAATAAAATGATGATGATGATGATGATGATGATAATAATAATAATAATAATAATAATAATAATAATAATAATAATAATATATTTATACCCTGCCCATCTGGCTGGGTTTTCCCAGCCACTCTGGGCAGCTTCCAACAAAATATTCAAATACAATAGTCCAAACCAGCTTCCTGTATTCAGGAAATCACCTGGAGATCAGCCATTTACCAAAGACAAAGGGAAGGTACAGATAGGTAGCCGTGTTGGTCTGCCATAGTCAAAACAAAAAAAATTCCTTCCAGTAGCACCTTAAAGACCAACTAAGTCAGTTCTTGGTATGAGCTTTCGTGTGCATGCACACTTCTTCAGATACACAAAGGGAAGGTAATGAGCCACTTCTTCAGATACACAAAGGGAAGGTAATGAGCCATTAGAAAAGCCAGGTGGGAAATTGAGCTTTGAGTTAGTGAGCCCACTCTAAGCAACATTGCTGAGTCTTACAAGACTGGCATGGTTATTGCAAATCCACATTTTCTTTAAGCTTTGCACTTGGGTTGATGTGAAGAAGTAGCATTGCTGCTCTGGATATCAGCTAAAAATTGATTAGTCCCTCTTAACAGCAGCTGTTTTATTTACAGAATGTGTGCCATGTCTGATACAGCCATCTCATGCGTATATATAGTATTTCAAAGAAAATGTGGGAATCCATTTTTCACAGTTCAGAAAGCAAATCGCTATCACATGAAAGTGAGTTGCTTCTAAACAGCACATTGTAGAAGTTGTTTAGAAAATATTCTCTGTGATTTCTATGTTGAATGCACAGTGAAACACATGGATATTATTGGAAATAGGAAAGCTAGCGAAGCGTATGTTAGGACACAAGGCTGTGAAACAATATTATTGTATCTGACAAATAGTTGAAACTTAAATTTAAGGCCTAGGCCCTGCTTCTCAACTTTGGTGAAAAGCTGAATAAAAACCTTGATCTAAAACCAGAATTGCATATTTATAAACCTTTGGGCTCTGTGAAGCAAACCAGTGTCTTCAAAAACCCACTTCCTTCCCCTCCTGAAACTCTCTGGATGTGTGTGTGTGTGCCTCTTTCCTGTTGACATCTTTCAGTCACCATGGCCTAGACTGTGTTGTAGGCAAACTGAATACTGCTGTTCTGTTAATGTCTTGGTTCCTCTGCCTGATTTCCTGACTCAGAAAGACATAATTTATGGGAGCTGTTCTATGTCAGGATGAATGCAAGTCAGGGACCTTTTGTTGCCTGAGGCATCCCGACCACCACATTCCACATTTAAAAGCCAACCAGACAGACAGCTGGATCTTACTTCAACACATGGGATGTGAAATATACTCAGAGTCGCAAAGTGATTTCATGCTCTTTATTCAGCTCATAGTGGTGAGGAGGAATGAATGAAAGTCCCCTCAAAGTATCTGCTTTATATACGGTACATTATTTACACAATGGGCTGCACATGATTGGCTAATTCCGAAAATTCTACTGTAAGCCAATCAGGTTGTGGATTCACTTCTATCTGGAGAATGATTGGGTGGTTCCTGCCAACCCATCATACTGCTGCATTGTTCTAGGACCAATCAGACTGCTGCATTTTGGATCCTATTGTTCTAGGACCAATCAGACTGCTGCAGTTTGGATCCTATTCAACTCAGTACATAACAGGATGGAACAGTGTTTCCCACCACATCTGAGAGCAGCAGTAAGAAGATAAGAAAAGCCTGATGGATCAGGTCAATGGCCCATCTAGTCCAGTATCCTGTTCTCACAGTGGCCAGCCAGATGACTTGGAGATTCCAGCAAGCAGGACCTGAACAGCCTAGCTCTGGGAATAGAAGGCCATGTGGCACTCACAGATCTGTCCTCCAACACTTCATTGCCACTTTCAGCCCTCCAACATCTGCCATCTGAGGCCACTACCTCACTCTGTCTAATGGTAGGGCTTTACCATGGTTTAGCATTGGTTACAATTCATGGTTTATCTGGAGTAAGGATGGGAGAGAAGTTCAATTCAATTCAATTCACATTTTATCTGAACTTTCTGAAACAACATGAACTGAAACACAATCATCCTTCAAAATTCTTACTTCTCTGAATTTCGAAGCATAGTTCACAAGGCAGTTAAGGCATAAAAATATACATGTATTAGTAAAAATAGCATGGGGAAATGCATTATACTGGGAAAATTGCTTTGCCAAAATGTGATACTGTATATACAAAATGTGCATATTATGATAAATTCACACTAAAATGCCAATGCATTTTTATGGGAACTTAAAAGAAAAAAAGAAAATTGCAAACAGATATGGTAATATGGAGAACTGAACTTAAGACTGGAAAAATGGGAAAAAATGAGAGAACCCAAAATGGAGATTTATCCACCCCTAGTCTGGAGGAAGCAAAACCATGAGCCCAGGTTTAGGTAATATGCTAAGCCAAAACATGGCTTGGCTTGGCTTATCAGAGCACAGCAGCAGAATGACTGAGGAGTGGGGAGCAGCAAAGAGCTCATGGCCTCCTCTCTAGTAGTCCATATGTTTCATAGAATCATAGAGTTGGAAGGTACCCCAAGGGCCACCCTGCATTGCAGGAATGCAGGAATTGACTTAGTATTATATGTGGACTAGGACAGTGAAGCCTGCAGCATGGAATGGAGAAATGCCTAATAGAATGATGTCAGGATGTCCTTCACATTATGGATCAATGTTCAATGTCATGTTCAACATCACCTGAACTTGGTGCCTTAAAGGAAGCAAGTGAAGCACACAGCAGTTATTCAGCCTACGTGACAGCACCTTTCAGGAATGATACAGGAACAAGTTTTCCTATATATTTTCTCTACATCATAGGTTCTCCCTTTTCTTCCTTGTGCACTTTTATTTACAACTCCACATCCACCCTCTATGTTTCCATATTATTTTGAGAACTGTGGCTCTTATGATCCCCACCAATACATAAGAACAGCCTTCTGGACAGCCCATCTGTTCTAGCATCCTCTTCTCACAGGATACTGACCAGATACTTGCAGGGAACTTGCAAGCCGAATATGAGCACAGTATCACTCTATCTACCTGTGACTCCCAGCAATTGTTATCCAGAGGCACAATGCCTCTGACAGTGAAGGTAGCCATTGACAGGCTCCATGAATTTGTCTATAAGAAAATATCTAAAAGAAAACTCTTAGCACCAAAGCTCAAGGTTAAACACAGAAAAGGGCAAAGGAAGGTGGGGAAAAGCTACACAGAGGGAACTATAAAAGAATGAGCACCAAGGAGAATGAGAGAATCTTTTCTGAGAGCATAAGAAAGTCACTTTAAAAGATCCATAGAATGCCTGAGAATTTTTTTTTAAGACCCTACTTATATCTACTTCAGACATTTAATTTTTTAAAATAAAAATAGACCTTTGTTACATGTTCAAAAAGGACTTGTCCCCATTGGGTTAAGAAAAAGAAGGTGGGAGGGATTTTCACATCGCTGCTCCCCACCCCTCCAAATGAACAATGGATCAAAGTAAGCCATAAAACCGTCATTTATTCAAATTGTTTTAGGTCTATCAGGGGGAAGACTAGGTTAGAACTCTTCTCCCTGACATCTAGTTTTTCATTCTCAGCACAAACTTTTGCAGTTTTCCGGTTTTGTGCAAATCCAAGGAATCAAAAGATATATAAGGCTAAGCTCCTCCATTCAGGAGCACACCTGAAATAGTTAAGATCATGCCTGGAAAATAAATGAAAGCAATTGTAAATTCTCAATACTGTACAAACTTTCCAGATTGCTCTGTAATATGTGGTGCAGAATTTTAAAATGTGGTTTACTTGTGCAGTTTTCTGGTTTTGTGCAAATCTGAGGGTTATGCTCTTCCATTCAGGAGAGCACCAGAAATGGTTAAGAGCATAGCCAGAAAAGAAACAAAAGCACTTTAAGGGAAGTAGCAGGAAGTAATGATTGATCCACCCACCTAAAAACACCAAAACAAATTGTCTGAGACCTTGAGTGAAGAATTTGCAGCCTAATTTCTCCCAAGTTGTTGGACTATCCCAATATCAGGTATTTACAGGGCAGAAGCATCAAGACTGATGCTCTTTGAAGGTAACGTTGAATGGTCCATGCAAATTAAATGAGAATGCAAACAGCTCCAAACACACAGTAAATTCTGATATGGTAAATTCAGAAGCTGTATACAAACCATAGCTTTAAAGCACATTTCCTGGGAGCAGTGGTTTATCCCCTACCTAGCTCCAATTTCCAGCACTCTACAGTTCTCAGGATATTTTGAGGGAACTGCAAACAACATCTGAAACTGATCTGTAAATCTTTCAGTTTCACTTTTGAGTATGTTGTTAATCAGGCCGAGATAGTTGACAAAGACAGTAATTAACTTACATTTCATCACTGCTTGTACTTCATATATTGGTGTCAGAGCAATGCAGCCATCAAAATCCACGGGAAGCAAGCTGGTAGAGTTCCTAGCTTTGCAGATATGAGTAAATGTCACTCTCCGACTTCTGCTCTTTGGGATTTTCCATTTGGCAATCTCTTTCAGGGTATAAGTCTGGTCATCTTCCCATTCATAGAAATCACCTTCTTGTGAAATTGGCAATACAAAGGCATGGAGTTGGCCATCCCTCATTAATCTACAGTGTACGGTCAATATCCCATTGCTGACTTCCACAGAGTTGAATATGATCTTCTCACCCCGTTTGATGGTCAGGTTTTCTACTTTTATATCCTTAGAGCAATAGAAGCAGGGATGTTGCAGTTGTGTTGATCCAATCAAAACTTTTTTCACAATTTCTTCAATGCTAACATATGGTGTTTTATCGGCCACTATCCTGCAAAGACCTTCAAAGGAACATTTTTATTCAAGAAAGGTGCCTTGAAGTGATACAAACATAAAAAAGTATCCAATACTTAACATTTGTAGTTATAATTTCATTGGTACCCAAGAATGGGGGCATTGGTTTGGGGATGAAAACAAATTCATAAAATAATAACCTTGTAAAATGTTTGCAGTACAAATTGCTAACATAATCATAGGTATCATCTGAACTCAGAATGTTTGTATAAAACCAGGGAAATGACATTTTAAAAATGATAATTACCTTTCAAAGAGCCAGCTGTATTATTTCTCCTTTTATTTGTACAGAAATATGTATGTCATTTGTGTATGTGTGTCTGCTTCTCTGTGTGTGATTAATTTGTGCCAAGGAAGAAAAAAGTGGATTGTAGCACATTTTCATGTGTGTGTTTTTTTTAATTGTATCTAGCAGAGAAAAAACTTGGTAATCTATGTACGTATGTGTAAGTATATACTGGTAATCTTTCATCCCCAGGGCCGGATTTAGGTTTGATGAGACCCTGAGCTACTGAAGGTAATGGGTCCTTTTACTGAAGGTAATGGGTCCAGCTGTCCTTTGTCAACAACAAATTGTTGCTGTTTTTTGTGTTGAATATATGCTATATGGTCATTTATGGACCTAATAGGTATCTGTAGCCATTTGCCACTGTTGCTGCATGTAGGTTTTATTCTATTTGTTTTTTATCTTATATTTTGGAAATGTACATCCAGTTTTTTCCCCTTTACATTTTTTAGGGGGCCCCAAGAGAGTGGGGCCCTAAGCTATAGCTTGTTTAGCTTATACATAAATCCGGCACTGTTCATGCCTCTTTCTGAGTTTAACTTATGTATGTATGTGTGTGTATGTGTATATATATATATATATATATATATATATATATATATATATATATATGCTTTCGTAGATTTTCACGGGTACAGGAATGCAGGTTTTGGTGTCCTCGGGTGTCTTCCCGTGTAAAAGTTGGGGTTATAGGAACTCAAACATTGAGATCCCGCTCTGTTCCAGTAACAAGAAGCCGAAAGCACCAGCCTGAAGATGACGAGTGAGACCTCGTCGAAACGTCGCCTAGACACCCCAACTTTTACACGGGAAGACACCCGAGGACACCAAAACCATATATATATATATATATATATATATATATATATATATATATATATAATCTTCAGTTGTTTTATTGGGTGCTAAAGTAGTCAGTCCTTCTCTCCCCCGCCCCCTTCTGTTGTTTGATGGCCTGCGGAAAGGGAAGCACTTTGATGGGAGGCAATGGTGAGTGACAAGGGTTTGGTGGGTTATGGGTACTCTGATTGCAGCAATGGCTCAGAAGAGAGCTGAGCCAGTTTTCCCTGATTGTTAGAAGGAAAAGAGGAACTAGCTTTGGGATTCAGCAAAATAATTGTGTTAGCATAAGAAGACTCTTCCCCTCTGTACATGCCCTGCTCCAGATGGTTGGATGAATCCACAGAACAAATTTCAGGGGTGCATGTTGAGGGGGGAAGAGATGGGGATAAAGTTCCATTGCAAAAATAGAAGTCCTTGTGCTGTTGGAACAATTTGCTTAGTGATATGAAGAATACAACCCATAGCTTTCGGGAGCATGCAACAGTACTGGCAGATTAAAGTCTAAGAGTCATATTAATTATTCTTTTAACAGGCACTATATTAATTTGCATACTCAGATCTAATACAGAAGTAAAAAAAAAGTGGGGAGAAGAAAATGATGGATAGCCAAACTACTAGCATGAATTCTGTGCTTAGGCAGTAGACCCACCTGGTTGTTCAGCTCTAATTGCAACATTGAAATATTACTAGATACAGCAGCTTCTGCAACTGCAGTACCTAAAGGGCATCTTTATTTCCATGTTAATCATACCCATTGGGATTGTTTTGTTAAAGCTATAACAGAAAGAAAATGTTCAGTACATATGTACATTTGGGTAGAGTGGTTTTCTCTTAGAGGAAGATTCAAAGGGAAGTTTAGAGAACATAGCAATGGGATTTAATTTAGCTGTGCAATTAAGCTATAACTTATGACTCAGCTGCACCATAACATTTCTTTTGAAGCATCTCTAACTGGAATTGCATGTTGCAGAGAAGCTGACACTGAATGCACCCATTTCTTGTCTTCTCTCTGTGTTACAAATGGTAGAAAAGCTACTCTGGACTACATACATAGCAAGATGAAAAAATGGCAGTGTGATAATGACCTGTATTTTATTGCATTACACATCTCATAAAGGCAGAGAAAGGTGGAAGATGTAGGTGATTTTAATGCCAACATATTTTGCTTAGGATGTAGTTCAATCAGTATACTGTTGAAATTATAAGGAGTTTATTTGTTTTTGTAATGCGCCATTTGTGTAGAGTTATGGGTGGGTTATTGGTTTAACTTTTTGTTTTTGTTGCATTTACATTTTGTGATTTTTATTATTTTGGTGTACAGCACTTCATGCATCATGCATGAAAAAAGAAACAAATAGCCCATGGTTTCCTTATTTGTAAAGGATAATTTTGGACAACATTAAATGAAACAACGTGCGTTAATCAAGTAGAGCTTTGGGTGATTAATTCATGGGGATCAGTTTTAATCAATAAGTGGTTCAAACTGAGGGAAGCCTTGTTTATTTTATGATGTGGTACATTTAACTGTACAGGTCATGAAATGATCTATTATACAAACTTGTTTTGCTTTAGTGTGTTTTGTTTTTTACTTCAGAGACATAATTGTGCACATTTTGTCCATCTCTGATGTAAGATTGAGTAGAAAGTACCACTAATTGAAGGGCCTTCATTATAACCTCAAGCACGTTGCAAATGAAACATACTGCAATAGGTACTACAGAAGTGTCTAATTCTGTTTTTATTTACTTTTTTTGTTTCCTTATCTAACCAGAAAATATTCAAACTTTACCTGGAAAATGTAAAGGTAGCTCAACTGTAGTGGAGCAGAAGCTAGCATCATCTTCACTTTCACAGTTGCTTGCCAGGACTTTCTTAACTTTTAATCCAACAACTTTAATCACGTCTCCAGTTGACAAGCAGCATTCATGCCCACACTTTTCATAAATCGAACCTAAAGGAGAACATAAAGATAAACACAAATGTTTTATGGATTGTTCATGGCAGTTTACAAGCATTCTTTGTTACTCTTCCCCTCCTAGATTCCCGGTAGTTTGGTTTACACTGAAGGCACTTGCAGCCCATCTCCCCTTTTGGGTGGGATTAAATCACATACCAGCAATTATATGAGACTACGAGGTCTTGTGCAGCAAACCTGCTACTTCAAAAGATGCTACTTTTGTTTTTTAAATGTATTTTATTGATTTTCAAATGTAAAACAATAAGATCAATTACTAATAAGCAACAATCAAGTCAGCGTACAGAGCCTTGACAAGAAAAATGGAACATTAGCAAAAAGTTCCATCACTTATGTTCTGATAAAAGTAATCAAATACGTAATTCCATAATATTTCTTGTTACTATGTTCAAAGATCTAACTTTTTGTGATAAGGAAAGTGGCAGGAAAATGTACTAGAAAGTGTGGGTTAACATTTGCTTGAACACAACATCATCCTGGCAAACAAATTGGGATGAATGCGCAATAAATAGGGCACCTAGAAGTACCCATGAATATCAAGGTAAGTTAGAACAGAAATGACGTTTCGAAACTTGCTAGTAGTCCATCTTCTTAGTTCTGAAAGTGTGAGGTGGACCTCAGAGGAGAGAAAGTGCAAGCTTCTCCAACATATTTTCTTCAGTGTAGCTAGTATCTAATTCAGAATTAGAACTATTTATCCACACAACCTGCTTCCAGTCCATTTCCTTTCTTTTCTTCATCATGGATGTAGGAACCACATATTTTTAGCCAAAGTGCTACATGTTTTCTCCACGTTTGTTGATTTCTGGGGTTTTTTGAATTTCAGTTCTATGGTATAAGAACATTAGAAGAGTCCTGCTAGATCAAGACACAGGCCCATCTTGTTCACCATCGTGTTCTCATTGGGGCAAAGCAGATGCACAATAAACCCTGCAAGCAGGACCAGGAACTTGGGTTCCTCCCTTATGGCTTAAGAACCATTGACCCAGTAAAATAGAAGTGAAGCAAAAACAGATGCATCCACACATAACACCGTAACCTCCAATAGGGAATCAGTCTCTAACTGCTGCTAAACAGATGAGTGCTGATTGGAGTAAGTAAAAAATGGTGGTAGGCAGGTGGAGGTGGGGTGAGTGAAACGCCCCCTAAGCCATTGTCTGCAGCACTGGTTTTATCGCTTGTGATGTGTGTTATAAGCATTCCTCATCTTCAAAGGGCATTTTGTCATGCATCTCAGAAGCTACCATACATCCTGTTATTCTGTTTCTGTTGCCTTGTACTCTGCTATGCTGAATGATCTCTCAGTATTTTTCAAGGCCTGATCAGTCATGAACAGGCTACCTCCAAAGCTGGTGGATTCTCCTTCACTTGAGGTTTTTAAGCAGGGGTTGGATTGCCATCTGTCTAGAATTCTTTCATTGTGATTCCTGCATTGCAGGAAGTTGGGCTAGATGACCCTTGGGTCCCTTCCAGCTCCACAATTCCATGTGCCATTCAACATAGACAATCCTTGTCCATGCCACTTTGCCTGCTGGCAAACATTTTGGAATGGTATGCTCTGTGACAAGTGGTATCAATGAACTGAATAAATATTCTTGTCTGTTAATCATCTGCAGCATCTAAATAAGCTGATTCTCAGAAGATGCAATATGACAGGCTTCTGGGAAAGTTTCCTAGCAGGTTAAGCATCACTTTTCACCTGATGCTCAGCCAGGGCTCCAGCCAATTGCCCCCCTCTTAGGTTCCTTCCCTCCTCCCAAGTTGTGAGGAGTTGTTAAGTCTCCAGGTCAAGAGCTTTATCATGTCTCAGCTGTTTCTTTTCTGCTTTCTCAGGCCAGGGAGGAGAAGTTGCTTGTCTTGCTTGCTGGCAGGCCCTGTTGACCGGTGCCCCAATTCTGCCTCTAAGCAGGTGAGAAACGCAGGGTCCAGCAGAGAAGGCCTCTCCTCCTCCCAGAGGGGAGGGGCTGTGAGCCGGAGCAGCCTCCCGCAGGGGCAGGGAGGCATATTTGGCTCCCTGCTCCTGATTGCTTCTGGTGCTGCGGCCAAGCCTTCCAGCCGACCAATAGGGCTGGCTGGTGGGTGGGGCTAGCCACATTTAAGCCGCTGTGGCAGCGCTCAGCTCCCTATTTTTTTTTTAAAAAAAACAACACAACAAAATAGTTTGAGAAACACAAACTTCCTGACATCCTAGAGTGTACAGAGTTTTGGGTTATGAACCTTTTTTCTTTAAGCCTGTGAAAAGTAAGGAGTCAAAACAACCCATTGCTTAGTAGCAGGTAATACTCAATGCATCTCATGACATATGTGTGGGTAGAAAGCCATTTAGCAGCTACTCATATAAATGGACCATTTTTATCTATTCCAGGTGGGTGATAGGAAACACCGCCACTGCTGTCCACAACATTCCAATTGCCTTTATGCTACCTGTAGCAGAAAGACAGGAGCAACCTGGACTGAGCCTGCCCAGAAGTTCTTTTCCCTGCCTACTTTCCCTAGAATGCAAGGGAAAGTCTGGAATGTTCTTTGCAGACACACTTAGATCTCTCTGAGGTGTTTCAAGAGTGGAAAGTAGGGAAAGGACTGGCAAGAGGCACATGGTTTCAGTGGGTACTTGCACATGCCTAGAAAAGTGAAGAGTGGGCAGAGTTCAGTCTTGCAAGATTTGTTTTGTTTCTTCCTAGAACCCTGAGAGTCACCAGAAGCAGTCAGTTGCAAAAGAGTGCTGGAATTTGTCTTGAGTGCCAGACCTGAGCTCCCAGTTGCCATTGTTAAACAACAGAGAGTCGGGAATCCTTGCCAATCTACTTCAAATCACCCAAAAGTTGATCAGGAAATCCTGAATTACCAGTTCCTGGCATGGTAATGACTTAGAAGGCAATGGCTTACGTATAAGGGAAATAACACCTTTTGCCACAACTGAAGAGATTTGCAAACAGCGCTTCTTCAAGGCAAGCAGAAGTTTCCAACTTGAGGGAAGCTACAGTAATCTGTGTCAAGGGCAATGGTACTTACTGAAAATGAATGTTCTTGGTCTCAAGAAAGAATGGAGTGTGTTACTAGGGGTCAAGTCAAACTACCATGATAGAAGCACTGAAGTGACCTCCCTGGGGCACAAGCTTGGGCAGTGTGTATGGTGGTTCTGAGCTACCCACACAACAAGAACCGCCTTCTGACATTGCTGATGTGGTCCAAAGGAAAGCAGAGCAATACGGTTGCCACCAGCTTGGCTGCAGGAGTTGCCAGGAGGAGGCATAACAAGATGCCACCCTTAGGACTCCACTCAGGATTTGTGCAGGGTTTACTCCTAAGCCTTTGTTTTTAAGGTGGCAAAGGTTCACGCTCTGTCCCCATTAGCTCCTTTCTCCCATCATAATCAGCAGGCATAAGAGGGGAAGGCGATGCCATGGAGCGGGAACTGTTTTCAGCTAAATGGCCACTTCCCCTTGTGGAAAACCTTATTGGGGCCATAGGTAAAAAAAGAAAAAGGTAAAAAGGTAAAGGACACATGGATGGTTAAGTCCAGTCAAAGATGACTATGGGGTTGTGGCACTCATCTCGCTTTCAGGCTGAGGGAGCCGGCGTTTGTCCACAGACACCTTTCCGGGTCATGTGGCCAGCATGACTAAACTGCTTCTGGTGGAATGGAACACCGTGATGGAAGCCAGAGCATACAGAATACTGTTTACCTATTTATCTACTTGCACTGGCATGCTTTCATACTGCTAGGTTGGCAGGAGTTGGGACAGAGCAATGGGAGCTCACCATGTCGTGGGGATTTGAACCGCTGACCTTCTGATCGGCAAGCCCAAAAGGCATGTTCAAAGTCTGTTTCGGGGGCCTAATCCAGCCCCTTTGGAAGTTTATGGGGTAAAATCCTAAAAAAAACCTCAACAACTTCAACCTTAAAAAAAGCTCAATAATTTCAATCCTAAAAAAAGTGCAACCCTTTGGTCGGCCCTCACGGCTCTTTACTTCATCAAATCTGACCCTCTTTGAAAAAAGTTTGGACACCACTGGCTTAGTGGTTTAGACCACAGCACCACCTGCATCCCTGCTATTGAGGCCATATTCCAGTGGTGGTGGGGCAGATCAAAAGGGGTAGGCTGTATCAGGAGTCGATTCTTACTATTTTGTATTTCAGCCTCGCAAAATCAGAGGTTTCGACACCACCCCCACCTTATGTATATTTATGAAATAATTGGGACCTGAATTTCCCTGTTTTCCTCTTTACCTCTTTTTCTCTTTTGTATTCTATCACCCGCATGTTACTCCACCCTATATATGTGTTTATTTATAACCTGCAAAAATTTCCTACATGCATACATACATACTGCAGATGCATTTACAGAGCCTCATCAGTGATCCTACCGATTCAGGAATGTCTATTAGACTGTATGCCATTATTTTACATTTTAAACTGCCTTGAGTGCAGAATTGACACATTGCCCATTACCACATGTGTGGTAAGTAAATACAAATGACATTACTTATGGAAATGTAGCCCATCTTCTCAAGTGTGGTACAGAATGTCCTGGATCAAGCTATTCATTTCAGTCAAGAAACAAAGTAATTTGAGCCGCCTGTAATCAAGTCATTTCCCTGGTATTGCTGACAAGGAGTGAGATCAAGTGACTTTTAAGATAACCCCTCATTTCCAGTAATACATTAGGGTCTCTGCAATGCATGTAAGAATCAAAAGCACATTGCAGGAGTAGACTATGCTATGCACCATATTTCATAGTGTATGCAGAGAATAAAATGTAATGCATTCCTCATTGTCATCATGCAAAATTTCCTGTGTTTTTCTGCACAAAGAAAGCATGAAATCCATCAAAGACATAAAGGTAATTAAGCAGAAATACTGATTCTTCCTTTCAACTGAAGAAAGGTGTTGCATACTCATCTTAGAGGAAACTGGAATAATGCAGTCTATTTACTAGGATCAAACAATGCCCCTGAAGGCTAGAATTAAAGAACTTGGATGCCTTTGAATCCACCTTTTTGAGATTGCTACTTTGTTCAATAAGAACTACATTTATATCCCTTTACAACCTCTTTCCTGGTTTTTTAAAAACAAATCCACATTAGCCACTGCTGTGATCACATCAAAGCAACCAAACAGTTCAATAGCTTTTCCCTCTGATTCTTCTAAAATGTTAAATGGGTGTGGGGTGGGAGAGAGAAATATTATGGTGGTTTCTTTTTATGAGATTTTCCTGTCATTAAGTCTCCCAGTAATATTTTAGTTTACCTGAAAGATAACGCTTTAAATTTTAGATAGTTTGTATACTACATGAGAGGAAACAAGTTGTGCCTTCTATCACTGCATTATGACAGAATGATTGAGGTAAATATAAACAAGTGAAAACAATGGGTTTTAAAATACATTTATTTAATGCTCCTTTTAGTCTGAGAAGATGTACTTTTCCAACGCAGGGATCTTTTAAGTAAAGCTATAGATTATCATTTTTTAAGCACTCATAGTGCAATTTTCATGTTTACTCAGAAGTAACTTCCATTGAATTCAACCCTATATATAATACACTGAAGAAAGATCAATCCTCAAAACTAGAGTGTAAAATACTAAAGTTACCATCCAGTTTACAGCTGCATGATGATGATTTATTCTCCTGTTTACATCCAGTGTGCTCCCACCCCACATTTTGTAGTGGCCCCCATCTGATACTCAAACTGGGAGTCACAGGTACCAACCCAACCCTCAACATTGTCTGATTCACTCCAAACTGGTGCCAAGGTTTTGCAGTCATTTGGCTGCATCTCCCCCCCCCCCCCAACAAAAACCCTCAGTAATTTATGCTCAAGGATCATAGGTATCAGTCCAAAACCCAACATTATCTGATTCACTCCAACATTTGGGGGTTTTGCAGTTAACAGGTTTCCAGTGATGTTCTTAAATCCTGCAAAGGGGCCCCATCTTTTATCCCTTAATAAAACATTCACTGCTGCAATGCTAGAGCTGCAGGGGTCTTCCTCCATGTCCCCAGAACCAGAGTGGGTGGTAGAAGTGCAGCTTGGACTCCCCTCCCCTCACATCCCCGTTCCCCATCAGCTCAAGGACAGTGGCCTTTTAAACAAAAAGGGAAATCTCTGAAACCTTGACACCTGCATGGCTCAGGGGCTTCATGAATCCCAGCTGCTGTATATTGCATTTACTTTCTAACGCCAACACCTGCTGCTGTGTCTTCTGCAGCTTGTTCCTTGCTATTTCTCCACTCCTAGTTGTGTCCCTTCCTGTTTTTCTAGGAAATCATTCCCCTTGTGCTCAGTGGAGGAGCTTATGTGATTGCAGTCTCCACGAAGGAATCATCCCAGTGAGTGAATGGATCGGGTTGAAACAAGCCGTATCACCTGCACCTTCAGCCGCCTATGTACAAACATACACAGAGGGAGCTCCCTTTGCGAAGGTTAGTACTGTACATATCTGTTAGCTGATTGCTTTTTGCTCAGGACATCCAGGTTTTGCAAATACCTACCCAATCCGTAGAAGAAGCAAGGGGCATAGATTTATCTCTCCACATGCAATAGTAAAACTTTAAATGTCAAGAGCTTTAAGCTATTTCTATCCTAGGCAAATCCTTTAAAAATCACTTCTGCTGTTTTTTTGATTTATTTCTCCCCTGATGGGTTTATGACACTTTCTGCTGTTTCTCATTTATCTGGCGGGTTTGAACTTTGCATGCAGTGACAGAGCTTTGATGTAAGTGCCATCATTTTACAGGAAAGAGTAAGTTGACACCTCAGAAGCTTTTTATTTTAGAAAAAAACACACCTTTTTGTTTGTCTTGCTTCTCAACTTCAGAATTAGCTGATATTAAACATCATCCTTAAGTAATGTATAAGTGAATTAACCCCCTTCTGCTCCTTGCCTGCGTGTTCCCTTTGTCAAGATAGGGCCTATATTACAGATCCGGAAAGGTCTGACTAGTCTAATTTATACAAGCAGCTTGTTCAGGTTGCTCTGTTTCAGGTGGATGAGAGGCAGATGGAAACCAAGAGATGCACAGAAGTGGGGTCAAGGGATAACATTTTAGGACTCATAGAAAACATTAGTCATTTTGGTGCTGGGAGGTGTGGGCAATGTGAAATAAGGAATCAGCAGAATGTGGGACAGTATTATGACATTTTGCAGCGATTTGTGACCTTTTGTTGTGGGATAACACCTTTCTTAAAGTAATGTGTTCTTGAAACCATGCAAAGTTTGCCACAGCAGGATTGAGACTCTGCTGATCAATTATATTTTACAACCCGCTCCCCCCACAAAAGAGTTACTGAGCTAAGCAATAAATAGAAGAAACATCTGCCGTTTATTTTATTCTGCTGGAAAAGTTATTTGGCACATGGAAAAGTAAACATTTAATTCAATAAACTCTGTGGCCTGTTTGTATGACTCCAACCCTTGAGAAAACATTAGATGACATAATATGATATTTAATTAATTTCAAAATGGCCTTGGTTTTTCTTTTTTAAGCAAAAATATTTTTAATAACCTGAAAGAGGAACTTTTAAACATTCTCTGCAGCCCAGTTAATTGTTTATATTTCATGTCTTTTGAACTCAGTTGGAACTAGAACAATTTTAATCTTCACGCTAACTGGATTATAAACCTTGCTCTCTATTTTATTAAGCACACATTTTATTCTTGTGCCTATTGGTCTTCATTCCAATAGTCTGGAGTCTGATTATTTGCCTGCAATGGACACCATCAGCCTGAACAATATTTATAATTATCTTTCTCTTCCCAGAGGAATTTTGTGGCTGCTCCTCTGTGTGTGTTAGCATGTGTTTTTATATTAGTTTTACCTCCTATACCTGCCACTTTTTTCTTAGTGCTGTTTAATTTTAATGTTGATTGTTTAATTTTTGTTAAAACTGTTGTAAGCTGCCCTGAGCAG
Organism: Podarcis gaigeae; assembly: GCF_964106915.1. Lineage (NCBI taxonomy): Eukaryota > Metazoa > Chordata > Lepidosauria > Squamata > Lacertidae > Podarcis > Podarcis gaigeae. The sequence goes on from NC_139680.1 coordinate 57,313,317, forward strand.
AGCAAATGAAAAGCAGGCCATATTACATAAATGCTTAAAGCATTTTGATGCAAATGACACCATTTTACATGAAAACAACAACAAAAAAGGTTAAAACCTCCATCAGCATTCTGTCACTTATTTTCACGTTCAAGCCTGACAAGATATTAGGCATTCCACATGTTGTTAAAACTCATTTGTATTTTTCATGCATATGGATCTATGCAATATTCATAATTGCAACAGAAGTAGTTTTATGTCTTGATAGGAAACTGTCCTGATTTTTCCTTCCTGACAGACAACCAAGGGAAGACTTTTTCCCTAAATAATTGGAATCTGATTGTGGAAAGCAATTGAGGTTTGCTTGGGGTTTTTTGGGGTACTGGTTGTTGCACAGACATTTTATTTATTTCTCTTCTTGTATACCAGTTTTCGTAACAACAACAACAACAACAATATAAAAAATGACATCCAGCCTGATTAAGAGTTCAGAAGCCTCTTCAGTATTTTGTGGCCTTTTTTTACTCTGGATTTTTGGAAAAGTAAAAAACTGGATTACTTTTATCCAGACTGTTTGCAATGACAGACCTTGGGGTCTCAAATTTGGTGCCCCCTGCCTCTCATGCTCCATTCTAAATAATAGTTGTGAAGTCCCCTGCGTTGTTCCCAAGGCTCTGCATCCAGTGCAACTAAACCAGTCACATGCCCCTAAATGTGCATGCATGCATGCATGCATGCATGCATGTATAGATAGATAGATAGATAGATAGATAGATAGATAGATAGACAGATAGATATAGATACGGTTTTGTGGGCAAGCCACTTCCTCTTTCATGTGAAATTACATGGTGTCCAAGTTTAAGGCCCAGTTTAAGAATTAGATAATCTTATATAGTCCATTTTTACCAATGCTGTGTCTACATGTTCACAGCATGTATAATTTGAATTATTTCAATAAATGGCCCTGGGCAGCTCTACATTTCTCTAGGGAAAGATTACACTTTTTTGCTTCCCTGCCACTGGTTCAGTTAACCCAGCAGAAAATTAAATTTACTTGCCCCCTGGAAATTTTTTGTATTGATATTTTTAAAAGGCATCTTTCTTCAGTGAAGAGATACTGAAACATGTATCCTAATCTCTACAAAATCAATGAGCATACTATGTGCTTAGATTGCTAAATGTCAATATTTACTAAAATATTCTAGAAGAGAAGATATAGCGAAGTTTCAATTTAGGTTAATAATATTTACTTTTTTATTGTTAAATACCTTGTTCAGTCACTGATCAGAAAGGAACTAACAAATTATTATATTTGAGAAGCCTCTTTTCATAGTTGCTTCTCCTACTTCCTCCTCTCTCTTTCCTACAAAGATATAATGGCACTCAGGCTACAATAATGGACAGTAGGTTTCTTGGCCAGGTCTGTTGGGCCATCTCATTCCTGTGTTGTATAATATGGGTGGGCGGCATGAAGGTTGGGATCTACTAAAAGTTGTGTGAGTGCTTTGCAGAGTACATCGGCAAGGGTTTCTGACTCCTAATTGTTCAACAACAGATATAACAAAATGGCTTTGTTTTGTTTCCTATATTATGCTGCTGAAATGAAGGCCAAGAGCCGTTTTCGCATCTGTTGAAGGATGGTGAGCATAGCTCAGGTCTAACACTGAAAACAAATTCTGGGGCTCAGAAAGCTTGCTCTTTGTTTCTAACTGTATGTCTTTTTTTGCACCTGGTTATCTGGTTGGCAGATCTTGAGGGTTCTAGTAAAAGAAAACAGAGCAGATCTGACAAGCTTTAAAGCCTGCTCCCCCCCATTTTAATTCATAGAAGAATGTAGAATGGGGGAGAGAAATGTTACTCGTATGCTTCAAAAGTGAAATAATGCACATTGTCTAAAATTACCTCGTGCAGACCCTCCAAGTGTCTCTATTTTCCAGGGACAGTCCCATATTTACAGAAGTCATCCCAGTTTCTGATTTGATCCTGGAATATCCTGCGTTTCCTTTGGACACCCCTATTTTCATCAGAGAAGTGTTGGAGGGTATGGTAGTGGCATGGAATGTATGGGAAAATTCTCTTGAGAATCTCTTGCTTCCCCGCCTCTTCATGCTTTACATGAAAATACAGTATAAACCTCAACATATGCTATTAAGCTTTAACCTGTGTTTGAAAACGAGGTCATATCTTGATAGAGACTAACAGTTGTTCACCTGCTACAACATCAACACTGCACAGAGGACAATATTTCCGCAGATTTTTTTAAAATAAAGAACATACCACTACATTTTATGGTCAGTGTTCATAGTAACTGAAGCAAACATGGGCTTCATACAAGATATAACAGTGACAATTTATATTAGAAAATATAGTTTCTGGGGCCTTCCTTTTATTTTGATGTGGTTTTGTGGTATTCTAAGTAGAGCATTCTGTAAAACATTATGGTCAGCGATGGTGAGTACTAAAATACAATATGGAATGAACGGGGTATGATGTTAGTTTCCTCGCAATAGTGTTGTATATGTGCATTCAGTTTGATACAAAAAGCACTGTTGGTTCCATAGCCTCTATTCTTTTTGTCTTAGTGATCCCCAACTTTGCTCACAGTTGGTGAGCAATCATTCTCCAGTTGCTTTCCCCATAATAAATAAAGACACCAAAAGCAATGTTAGAGCAAGGCACACATACACACAGATTACAGTAATGTTGCACTGATGAAAATTTAATGCCAAAGAGGTTGCTGCCTTTCTCCCATCCAATGGCTCCCTTATTTAAATGGTCTGGGTGAAAGCATAGACAGGGGCGCCGACTTATAAAAAATATTGGGGGGGGCCCATACCGGGGTCCTGCCCCGGGAAGTTTTCTAAATTTTAGATGAAAATTAGTGAGTTTTAAAGTTTTTTAAAAGTATTTTAGAGTCATATGATCAACATTAGAACCCCGAAAACTCGACTCTCTATAACTCCACACTCCGGGAAACTCGACAAGCCTGAAACACTTTTTGGCTTTGAAAAAAGAAACAAAACATAAACACGCACGGTATTTTCGTAAAAAGCTAATTTAATTTACAGTAACAATTATGCTTATAGACTACTACAGAGCAGTGAATATATAGCTCTGAAAAGACTGAAATGATATTTACCGTATTTTTCGCTCTATAACACGCACCCGACCATAACACGCACGTAGTTTTTAAAGGAGGAAAACAAGAAAAAAAATATACTCTGAACGAAACAGTGGATATATGATTTTTGTGGTTCATGCTGTGGCCACAGACATGTGATCTGACAGTGAGTTTGGAGTAGCCCAATGCAAAAATCCTGAGGATCCATGTGGATCCATGCTTTGTAACCACGTTTTTGCACCACTGTGACCCTAGGCAACAGTGGGTGCGTGATTTTTTTGGTACAAGATGTAGCCATGGACATGCTATGTGATCTGATGGTGAATTTGGGGTGACCCAATGCAAAGATCCTGAGGATCCACTTGGATCCGTGCTTTGTAACCACGTTTTTGCACCACTGTGACCCTAGGCAACAGTGGGTGCGTGATTTTTTTGGTGCAAGATGTAGCCATGGACATGCTATGTGATCTGATGGTGAATTTGGGGTGACCCAATGCAAAAATCCTGAGGATCCATGTGGATCCGTGCTTTGTAACCACGTTTTTGCACCACTGTGACCCTAGGCAACAGTGGGTGCGTGATTTTTTTGGTGCAAGATGTAGCCATGAACATGCTATGTGATCTGATGGTGAATTTGGGGTGACCCAATGCAAAAATCCTGAGGATCCATGTGGATCCGTGCTTTGTAACCACGTTTTTGCACCATTGTGGCCCCAGGCCACAGTGGGTGCGTGATTTTTTTGGTGCAAGATGTAGCCATGGACATGCTATGTTATCTGATGGTGAATTTGGGGTGACCCAGTGCAAAGATCCTGTGGATCCATGCTTTGTAACCACGTTTTTGCACCATTGCAGCCCCAGGCAACAGTGGGTGCGTGATTTTTTTGGTACAGACTGTAGCCATGGACATGTAATGTGATCTGATGGTGAATTTGGGGTGACCCAATGCAAAAATCCTGAGGATCCATGTGGATCCGTGCTTTGTCACCACGTTTTAAATGGGGAGGGAAGGAAAAACACAGAAGGGACAAGAAGCACAAGAGGGGTGTGCGGAGAAGCAGCTGGCTAAGAATGCAGGGGAGGAGTTTAACGGGGTGGGGGGGGAGGAAAGGAAGGCAAAAGTCCCCCCAAACGAATTTTTGAGGGGGCTCGGGCCCCCTCAGGCCCCATGGAGTCAGCGCCTATGAGCATAGACACAGTGAAGGGAACAAAAATGTAAGTGGAATAGCTGCTTCCGCACGACCAGTTTGATGTAGCCTGCTGCAGACCCATTCTTAGTCTCCAGGCCACCCTTCTGAGAATTGCTTCCTATTTTGTGTCATTTGTGCATGAAAGAGGGAGATGGGGTGGTGAGTGAGATGGGTGTCTTAGCTGCTACACTGTGAGTGGGAAGCCTTGCAGTGATCCATATTACAGGGAAAGAGAAGAGAAGGCAGAAGAAGAGATAAGACAGATCAAATAGAAAAACCAACAATGGCCTAAACTGTGGGTGGCTAAAATTTTTTGATCCATAGTCAACACTTTGAAGGCAACATGTAAAAGTGGGCATGGCAAAAAAAGGGATGAATTTAGTGGGGTCTTGGAGGAAATACATCTTTTTATCTGGCTTCATAACATTGCAGAAGGGGACCCATGGGAGCAGTCAATTTTCATAAAACGACAAATTTGGTTGGGGTCTCAGGGGCCTACAAAATATCACTTGTGATGAGCAGGCATGGCCTTCAGACTGTGGGTTTGAACCTTGACCTAAACTATAATTGTTAGACACCTCTCCTACCCCAATAATCAGTGCTATAAAACCTAATGGTACCAATGATCTTTTGAAGGATGCACATTTTATTCCAAGTACTGAATGCAGAGATCCAGACATGAGAACTGTATGCATAGCACCTTTGGAGGCTCACAGCCCTTTTGTGAATTGCTTTTCTTAGATCTGGGCCTTAATGAATTGCCTGACAATGGCTCATCTGCACCATATATCTGAAGCTTTATGATGGCACTTTAACAGTTCCTGGAGAGAATCCTGGGCACTGTAGTCAGTTAGGGGTGATGGAATCTGTACCATTGTGAGGTCAGCACCATTAGCAAACTACAATTCCCAGGATTCTCTTCATGGCTTTTAAAGTAGTACAATGTATGTTGTGGATGTGACCTTAATGTCTCATTTCATGGAATATTTGAATGCAATACTAACACACAAACACCGGCCAATGCTGATGGCTAGCGGTGGGGGGTAGTTTGGTAGGGCACATGGGTCTCTGTCTGTCCGCCTCCACCAGTAGAGAACAGCACTCTTGATATGCCATGATGGAGGGTCCAGTTAGGATTGGGGGGGCAGAAGCTTTAGATCCAATGGACCCAAGGCCCTGTGTACCCTTCACGGGACCCAGTCCTTAGGCTCATCAGTTACAACAGCAAACCTGTAAACAGAATCACATGCCCCCCCCCCCAATGATATGAGCCCGGATTCCTTGGGATGTGGCAATAGATCTGCACTCATCTGAGCCCCTAAGGTTGGATTGCTCTACTTTAATAGCTTATGTATGAATGCTGGCTACGTCAAAAGCCTGCCCTGCATTATATTTGATTCTTATTTACCATGTTCTTACAGCACAGGGTCAGCCTCCTCTGTAACTGCTTCTCTATACTGTATCTATATTTAATATGTACTATAAGCGAACTTGCTAATGATGGCTGAATGCCATTCTCTTACATCTCCTAGCTGTTCAAATACATTCCAGACACAGAGCTAAAACCATAATCACCACTTACACCCAGCTAGAAATACTTTCTTAGAACAAACCTCACCTTCATCATAAAAGCCAGACTGGATTTGCAGAATCCGAGGGAGAGAGTTTGGATCCAAGGAATGGATGAAATTCTTCAAGCTTGAGGCCATGTTCCGTGCAACGGCTAAAAAAAAAAAAAAAAAGTATTTAAATAGAAATACCTGGTAGGATGCTCTCTGTTACCTCTTGCACATAGAAAAAGAAAGGCCTGCAAAAGCTTTCTGTGGAAAGAGAGGTTCTTGAGCTTTCTCAGAGTGAAGACCACTTCCTCTGACTTCACGTTGGGTTGGTGGAAGGCAGTCATAGGAAGCTAAGAGAAATGCACAGCAGCACCTGGCTATATACTAGCTTGTGCTTGTGCCATTTTGGGCTACAGGAAATACAAAATACAAGTGGGTTTATGTCAGTGATAAAGAAAGGGTGGCGACAAAAGAACGTGCCAACTAGGATATGGTTTGGTACTTATTGCAGCTGCAACGATGCACACACAACAATAATACCTTGTCTTAAACCTTTGATAGTTTGACACTGAACCTCTGGAACATTAAAAAGTACTGTTTTTTCTTCTTTTTAAGGAAGCCACAAACTGTCTTTGAACAGATGAAATGAAACTGTTTTGCTGCTGTTGTTTTGCAGAATTCATAAGGGAAGTGAGATAGTTTAAAGGGAAGGTGCCATCTATAACCTGGCTAGTCAAAAGTAGCAGGAATGTTTGTAGAATCATAGAATCATAGAATCATAGAATCATAGAGTTGGAAGAGACCACAAGGGCCATTGAGTCCAACCCCCTGCCAAGCAGGAAACACCATCAGAGCACTCTGACATATGGTTGTCAAGCCTCTGCTTAAAGACCTCCAAAGAAGGAGACTCCACCACACTCCTTGGCAGCAAATTCCACTGTTGAACAGCTCTTACTGTCAGGAAGTTCTTCCTAATGTTTAGGTGGAATCTTCTTTCTTGTAGTTTGGATCCATTGCTCCGTGTCCGCTTCTCTGGAGCAGCAGAAAACAAACTTTTTCCCTCCTCTATGTGACATCCTTTTATATATTTGAACATGGCTGTCATATCACCCCTTAACCTCCTCTTCTCCAGGCTAAACATGCCCAGCTCCCTTAGCCATTCCTCATAAGGCATCGTTTCCAGGCCTTTTGGTTGCCCTCCTCTGGACATGTTCCAGTTGTGTGCGCACAATGGGCAGCTGATGAGCACGGAAAGGGTGGAGCTGATGAGGGGGTCTAGCTTGTGTATCCTTGTGACGCACCCTGTCATTTCAGCACATGAGGGAAGGTCGCTTTGACCTCTGGAATGTTGTTTTGTTGCCTGTGTAGACCAGGCCCATTTTGAAGGCTCTGAATTGTTTTGGTGAGAACAGGAGGCTTCCTGGTGCAGAAGTGACTGTTGGGGTCAGTTGGTAACGTTACAAGGTAGATCTGAATGTTGTAGCAGTGATCGTTGCTTGGAGAGGATGGGGGGGGGCAAGGATAAATGGGATGATTCTGAAGGGTCAAAAAAGGAAGTGAGATGGTTAGCTCAGATTCAATTATATTTGCCTGAAAATAGAGGAATAGTGCACTATCCCACTTGAAGCACTGGTAATGACATTTTTTTTACATTTATTTCAAGGGGGCAAAACACACACACACACACACACACACAGAGAGAGAGAGAGAGAGAGAGAGAGAGAGAGAGAGAGAGAGAGCATTTTCTTTTCTTCGATCTCATATTGGCAAGAACCAGATCCCATATGGCTGGTCCATGGGGGTCCCATATGGCTGGTCCATGAGGCAATTGTTTCTCATCTCAGACAATTGTGGAAATGCAGCTCCCACATATTGCAGAAAGGGGGAATTGAGATGATCATTAGTTTGCAGCACCTTCCATATGAGGAAAGGCTAAAGGCCATGATCTCAATGCTTATGCTTTATTGACAGCCTGGGGAGCAGGTTGTGCATGTTGTTTTCTAGTCTGAGGGAATGAATGTGCAGCACCTTTGTGTATGTCTGTATTTTCCCTGATGTATCTGAGTGCTTGAATTTGATAAGCATCCCTGTATTGGCTTAAAAGAAAACCAGCTTTTTATTTTCGTCAAAACACAAACCAGCATGAGCACTTTGGACAAAGTTTATAAGAGCCTCTAGATCAGATCGATGGCCCACCTAGTTCAGCATCCTGTTCTCACAGTGGCTGACCAGATGCCTATGGAAAGGTTGCAGGCCAGATCTGAGGACATCACTCTGCTCACCTGCAATTAGAAGTCTCAAAAGGACAGTATATCCAGAATAGTTCAACTGTTTCGGAATAAAGTCCTCATCAGTGAATAATTAGCAGTGAAATAGTCATACTAGTGGGGATCATGCTAGTGGATAAGTGATCCGAAACAGTTGAACTATTCCGGATATACTGTCCTTTTGAGACTTCAGAGAGACGTCTTCCTTTGAGACTTTTGTGAGACGTCCTCCTTTGAGAGTCGGCTTGGCATTCCTCGCTATTCATTGATTTGTTTGATTCTTTGTTTGACTCAGATATATAACAACTTGTAGTTACTTGTATATTTTGTGAGATGCGTTGTATGATGTATACATCATTTTGAAGTGGCTTATTTGTTCATTTTGAATGACATCATAACCAATTATATATACACTAACAGTTATTAGCCAGTGTGTTACGTTTGCATTTTTGTAGATTGTTACATTTTGCAACACAGGGGTTTGTGTTTGTTCACCTGCAATTCCCAGCAGAGCTGGCTCACCCATGATGCAGGCTAAAGTGCCCACCTCAGGCAACGGAAGTGCAAGATGTGGCACTCTGGCCACACCTTCTGCTGCCAAGAGGGTGGTTGGTTTATTAGTGTATGGCATTGCCAGTCGTCTTCCCTGGCCTTGGGTGGAGCAGCAATACTTTAAGGAGTACCCCAGCTCCTGCAGAGTTCAGTGAGAGCAAGTGTGGGGTGGTGGTGGTGGAAGAGGGGTGTGACACGGCCTGTGTACACCAAGATTTAGTTTCACCAAAGAAGTATGTTTTGAATGTATAGCTTATGTGGGCAGTGCAGCTTGTTGATTTCTTGCCTTTTGCTAACTGTCCTAAATCACAGGTGCCTGTTGATCATCTTAAGTGATCCACTTGTGGTTGAATAGCAGCCCACATGATGCATCTGCACTAGACTGGGATGAAGCTCGTATCAAACTCATTACTTAGTAGAAATGTAGGCAGGTTTGTTTTCTTAAGATCAGAGCAGAAACATAACTGGTCAGAAAAGATATAAAGTCATACCTTAGATCCTGAACGCCTTGGTGCTTGGACATTTTGGCTCCCAAACGCTGCAAAGTGAGTGTTCCAGTTTGCGAATGTTCTTTGGAACCTGAACATCCAATGGGGCTTGCGCAGCTTCCGATTGGCTGCAGGAGCTTCATGCAGTCAATCAGAAGCTGCACTTTGGTTTCTGAATGTTTTGGAAGTGGAATGGACTTCCAGAACGGATTCCTTTCGACTTCCAAGGTACAACTGTATCTAGAATCTGTCTCAGAAAAAAATCTTTCTGACATGGAGGTATTGGTCTGTGTGGCACTCTTGCAAGGGTAACCATGGACACCTGGGTTTCAAGACTTTTCCAGAATGAAAAATATAGATATGCAAAGGAAGAACATCTTGTAGATAATCTGCATTTTCTTTTATGCTGTCCTAGCTGACAATGAGGCCCTCAACAATCTTTGGAACCAAACTACATTTAAACCATTCCCAGGGCACCAAATACCTTATTCAAGGGCACCATGGTGCACATAGGTGCCAGGTTGGCAATCTCTGGTTTATAGCAACTGAAACACTAATATATCAACTTGCAGGTTATTTTGTTAGTACTCCCAGATTCTTGGAAGCTAATATGAAAGTAGTTGGAAATCGTTGGCCACTGATGTTGCTCAGGTCCATTGTTGCTTAGGTTTCAAAGGTTTGCTTTGTGCTGTTGTTGCTTAGGTTTCAAAGGTTTACTTTGAGGGGGAAATTATTCAAGATCTTCAGGTTACAAACCTCTTTAGTTCTCAAGATGGGAAGAGTGATATTTCACCTGAGTTTTTAAACTACTCTAAGGAAGCTATTTTCAATCCCTGTTGTGTACAAGGTTTGGCTGATGATTCCATTGAAGCAGCGTGCATTGAAGCTGACAGTCTTAGAACCTAGTCCGGTATAGCACGTTCATGATTCCTAAGGGGTTTTTTGGTTATGGTTTTCAAATATGCTGATTATTTTCCACAAACCAAAACATCTCCTCAAGCAATCCTTGAGGAAAGTCTTTATGGCAGAATAAATATCTTTTGTCATAGGCAGCACCAAATATTCAGGAGAAGGTGAAAGAATATATTACTTTGTAGAAATACTTCAGGTCCATTAAAGGTTTACTTTGAGAAGAGAATTACTCAAGATCTTCAAATTACAACAAAAGTGTTTTGAAATGTGTTTGGCATATCTTCAGTGCATTTGTGACAGCTGGAGACACACACAGGAGACTGTTTTTGAATTAATTTTACAGATCAATCCTCCTGTGGTGCCTGGTGATGCACGCTGTAATTTATTTTTAAAGAGGCCACAGTGATTCTTGGGTGTCATGAAAGAAATCCCTGAAAAGTATTTATACACAATCCCTGCTAAAAGGAAAGGACAATGAATTCATTTAAATACATTTGTGCAAGATGGTTCTTCCCAGTGGAATCTGCACATTCACTTTCTCTAATTATTCTTGAAGTTTTGCCTATCAGCTTGCCTATCAACTCAACACATGGGAAAGGAAAACAGCTTGACGTTTCCTGATAGCAGAGTGCTTTTACAATAGCATATGAGAAATCAGCTGTTATTTCCTTATCTTTCTCAATATCTAAGAGCTGATTCTGATGTGGTGTCTTTTATGTAGAAGAGCTGCTAGCCGCATGGATCACACTTAACATGTGGAGACATTCCTTTCTCGTTTATATAATGAGGCACTGGAAGGCTTCTCTGAAGAGATTTGGGACCTCCTCTCTTTCCCCTACCCCCATTGTTTAGGAGGAACTGCTCCTAGAATTATATTCTCAAATTCTGCATTGCCATTTACATAGTTTGTTTGCCACAGTAAATGTAGCACCCCAGGTACCCAGAACCTTTCATGTAGCAGGATTTTGAAGGCTCAGCTGTACAGGCAGTCCTGCAAAAATGTTATCCTGTGAACTGAGTGTTCATAAGCATGCTGCTGGAGAGGTACTGCTCAAAAATAATGAATTAGGTTGCAATCCCAACCTAAAATTAACCCCCTTGCAAATAAGTGGTCAAATTCCCAACATGAGCACACTTAGAGGAGTTCTAGCTTAGCCCTCTTCCTGCATACTAGTTTTCCAGCGTGGTAGGTGTTTCAATATAGGGGAGCATTAAATATATATATTCTACCTGGAGTGTGAAGTGGTGCAGACTGTTATACACCCTACAACTCTTACCACCTCATTCCTTATTTAATCTTCTGCATGTGGGAAGACCTGACTAACAGTGAATAAAATTGCTATTGGTGTATATATGATTAATATTAATAGAGAGAGGCTTTTTCTGCCTCACGTTAGTTCACAAAATAAAACATTTATTTTAATTCTGTATAGGTTGCAAACTTCAATTTTTCAAAAACCAGTATGAAAATGTGATGGCGAATAACGGGTAATACATAAATCAAGATTGCAGTTACTGATTCTGCACAGTGTTCATGAATTATTATGGTTACTATCTGTAGCAAACTGTTCTGTACATCAATCTCCAGTTTAAAAATTCCCATTCTCCTCATGCTTTTATTTTGATGGAAAAGCTGGTACACCCACAGTATATATAAACATATTTACATTGAAACATTTAAAGTTGCTATTAAATTAGGTTTTGTTTTACTTTCAGATTGTATATCCTTAAGCAAAAAAAGCAGTGAAATATCTTGACACATTTCAGTGGGATAATCCATTGTGTGTTTGTGTGATTTGTTGCCAAGGAACATTAAGAAAACTAAGTCTTTGCAACCTTTCTCTATATTCCAGAATTCATGACATATTTTTCTTTCTTTTTTTTTTTATTAAGCTTTTTCAAAAAATAGAAAAGAAAAAGAAAACAAGCAGAAGAGTAACATAGAACAAAAGTACAAGCCTACTAACATAAACAACCACAAACAAACAAACAAAAACAAAACAAAAACACAGACATTCATAACATAACATAACAGTGTTTGACTTCCCTCCAGCACGGTTTGAGCTTCATTCCCACATTATCTTCCTGCGGTGTCTTTTTGTCACCTTAATCTACACCTCTCAGACTTTATATATCACCTACTGTAATTTTAATATTTTTAAAATTTGTTTCTATGTATGTAGTAAATTTGCGCCAATCATTAATAAATGATGCCTGATCTTCTGTGTCATCCTTGCTAGCTCTATGTACTCAAATAACTTGGATTGCCAGTCTCTGATGGTAGGAATATTGGAGGTTTTCCAGTTTTGCGCTAGCAGTATCCTGGCAGCTGCCGTTGCGTATTGGAACATAGTTTGATCTTCTGGCCTAATCTCCTTCCCGACCATCCCTAAAAGGAAGGCTTCAGGTTTTTTAGGGAAGGTATATTTCAAAAAAATGTTTAATTCATCATAAATAAGTCCCCAGAACCTTTTCACTTTTTCACAGGCCCACCACATGTGATGGAAATCACCCTCTTTGGACTTACACTTCCAGCAAGTTTTATCCCCCGTCTTGTACATTTTTTCTAATTTCACAGGGGTGAGGTACCACCTGTACATCATTTTTTGTAAATTTTCTCATGACATATTTTTCAAGGTCAACAGAGAATGTATCTATACTGCAGACATGTCTGTTTCATACCAGCTTAACTATCATGGTTTCCCCTTAAAAATCATGAAAATTGGACAAGGTGGTGACAATTCTTAAGTGTTCTAGCTCATTTGAAGAACTATATACTTTAAAATTTTACACGACTATCTTCAGGTTTGACAGGACCATTGATGTGCCCTCTCTGGTCGCTTTCCTATACTGGTCTACTCCCTGGCTGCAGGGTTATCTAGTGGCAGTATCCATGACTTACCACAATGGTGTTTCATAGCTGTCTGCCACTTGGGGTGGGGGCAGGCTTGCAATCTGTGTTGGTGGGGCGCCAGCAGCTGGCTAAAGGATTCAGGTGTCAATGATGGGCCTGAAATTTTAATACCATGTTTCCTTTCTGTTCGCAATATAATGCTGTGGGGTTGAATTTGGACTCTTGGATACTCCTACAAGTCCATAGCTGTAAGATGGGATCTGCAGAGTAGAAGGACTACAGATACTGTCAGTCCAATTTCTTTTGTTAAGCAAACAGACCTAGGTATTCTGTTAAGTAACCTATTTGTTACATAAGGTAGGGGCAATATGTTGCCATAGAAATTAAATCTGAAGGAGCTGGTCTTATGCAGGCAGGTCAGCAAAATAAGAACAGCAACAAAAAAGCTGTCCTCATTGCTTTTGCCACCCTGAGCTCAGAAGGTCAAGGATGTCACCAGAACTTTTTGAGTCAACTGATATTAGATCAACTTCAGGGCTAGTAAATTGTGTGTTCAGACCCAGAAACATCCCCCCTAAATAAATTCACACTTGACTCAAAATTTTGGTTTTGGTTCTTGGCAGAATTTAGGCCACAACTTTATTGATTACAGAAAGTGACTGGTTGTATAGGCTCTGGTTCAACTAGCTCACTGCCATGCAGGTAGCGCTGACCCAGAGTTCCAGCATAGGTCAGCCAAGGGTGAACACCCGGATAAGCGGAAAGCCGGGAACGGGCTAACTCCGCCACCCAAATGTCCCCCTGGACTCAGGCATGGTCACATCCCCCTCTCAGGGGTTGACCAAACCATTGAGTCCCTGGATTCCTATAATGGAATACCCTTCACATAGGGATGGTGAGAATGTTTTCCCATCCGTAGCACCTGAACCAGAGCCTATCCGCAACCTTACAAGTTGTGATGATTTGCTACGTGGCAGGCAAAACCCAAATGGCAACAGCCAATCAGCCAAGTGGGGAAAATTCCTGCCGTGCCCCTGTCCCAATGACAGATGACACACGACGGCAGAGGGCAAAGCCCTAAAAGTAGGGAGAGGTCTGCGGGTATTCTGAATGCATGCGCCGAAAGAGGAAGCTCTGGGTCACGTGCATGGGCATATATAGGTCCCTCGAACCGTTTGGACTGTGTCCCATTGGCCAGATTGCACCCAGCTTTGAGGGACCTACCAATCGGGTGTTGTGGCTGACCAATCGTATCCACCCACAACACAGGGTGTTGGTTTTCCAGGTCTCACCGCAATACATGCCCTCTTTAAGGGAGGACCCGATCTATGGGTTGCATTCATCTAACAAAACCCTTCAGCGCAAGCCCTGCACAACTGCTCCTGCTTGTGCAAGATTGCTTCCTTCCCACTCCTCCCCAGTGCCCTCTCAGTGCTCCCCCTCATTGCAAAGGAAGGCTGGGGGGGTGTTGCTCCATCTAGTAAGCTGCCTGTTATATATAAGATCATTCAGAATACTATTAATCCTAAATTTATATTGGGAAAAGTGTGTCTGTATTTCAGTATTTCAGTTCAGTATTTTGATACGTGTAGCTCTTCCTCAAAATTTTCAGCAGCCCTTAGATTTTCTAAACACATGGTTGGATCCAGAGGAAGCTAGTTGTGACCAACTTTTCACCGTGATTTCAGTGGGACATAAGTGTTACTAATTTGCTGGGGATCTAACCCCCAGATCTGTACCTAAATGTGTGAGATCAGTTCTCTAGAATTCGTAAGAATGAGCACTGTAATTTTAGTAGACAAAACCGTTTGTGGTTTAAGTATTATCGTAACGCCAAAGACACTGCCATGAATTTCAAAAAATAAATTTGAATTCTCTTATTATTTCTCTGTGTGAATGATTAAGAGCAGAACAAATAACCAGGGCTTTATACTGAGGAGAAAGAACTTTGCTGCCTTGCACCTGGCATGAAAATATGCCAGTATTATCACAATCTGGAGGGGTTCCAGGCTCGCCAGATGCTGTTTTGTGCATGCCACCAAAATTTGCATTCTATCCCAAAGCTTGCAGAAAGATTGCTTCTTTCAGATAGTTATTTTCTGTAGAGAAATTTTAAACAGTCCTTCTTTTTGTGTGTGCTCACTTAAAAGGTAAAAACAGTCTGGTGGCATAGATGGTGGGAAATAAAACTTTGTCACGTTCTGTGTTGTATATATATATTTTTCCCCTTTGCAAATTGAAGTGAAAGGAGTTTTTAAAAGGTTTCTGTGGCTGGTATTAAAGCACTTGATCTTAATCTTTAAGGGGCAAGAGAAAATCAATAAGCATTACAGTTATTATAGTAAGCATTTAGCAATTAATAAATCCCTCTTTAGGTACGATAACAAATGATTGGGCAACTTAAGCCCAGTTTACTAAGCCAAATGGCTTGTTTCTTTTCGTCAGACAAAAGTAATAAACATGCAGTGCAATCCTAAACGTATTTACTTAGAAGAAACCCTAATTGGGATCAGTGGGACTTGCTCTCAGGTAAGAGTAGGATTGTAGCCCAAACAGTTTAAATAGTTTCTGTTTTAGATAGAACTGCTGCCAAAATATGCCCAAAGTGAATTCGAAAACTTGCTAAGGCACAAAATCTAAGGAACAGAGAGAAGGAAAAACAAATCCCCAAATTTGGCAATTATTGCCTGGACATGATCCCAGAAATTATGGAATCTGGTTTCTCTTTCCCATCTTCATTTGCACATCCTTGGAAACCCTTGTGCATGGGTAAGCAAACGAAGGCCTGGGGACCGGATCTGGCCCAATTGCCTTCTAAATTCGGCCCACAGACAGTCCAGGAATCAGCGTATTTTTACATGAGTAGAATGTGTCCTTTTATTTAAAATGCATCTCTGGGTTATTTGTGGGGCATAGGAATTCACACCCCCCCCCCAAATATAGTCTGGCCCCCCACAAGGTCTGAGGAACAGTGGACCAGCCCCCTGCTGAAAAAGCTTGCTGACTCCTATGCCTAGTGTCACCAGGGAAACACATTGTGATTGAATGTGTGGAATGCAGCTCAGTTACACACTTACTTAGGAGTGAACTTCATTGAACACAATGAGACTTACATGTGTACAGAACAGGGCTACATACAGGATTAGTAGTATTAGAGAGTTGTGCTGGTCTGGCTTTTAACCTTGAAGATATTCCAATATATACAAGTTATTAGTACTATACCAGGTAAATTTGAAAATTTCCTTGATAGCTAAAGAGTCAACCTGCTTGACATTCCTTTCTTGGATTTGCAATTGTTTCCAAGTTGTGATTGAAACCAAGGCAAGTCCATGTTGGATAAGTAAATTAGCTTTTGGAAAAGTTCAGGACTTAACACCTCTTTTAAATTTTTCATTGTAACTTCCTTTCTACTAAACACTGAAGACCTTTTGAGGCAGAGAAGGTTGGGTTGGCTAAATCTCAACTGTTAATGGGGAGAGAAATAGTACAACATATAGGTTTTCCCCCACAAGATTAACTTCCACAACAGATTTCTCTCTGTTCCAAGAGAAAGCACAAATTGAATTACTTTCTCATTTGATGTAGAATGGGGCCAATGTTCAAGCAACTTTCACAATTACGTTGGGATTACATGGCAGTTTCGGGAAAGGGCAGTGGAAGAAGCTGTAAACTAAGAGTCTTTGTATTCCTTGTTGGTCAGTGGTGAACTGTCCCTTTTAAGTGCGCCACTAACAAATGTTTCCCTCAAGTGCCCCTGTTCTTGCTTGTTAGCATTTGAATTGACTTAGGAGAGCTGAAAGGTTTAGTGAGAGTCTTTACCTATTATTGAATATCACATAAAGTTGTTCTCTTTTTTAGCTTTCCATTTTTACTGTCTGTAATAAAACTACATGGATTCTTGAGTACAATTTACTCCCAACTTTCACTGGAAGCCCTTTTGTTTTTTAGTGCAGTGCTGTAGGGCAGATGAGGACATATGATTATCTTAACGGTCCCTAAATCTGAGGACATGCTGCTGCTATGCTTTTCCTAGCATAACGCTGAGTATAGAGTGAACCTATGGCACTGCATTATACAAAAACTGAACAAATTCTAGTTCCTAGATTTGCTTTGAGAGGATTAGATCAAACTTTTTTAGCTTCCAAATTTTAGAGGAGAGGGTTATTTTGGCTTCATATTCTCCCACATACTGGCGATCTCTTTTCACAACTCTACATGGGGCACATCAAGTGTCTGCCCAGCTGCTGCATTAAACTGCAAGGGACAGGCAAGAGAGCAAGAGAGCATGAACAGAAGTGTGTGACCTTGTTGATTCTTCTTGATCTTTTTGGTCTTACTTGGATGGTAGATTCCAGAAGGTTGTGCTTGTGGAATATTGTTTGGCCCTGTTGGGGGACTCCAGCATTGAGGTCTGGCAGCGCGCAATCTCTCCTATACCTTCCAACATGTGCATGAAACTGCTGAGTATGGTCATCTGGAGCGTGTTTCACCAGCACGCTCCTGTTAATCTCAAGATGGCGTGATAGTGGAAGTAATGAAGCAGTGTCTGACAATGGAGATGGACTGGATAAAAGCTAAGACATTGAAGCTCAGTTCAGATAAGACTGAGATGCTGTCATGAGCAGATGGTTTTCTGGTCTGTAAAGATGGTGTCAACCAGGTCTTGATGGGGTCACACCCTAAAGCAGGAGTAGGGAACTTTTAATCTGTGGGTCAGTCTTTGCCCATGAGGTCCTTCCACCAATCCATGTCACTGGTGACGTCAACTGATGGGTATTAATCCTACATTGGCTGTGGGCTCTGTCCAAGGAAAGAACAGTAATGTGCAGCCAAGGCAGCAAGATTTAATCTCTGTTCATCAGTTTCTCAAAAGCACTGTTTGGAGCACTTTTCCTGTGAATGGGTGGGTGGCAGAAGTGTGCAAGATTCTTCCATGCTTTAAAATCAGAGCAAAGGGAACTGAAGATAGGAAGGAGGAAGTATGCAAATGCCATTGCAAGTCTCCCATATTTTAAATAAAAAAGGTTGATTAGAAAATAAGATCACCATAGCATCCTAATGATTTGGGAGAGTAATAGAATCATAGAACTGTAGATTTGGAAGGAGCACCTACTTTCTTCTCTCTTATGGGTTTTGAATGATATTTTTCTGTCTAAATATGATGGCTCTTCAGCTTTTAATGGTGACACCAAATCCAGTACGATTTTAATGCCTTTAGAGAGCCAGCAGTGATGGCAGGTTTCTATATTCCTCTCTGCCAATGTAGTTCAATTGAAGCACAACCTCAGTATTGCATAGAGAAGGGATGGTAGTCTCCTGTGTGGCACTAAGAGACTGTTGTTGCCGATTGTCATGTATCAGATAATAGTGCAGTTCAGCCAAGGTAAGAGTGAGCAGAGCATTTCAGCCTTTTTTTTTTTTTTACCCCATCTATTTCTAAGCAAATCTCATCAGTATTTGGTACAGACTACAACAAGCAAGTTTTTCTTTTGTCTGCCTTGCAGCAGTAGGGAACAGGGCTTTAGCCCACTGTTAGCAGCGGAATTAACATTCACTCAAGTTTTTGACTCCTTTATTTATTCTCCATTATTCTATGAAAGAATTAAACCTTCTTTCAAGACTGGCAGGGACGAGAAGCTTCTTTCAGCATTCATAATTATTCCTTTTAAAACAGGACTTTAATTTAAATTTATTTCTCTATGAACACACAGTAATGGCAGGAAGCATGTATATAAGTGTAAGCTACTTCCAAGCAGTACTTACAAAAGCTCAGGGGCTGTAGAGCTACCCTGCTGTTCTCTAGAAGACAGAGTCCCAAAGTAGAAGATTCCTCCCCTCCAAGAAGGAAAAGGTGTTTTCCAATTTGCCTTGACATCTTTCTCAAAAAGAAGGTAACTCTTTGCTGTCTGCTCCCCTCCTTCCAAGAGGTGATAAATACTGCGTTGGAAATCAAAGGACTGTGGCTTGCTTTAATATCAAGTGCTAGTCATACTTTGAATACACCCACTGATATCAGGTTACTTAGGTCCATTGATTCTGGTAGGTCTACAGGCAATGGCTGTTTTGTGTGTGTGTGTGGGGGGGGTTACATTTCTGACCCTTATGTGCATCGGTAGAGCATGTGTAAGCCCGCCCCTCCCCCTTTTCCGGCCACTTCTGGAGTGTGGCGATGCAAATGTGCAATGGTGCTTCAGTTGGACGCGCCTAAAAATGAACCACTGCAATGTTTGGAACTACACAATGGGAAACTGGGCAATCACTCTTATACCCCTGCCCCCAATTTCAGTAAGGATCATAAAATAAAAGTTGTGTGAAGGAATATAAAAAGTGGATATGTCAAAGGCAGTAACCAGTGGACAGGCAAACTGGTAGGATCAACACTTGAACACATATGGTAGGGAC
Organism: Podarcis gaigeae; assembly: GCF_964106915.1. Lineage (NCBI taxonomy): Eukaryota > Metazoa > Chordata > Lepidosauria > Squamata > Lacertidae > Podarcis > Podarcis gaigeae. The sequence goes on from NC_139680.1 coordinate 57,332,641, forward strand.
ATTATGCTAGACTCCGTTGACATTTTTATCTGTTTGATAAATGAGCTTCTGATAATGGCAGTAAAAAAAGAAAGTGATATAAACTGTATCCTTATAGATTTTGTAAAGTCCCACCTGACAGTGCTTATTATGATCAAGCACTGGCTATATACTAAGGAATATGATACTATGAAGTACATAATATTTTACTAAAGATGAATTGCTGCATTTTCTAGACCATCTGGAACAACCAAAATTAATTAAAATTTATGTTTCTGTAAAGTAATTACATTTTCAGGAGGGTTGCCATTGTTTGTTACTTGTGTACTACTGCACTGTTGCCCTGTGCAGTTTTGCTTTTTGTATAAATGTGGAAACTTTTAGGATTGGATAATATTGAACCATCTCTCAAGATGTATACTATTAAAATGGAGGTGGAAAGGGTGTGTGTATATACACACATGTATTTTTTTGTACCATAGTCCAGTTATTGAAGGTTATGAACATTATTCTAAATAAAAAAAATCCTTCCAGTAGCACCTTAGAGACCAACGAAGTTTGTTATTGGTATGAGCTTTCGTGTGCATGCACACCTCTTCTTCTTGTATTTTTTAAAATTTTGTTTCAACTATGGCAGACCAACACGGCTACCTACCTGTAACTAGGAACATTACTCTAGTTTGGGCAAATATGCACCTTTATGGACAAACAAGAATGAGCTTAGTGAATATGAAATAATATATTTTCAAATCTTAAGTGGTTTCTGTTTTATATCTGATGAAAAGGAAGGCAAGGTTAGGACCAAGGTAACTGTGGGAGGCAGTGGAAGACAGGAGTGCCCGGCGTGCTCTGGTCCATGGAGTCACAAAGAGTCGGACACGACTAAATGACTAAACAACAACAAACTGTATGTTTAGGGTGGCTTTACAAAGAGGAACAACCTTTTAACACATTTCCACCACAGTTTTACAACCACAGTTTCACCACTACTATGATAAATTTGTTATTCTGAATTAATTAACCTTGAATAAAAAGGGTTGCAATTTTGCTACACAGTGCTTTCAAATAAAAGGATTAGTGCAGTCAAAACAGGAAATAATATGAACTCAGCATTTTATAAAACTTCTTTAATTCACTCTTTCTTTACATGAGTATTTATAAGCACCTTGTAATTTACTCTTGATAAAAAAAATCAACAAGAAACAGGAATGATTTTCATTAGGAAAATATGTCCAGGCTTAAGAATGTGCATATGAAGATAAAAGTAAAAACATGGATAGTTTGCATACCAAGACTACAACCTAATCTTGAATTGATTCAATCCATTTTGGCTTTGTCACAACACAAAGCTTCTATCAACACAATCCTAGACAACCAGTGGAGATAAAATGCATGCACAGCTGAAGGTGTTCTGAAAGTTTTTACTGCAGCCAGTCATCTCACAAATGAGTTGTATATTGCCTGTAATAAACATTTAGTTATACCACTATAGTTATTTGTAGGGGATAATGCTGTGTGGAAACTTAGCATCTCAATTTCTTGATTTTTTTTTCTTCTGCTGCGCAACAGGCTCCCATCTGCTTCCATTATACATTGCTCCAGTGCCCTGTGGTTTTCCAGGCTGCCATTACTTCCTTTTTTGAAAAAAATAAATCTGATGACCTCTTCCCCTGAGCTTTAATTGAAGGACAGGAAGTCGGGAAGCTAGCTGAATGCCTGAGGTCAGTGAACTTGTTAATTTTGTGTTTAAAAGAAATCATTAATTTACTATTTGTTTTATTTATTGCATTTATATCCCACCTTTCTGCCGAAGCACCCAAACGCTTTGCAATTTTAAAATACTAAAACAAATCATAAAAAGTATAGTAAAAATAATTTGGGGCGGGGATAAACAGCAGTCAGGCACACAGTGGAGAGCCCCCCGCCTTTCTGTGCTTATAAGAAAGCTGATTTGAAGACATTGTGAGATTTTCAGGAAACTCAGTCCCCCAAGAAGGCAGTAGAATGCAAACCACTGGAAAGATGATTTGCAGAATGAAAGAAAGGATGGTCACAAACAGGTAATCAGAACAAAACACACCCAAATCCATGAGAATTTCACCAAAATCCCCTTTCTGATAAATTACGGATGCAGTTTATTTTCTCATTAATAGTATTTGCAGAAGGAATTTAGATTGAAGCACTTCTCTGTTGCATGGCTGGCTGGGATGCCTCCAGCCTGCCAACATGAAAAGAAATGTGGTTTGTTTTTGAAACCAAGCATTCCTTTCTTCTTGCTCTGCATTTCACACATCTATTACTAACCTATTTCTTCCTTTAAAAAAAATAATGGAATTATGTCCACCATTGTTCAAGTCATAAGCAAGGCCATATGTGTGTAGTTGCCATTTGATTCAGATTATTAGACTCTGGGATGGTACTATACATGTTGAGTCAACTTTTGATTTAGACCTTCTCCAACAAAGTCATTTGCATGGATTCATTCATAGGTGTGTATACTACAACAACAACAACAACAACAACAAATCACCATACCAGTGTTTTCTGGTCTACCTATTAAAAGTCTCTCTCTTTCTCTACTTTCACAGAAACATACAAAAAATAAGCTACAAAAATTTCTTACACTTGATTTCAGCACAAAAAAAGCTTTTTTTGAGAAAGAATGGTTTTGTTCAGCCATCATAAAAGGAATGTCAGTAAACAATAAATACAATGTGCTTTCCCCCCTCCATATCAACATATTTACACTTGAGTCTTTGGCTTATGTTTAGATTTCTTTATAAAGAACTTTGATCAGGCTGTCATTGCACATTAAAACAAAATAAGCCAGTTATCATACATATATCTATATATATATTTTTTCTTGCAACACATGAAACCTATAGAGACTATCAATCTGCACAGTTTTGTTTTACTTTTTAACAGTTTTATCAAATTAAGAACGAAAGGAAAATAAAATGTTGACTAGAATAGATACATGCAACAGATGGTGGTTCTAGTGTAACCGAGAAACAACTGAATATACAAACACTGGAAAAATCCTACCTCAAACAGCAGACGTGCTCTGCCTCTGCTCTTCTTTATTTTTGTGGCACTATATGTTCATACTGTGTACAGGCATAGAAACAGTTCTTTATATATATATTTATATATAATTAAGATACACCATTTATTAAGAAAAATACTTTTGCATTTAAAAATTAAGTCTCCCTCTTCACTAAAATCTTTCTTCACAGGTTCAACAGCTGATGCCAAAACAGTTTATTAAATTTCTTATTATTTGGTTCACTTGATTGCATCCACCCTTTTCTCACTAAGATGATTCGAGGTACTCAAGTGCAACGTCGTAGCAGAAACGATATTGCTCCTAAGGGGAGGAATGCAAAGAGACAGTCAGATCATGCAATAAATAAATAAATAAAATGAGATAAGAAGTGACATTCCTTCAAGCTGCATAATTTGCTTTGACAGTATCAAGACTTTACTTTGATATGATATTTTTTTTTGTAATGCTTAGGTGTATGTGCTGCTGCTATAGCTTGAGATGCATCTTAAAGCAAGATGGTCTAGGAATCTCTTTGTGACTAATGGTTTGCATCCCTGTGATTCTTTCAGCTACTCTACCAGATAGAAAACAAACAGTTTTCATTAATCAGTTTGAAGAACTTTGCCGCCTCATGATGGACAACGTTCATTTCACAAAGTCAAACAGCATGCAGCCATTAACAAACATCAGCGTCTTAATACTACAGCAAGAGACCACTCTTCTCTGCTGCTAAACTGAAAGTAACCCAAGTCCAGCTTTCCCCGTTGTGACAGGGAGCTCTGTAAGGTCAAATATCTAAGAATTTCAATTTCAATCTGTTGGTAAGTAGAGATGTACCGCAAGAGTTTGCAGCTGGACTGTACAAAGTTATGCGTTCTGAGATACATGTTTTGCTCCAAGGTCCACTCTCAGGGAGAAAAAAAAATCAGATCCTCACTAAGATGAAGATTTTCTGCATTCTCAAAGGGAGAGACAGAGAAATTCCCCTCGCACTCCCACTGCCCCATCCCCCAGCCCTAAGTCTAGAAACTTAATCTTGTAAGCAGGAAGTGGGGAAAGCTTTCTAAAAGGTTCCTCCCCTTCTTTTTGGTTATCTGATCATCTTGCTAAATGTAGGGCAGGTAACAAAGCTACATGGGTTTTCTTGGCTTGCTTCCTCACCTAGCTTGAACAGCTGCTGTGTTCAAGATAGTTCACCTACACAGTGGCGTAGCGTGGGGGGTGCAGGGGGGGCCGGCCGCACCGGGCGCAACATCTGGGGGTTAGGGTTAGGGGGCACAAATCCACGGGTGAGGGGGCGCAGATTACTTGCCTTGCCCCGGGTGCTGACAACCCACGCTACGCCACTGCACCTACATAATACAGAGACACTGAAAACATGCAACTACAGAGTAAGATTGCAATGAAATATGTGTTTTTTTTCATTTTCTGTGCTAAAGATTAAATAGTAACCTGTGAAAGACGCTTATTGATTACATTACACTGTGTGTGTTCTGAAGTGATTTTAATTGCAAAAGTATCAAAAACAGCCTTATTAAAAGTGCCCTCTTAGGAAACAAAACAATCCACCTAGCCCTTAAACATGTTTGAAAATTCAGCAGCCAAGCAGAGAGTACTACAGGATGGGACTTGCAAGTAATTGGAAGTGAAGGGAGGGGGGAAAGCCATTTTTCTCTCCCTTCTCTCCCACCACCCCAAGCCTCTACTACTTTTAGTTAAGAATGTTGGGGGAAATTCTCAGACAAGCTCTGCACACGCCTGCTGACTGGTATTCATTGGTTTTTGTTTTTCTTCAAGTGTACACATGCTACAAAGTTACTGTTTCCTTCTGTTTACATTGCATTTCGTTTGCATTGAAAGGGTGTGGATTTAATTATGCCATTAATCACAGCAGACAGCGAGAGTACATAGTATTTGATGCAAACCAAACTGCAGTAGAATTGAAGCAGCACTGACTGTGATCAAGATAGGTCGGAAGGGAAATTGTTGTCTCTTTATGTCCCTGCTTTTAGTTTGCTGTATCTGACACAGCTTCATGCTCTCATTGTCTCCTACCCTTCCCATAGACCAGGGGTAGGCAACCTAAGGCCTGGAATCTGGATGCGGCCCAATCGCCTTCTCAATCCGGCCTGCGGATGATCCGGGAATCAGTGTGTTTTTACATGAGTAGAATGTGTCCTTTTATTTAAAATGCATCTCTGGGTTATTTGTGGGGCATAGGAATTCGTTCATTATTTTTTTCAAAATATAATCCGGCCCACCACATGGTCTGAAGGACGGTGGAGCCGCCCACTGCTGAGAAAGGTTGCTGACCCTTGCCATAAACGTTCCCTGCACCTTCCACTCCTTTTTGCTTTCTTACACTATGGGAAAAGAAAAAAAAACCACCCACTAGCAAATACACTAATAGCTATTTCTGTTTTACTACAGGCGGTGACCATTTAAGTGCGTCCAATTGACATGTGATCGCTGACACATGGGTCCTTTTGGACCTGGAATAAGGCAGAACAGGGGCGGGAGGCACTTATATGCACTCTGCCGATGTGCATTGGGGTGCCGCGAACAGAACCCTCACACAAAATGGTCGCCACCTGCATTTAGAAGATGAGTGATTCCATCATCCTTTCTCTGCCTTCCCCCAAAGCATCAGAATAGGGCTGTCAAGGTCACCTGCCCCTTCTGTTTGGTTCTTTTTCTGTTTTTTATTTTAAGATGGGGCTAGTCTTACCTTTCTGTTTTTTTGTGGGGTAGCCTGGTTCATTTGTCTTTTTTCTTCGTTTTGGTCTAGGTGTGTGTGTTTTGTATGTGAATACACACACACACACACACACACATACATGCATATGTGTGTGTGTGTGTGTGTGTGTGTGTGATTCTGACTGTGTTTTTTGTGGGTTGACTAGAAGGCATAGATCATGGGGTGAGCTAACTGGAGGGTAAGAGCGACCTTTAGCTCCCTACAGCTGACTTCAGGAAGAAGTGAAAAGTTCCAGAAACGCTCAGGCCATAGGGCAACTGTATTTCCTGTAAATACAGAATTCCAGCCTGGGCCTTTTAACCTCAACCAGCTATAGGAGAGCATGAGTAGTGGTAGTAAGCAAGTGACTTGTGTCTCTGTGTTCTATATAGCAGGAGTAGCCAGCATAATGCCCTCCAGATGCTGTTATGCTCCAACTCCCATGAGCTCCAGCAAGCATGGCCAACTGTCAGGGCTGAAGGGAGATAAATCCACCAACATCTGGAGGGCATGGTGTTGGCTCTATCGCCTGGCCTGTTGCCTTACTGTACGGTCTGGAAGCCTCCTGTTGAGAGCCCTCAGAGGTATTAAATCAAGGTCCTCATAACAAATGAGGGTAGGCGTGAAGCCAGTGATGGCAGGGGCCACTATGCCTTTTCTCTTTCTCTCAATGTTTGTTGATTCAGCAGGAACAGATTACTCCTGCCAGAGGGCTTTTGAAACTAGGTGGAGGACTGTAGGTTGCCCACCCCTGCCTTAGAGCTACTTTCTCTCTTCTTCTCTCCCAAGGTACCGTGTCATCTGTAGATTATAGATTGTGATACCTTCCTGACACTGTATACCAAATCACACAGGAAGTGAACTTTGAGATGTTTCAGTGAGTAAGGTGTAACCACAATCTTAACAGATTTCCCAAAGCGAGACATCTTCAGAGGTGACAAAATGCATTCCATTTTCACAGGCATTCAGTAAATGGGGGGAAATGGGAGGTTATGCATGGATGTGAATGTATCATAATAGGTTTCTGATAAAGGAGGGAAAGAAACTTGGAGAGTATTTTGTCTGACCCAATACAGTGGTGCCTCGCAAGACGAAATTAATTCGTTCCATGAGGCTCTTCGTATAGCGGTTTTTTCGTCTTGCGAAGCAAGCCCATTGACAGCTTAGCGGATTAGCGCTATTAGCGGTTTAGCAGCTTTTAGCGATCAGCTGTTAAGCGGCTTATCAGCGGATCAGCAGCTTAGGAAAAGGGAAAAGGGGAAAAAAACCGAAGGAACTCGCAAGACTTTTTCGTCTTGTGAAGCAAGCCCATAGGGAAATTCGTTTTGCAAAGCGCCACCAAAACGGAAACCGTTTCGTCTAGCGGGTTTTCCGTCTTGCGAAGCGTTCGTCTTGCGGGGCACCACTGTACAGGATCTGCAATGCAGGATGCAACTGTGTTTTTATAGTCCCAGTTGTTTTTTCTCTTCACAGAGAGCATTTCTATCTATGAGACTTTGTTTGGCAATACTTTTTTAAAAATATTATTTTTGTCTGTCTACATAAATTAACATTCCAGATCGACAAACTTACCGGTGTTTCTACCATGTTTGGCTTACTGTTCCGCAAAGTTTTTACTGCATGGAAAACATCGATGACATTTTGCCTTTTAACCATTTCCACTACTATGCCTATGGCACAGAACATTCCACTTCGTCCACCACCATTCCTGAGCAGAAAAAAGAAAGAATGGTTTAAATGGTTGTATCCAACTAAGTTATAAAGTTACAACTGTAACCCACTTAGTTGGGAGTAAGTCTCAATGAATACATTAGTCTTTACTCCTGAGTAGATATGGCTAGAAATCCACTTAGTGACATTCATTGATTTTTATTGGGTGGGGTTTACCTAACAATTGGAAGCCCTTCTCCCCTCTGTCCTGAAATTGGCTTGGTCAGGAGAACCCCCAGAGCTGCACAGGAGGAGGAGATAATTCAATCTGGCAAACTGATATGTTTGCACAGATGGAGCATTTGAAACCTCACATATGTACTTCTAACCCTTTTAATTAGCATTTAGTTGCAGATTCATGGCAATCACTGAACTCTAGGATAACCTTTGAAAAAGATTGCATTAAATAGAAAAATTGATTTGGAAAATAATAGAGGAGTCTATCCTTCCTCTAGCGAGTCATGCTAGACTAGTCAAGGTATGGAAGCCAGTTCACAGCATGGGGATAATTAGATTTAAGGGTGAAAATGCTATATCACACTTACAGACAATGAATTATAGTTCTGCCTTCTCCTTCTTCACATTCTTCTTGCCACTTTTCAACCTGAAGAATTAACTTCAGGAACGACCGTTTGGAGCCTGGCACATCCCTGTGAGATGCCCATCCCAAATACTGGAACTGCTGTACCATCAGATAGCCTTCCTGAGGCTGATGAGAATAAACAACATCAACAATCACAAGTAACCATTATAGAAAATACAAAAGTTTCAGCAGAGTAATAGCTTTATTAAGGCCACTTTGAAAGCTTCAAGGTAAGCAAGCATTCACAGTTTTAATCAGGCTGAGTGTAAAACAAAACAAAAATGCAATTGGAAAAAGGATGTTGTAGGGTGTTAAGATGACATTGGGGAAAATGTTTGTGGAAACTTAACTAGGTGAGGCCACATTGGGTGAAAAAATATCTCAGATTGCATCAAGGGCACAGGCCAGAGAAGCATGATCGCTCAGCTGTTGATTCCCACAAAGGCATGTTAGAATGACCCATAGTTTCAGCATCAAAGTATATGCTAAACTCTACAATTTCCCATATGTCTGGGTAATAATCATGAGTTTAGCAAAGTTATCTACTCCTTTGTGTGACTACAATAAATATGTATTTATCATGGAGGGGAGATGACATAAAAATAAAATAAACAGAAGGATGTGAAAACAATCTGGATTAGAAAATGGTGGTTTGGAAAGAATCTGAGAACTTTTAAAATGCTCATTGTGAAATAAATGAACATTTGTTTGCGACACTTTGTTTAACAAAATGCATCACTTTACCATTCACATAAATTAATTGTTATTTACTATTGGTAAACCTTAAAAAAAACCATGGTGCCTTTTACAGTGCAATTTAATTGCACCATGGTGCAAATGAAGACTTTTCGAACTATTTTGAAAACCCATAGCTAGTAGTGTGTATTTTTAAAAACATGTATTACTTAGTGTTGAAGTAAATAAACATGACTCCCGTGTTAACCATTTACATATTGCTTACCCTTGTTAAATTGCATATCCTGAAAATTCTGTTTATTACATCACAATCCATTGAGCAAGACATGCATTCCACCTGGATGGGGCCATATCTCAGCAATCCTTCCTCTGGCCAATACTGTGGACAGCCCTGCATGATATTTAATAAGTAAAGTTAAATTATAGCTAGCATTGCACATGTATTTTGTGTTAAGAAATCAATGCTTGATTGCACAACTGCAAGACAGACATTACTGTATTGCTCCATCTTTGCAGGATGAGGCAGTGTAATTACCTCAGACCTTGCTGATGGAGCCAAGAGTTCCCCATATTTGGTTAACATGGTACCCACTGGGGAGGAAGGTATAGATCAATACAGTTAGAAACACTATTAGCTGCCACCAGGGGCTGTTTATGGTTAGAAAGATTTATTTAAGTGACTCGAAAGCATGTGAAAGTGCAGGTAGATAAATAGGTACCGCTCTGGCGGGAAGGTAAACGGCATTTCCGTGCGCTGCTCTGGTTCGCCAGAAGCAGCTTAGTTATGCTGGCCACATGACCCGGAAGCTGTATGCCAGCTCCCTCGGCCAATAAAGCGAGATGAGCGCTGCAACCCCAGAGTTGGCCACAACTGGACCTAACGGTCAGGGGTCCCTTTACCTTTACTATTAGTTTGCGGTGCTAGTTACTTTGATGTCTGTTGTATGCTATGATTATAAGTGGATCTAGAATTGTAGAGTACATGCAGGCCTTATTCCCCTAGTATAAAGTGGTACATGCCAGGAAAATTTTACCACCTGATTACATTTTCTTCTAGATCACCCTTTCTCAATATACCGCCCTGCAGATGTTGTTGGATTCCAAGTCACATCAGCCCCAGCCAAGATTGGCATAGATGATAGACCCTGTAGTCCAAAACATTGGAGCTTTCCAGTTTGGGGATCAGTGGTTTACAGTGTCTCACCAACAGAGTACATCCATTACCATTAAGAACTTACCTGTGATAAATCAACTTCATTTAACATCACAAGAGAGGTACAGCCATAGTCGTATACTAATCGCCAAAAATCTTTCACAGTGTTTGGTAGAGGGTGCTGTGTGACGATGAAAGCAGCAGGTTGTCTGTAGCTCTGCATTTTTGAAAAGGAAAAGTAGTAAACAAAAGAGGAATTGCAATCAGAAACAGCCATGCTCTCCCCAAGACATAGAGCATGCTCAACATTATGAAATATGAAAACAAGATAAAACACCTCACAAACCTCAATATTTTTTTTTGAAAGACAGCCTTTACTTATTTCATTAGAATTAATTTCCAAGAAAGTGCACATTGTATCAACCTTTCCTCTGAGCCCCACAGGTTGTTTAGGTTAAGGGGGAATTTGTTAAGACATCCATGAAACTACCTACAAGTACAACAAAACAATGCCTTGGGCTCTTTGTAGATGTAGAAGGAAGCTAAGGTTGTAAATACAGCCAGAGTTTGTAAGATAAATTAATTATAATGAATAACAAAGAGAGAAAGGGAGTTAAGTTTTATATCAAAATCTCCCAAATTAGGAAACTTATTTAGACATTCTGTTGTATTTATATATAACTGTTTGGGGAACTGGAGAAAGGCTTTAAATATAGGAAGAGAACACAGGGCTATCTGGCTCACTTTGTCTACAATGTCTGGCAGTGATTCTCCAGGGCAGGAGTGTGAGCCTTATCTGGTGATTGAACCTGGAAGCATTTTCATGCAGAATATATGCTCTACCATGGCACTATGAACCTTCCCCACTGGACACATGTATTGGCATACAAACAAACTAAATTTTGCATGTGCAGATGGTAGCAGCTATGCAGGATGTTGAACTGAGTATTATTTCTCCACTGTTCTGCTTGCTAATCCATTATTTCTCCTGGGACTGCACTCATTAGCAAAAGACAAATTGCTAGAACTGGCTGCAAATTAACATACAAATCATGAAAGTCCTTCTAGAGTTTTCTTTCGTGAATTTTCAATTTCAACAAGCTACTGAAAGCATGAAAAACTCAGGTTGGAAAGTTAAGAGAAGAACCACCACTGTGCAACCCATTTTACCAAACACTGCAAGAAAGCCAACAATATTTCTTGAACTAGCAATATTTCTTTTAACTAGCTTTAAGTAGCCATTATTATTTTCAACTTTACGACCCATCATTTTCAAGGCATGTTACATAGACAAAGGAAACGGTTCTTACGTCCATAAGGGCAGCATTGATATAGTTGCTGCTCTCTCCATCAATAGTAATTAAGAAAGGCAGACATCTGTCAGGTGGCAGCATCTCCATAAAGCGGTTCTTGTCGTGATTCCTTGGCAGGCATGCTATGCTGCAGTCTTCAGCTTGCAGCCGAGGAGTCACTGAATTCAGGGTCTAGAGGGCAGAGGAAATCTTTGGTACAATGTAGCTCACCCCACACCAGAACAGATTCGTGAATAGATTTCGGCACCAAATAGCATTGCTAGGTGGGACTGCTAGGAGACAAGCAAAGGGCTTGCCTTCCTTGAGCTGTAATGCACTGCAGCCATGACAGAGAGTGAAAATGAATTATCTGCATTGGCTCTCAATCTGCATTCTGCCCAAAACGAAGAAAAGAAAGCATTGTGTGAAATTCATGCAAAGTGTTCCACACCTATTTAAAATGCAGAATCACCCCTGGCAGGCCGAAGGTCACTGCTGTTCAAACAAATTGGCAGCCTGTGGCAATTACAATCAGACAATTGTACTCCACATTTATATATGACTTTGTAAAGCACATAATGAAAAGAACTAGGTTATACATTAGGCTCAATGCAAGGCGGTGGCCAAAGGTTGTGAATCTGATATACAAACTGGGAGGAATTATATATAACTAGAAGCAAAAAAGATTTTAAAAAAACTGCTGGTATATAAAAGCTACCAGCAACTGAAAATACCTGAAATTCATCTTTGAGATGTGAAGAGTTTGTCTGAGAGTCTATTCTAATCATATCAAAATATGCAGCTTTGAATTCACAGACAGGGATGGCAGTTTCACCACATAAGCAGGCTTCCAAAATTGCATCATGAATAAAGATATACTGCTCCTGCCAAAGAAGGAACAGAAGAATAGTCTAGCAATATTTTTTTTTAAAGTCACAAAATCTCTTTTAGATACCTTCTCACTAGGAATCTTATTCAAGGAAGCTTAACTCAATCCATTTTTTATACTGCTTAAGCGCCTTAAGTACAGTCCATTCCTTAACTAGGATTCACTTAATCAGGGCGATTTCCTGAGAATAGCAAATTTTTAAATCTAGAAATAGCAAAGGCATCAGTAATTTGCTGAAGTCAGAGATTTAATGTTTTTTGGGGGGAGGTGTTTCCATTTTTATGTTTCTGCCAGCCGACCAAATTTGCTTGTTACTGGAAACAGCATTAAAAATACATAGCTCTGGATAAATGCTCTGAACATTTCCACATGCCAATAACTATCAGCAGGGATATACACACAAACCATTCTGGTTCAGCTGTATAATATTTTAAACCTCTTTCATGCCCACCTTCCCATTAGTACTCTGGCCTGCACCAGTTGCTCATTCTTGCTTAGTGGTGTGTCCTGTGTTATTTCTAGGACACTCAGGCAAAACACATCCAAGAAGGGAACTGGGACCCCCATTATTAAGAGCGGAGAAGCACTGTACCTCAGTCTGTACCATATTGATGCGGCGTGAGCGTAATGCTTTGACACAATTGTAGATGTCCACAACACCTTCTCTTTCTGCCATGTCTAGCATTATGTCAATTACAATGTAACAGCCAGTTCTTCCAGCTCCAGCACTGGAATGATTCAGAAAAGGGTTTACAGAGTATTTCCGCACTTAAAATCACAACTCCCCCTAACAAGTTAAAAACCCTAGTCATTATATAGGCACACATTCTATTCTAATGTGTGCTTGTGTGGCTTCATTCACTTGCATTTCCAGAAGAAGTTGAGATAGTCAACAGAATCGCCCCCCCCCCCCATCTATCAAAACCATATTCATACCTCAGTGTAGCTGAAAACTTTAGAAAACATAAAATAGAAACTGACTGAGTAGGACAATCAGGAAACCTGGACATTGGGCAATAGTATCATTAAGCTACGTCTGTTAAAGTGACAGTTGAGAAAGAATAAACCAAGTTGAGAAAAGTAAACAAAGACTGAATCACACAGTGTCACACTAAGACAACTTCACCGGCGACTACACAGTTCATGCACACATTGAGAAGTTATAGAAAGTGCATCTACCTCTTCTCTACACACCTGCAATGCACAACAATAGGCCCGGCACTAGGAGGATTGGAGAGTTTAACACGGCGTATAAATGAAAGGAGCCCTGTTGCATTGTAAGGAACACCGTGATCTGGCCAGCCAGTAAAGTGGAACTGTTTAACTTCACGGATTTCATTGTAACCTCTCTGTCAAAATCGAAAAACAAAAAGCAGACAATATTTTTTGTTCATCTGATGGATTAGGGATCAGGGAAGACATTCAAATCAAAATATTGAATTTTGAGACAAGCACAACATCTACCAGAATCAATAAACATTTTTGTTAGTATTCTAAGCCCAAAATGTGACAACTGTTGCTTAAAATGGGACTTCTGCAATTGAATTTATGTGCGACTATAAATATAATCTGTCAGTTGATCTTTATCAGCTTCCTTCATAAACCCAATATAATATTGAATGCGGCACTATTTTCTCATTGTATCTTGAAAATTGTACATTTACAGAGCCAATGCTGCATGTATTATAAAATTACAACAGCATATAAAAAGGTTTTCCCAAGAACCTAAGCATGAAACACATGTGCTAGCATGGAAGTAAAGACAACAATGCAAAACTGTTCATAAGGAAAGCAGTCCTGAGGAGTTAAAGACTTAACTGAAATAGTACATAAATGACAAAACTACATTAGAAATGCATGAAGCTTTACACTAGAGTAACTGGCCTGGCCTCATCACAGAGCTACAAGGTACTTCATGGAAGACAGAATGATGATTAAAATAAATGCTCCAAAATAAAAAGTGAAAATAAAACAAATGCAGGTGAATAATACGCAACTTGCGTAATGATGGAAATAAAAAGTAGTGAGGATTGTAAACTTCCACAGTCCCCTTCCCTTCCTCTTACCAACAAGGAGATCAGAAGCATATGCTTCCATTTCTAAAACCAGCTATTAAACCCCATTAAATCCAAACTTTAGGAGTTGTGGTTTCTTTGAACTCTAGTGAAACAAGCTAGGATCAAACCATAGTTTCAGACTCTGATTTGTTCATTAACTTGAGTTTAAACAAACTACAGTTCATCAAGTTCAGACTTTAAAGCCTTTGATCATGGTTTGTTCTGAGTGAAACAAAATACAATCACTGGTTGGGATTCAACACTAAGCCAAGTGTCATAGTTACTGGTCTCACTCGCTGAATGCAGCCAAGGAATGAATCAACAAATGAAGCTCATTATGCATTACTATAAGGGACTAGTAAAAACTCCATAATACAGCTTAGATAACAAAATGCTTACATTTGGTTTAACCAAAGTATTATGTAAGTAAAAAAGGTAAAGGACCCCTGGATGGTTAAGTCCAGTCAAAGGCAATTATTCGCTGCGGTGCTCATTATGCTTTTCAGGCCGAGGGACCTGGCATTTGTCCACAGACAGCTTTCCGGGTCATGTGGCCAGCATGACTAAACCACTACTGGTGCATGGAGCACCGTGATGAGTGCGCAGACTGCAAGGAAATGTCGTTTACCTTCCCACCGCAGCAGTACCTATTTATCTACTTGTACTGATATATTTTAGAACTGCTAGGTTGGCAGAAGCTAGGACAGAACAACGGGAGCTCACCCTATCACGCGGATTTGAACTGCCAACCTTCTGATTGGCAAGCCCAAGAGGCTCAGTGGTTTAGACCACAGCACCACACACATAATAGGGACTATTATGTAAGTATTACATTTTGTGAGCTGCTCTGGGGGCCTTTTTTGCCCCAAAGTTAGCATAGAAATAAATTGTAAAATAACAACATAATGTAACCTGGTGGCAAAATAGTTTGAGACATATTTTAAAGAGAAAATAGGCAAAATGAATTCATATGAGGATAAAGAAGTCAACACGTGAGTTGTTAATGGATGTAGATAAGGGATTGTAAGGGACAGAAGTATTGGCAGGACAATCATATGGCATATATGATCATAACACCAACTTGCAATACATTTTGTATACATAATTGAATCCCTGACAATAATAGTTTTAGATATACTTACCCTTTCAAGGGTAAATGTCCTGACCACATATTCAGCCAGCGGTTCTACTTCCACACAAGTAACTTTGAAGTCCCCATACACTTCAGTGTCATCAGGCCAATACTTGTAGCATTTAACCTGCAAGGAAAGTTTTGAAAAATCTCCAAACCAAGGAAGGCAATTGCACGAAAAAATGGGACACGTTCAACGTCTTATTAATTCTGCCTAGTAATACAATAACATATATGCCATTACATGAATGAAATAGCCAATGAAGATGCTTCAGAAATAAAGGAATCAAGTTTTAGGGGGTGATCCTACAGCAAGATCTGCTGGGGTGAGTAGCTTAGGATGCAGCGGATTTCCAGCTCAGTAGGCTGATGCCTGGTTCAACTGGAGCTAAATCCCCAATCCCAGTTGAGCCAAGCATAATCTCATCCTGGGGTAGGAGCAGAAAGGGAGGACTTAGATTGGGTACTAAACCCATTTAGCTCAGTCACCTGACCTTGCAACTCAGTATAAAAGGCTATCTTACAGGCTTGTTTTCCCTCTGCTAGGCTTAAGCAAGGAAGAACAAAGCAGCAGCAGCAGAAGTTCTGCAACTGAATGGGGTTTGGATCTGGTACAACCTTACTCTGGCTTAAATTATACTTGCTTGCATTTTACACTGGCTTTTTTGAAGATAGTATTGTTCCCTTACTCTAATCAAGCATTCTTTTTTTCTTTTTTTAACCCTGGCTACATCAGATGTTACCTTTCTTTCTTTAAAAAGGAACAGTGTTTACCTACGTATTTCATTTTTTCACAATCATTTTTTTTTCTGTTTTCAGAACCATTTCTCCATTTTTTCTAACTTACACCATCAAATGTCCATCTTTTATTTGTATGTCATTGCAATAAGCAGAGAAAGGCTGAAATACAGTTTAGGGTCTTCAGGAAGAGTATAGCACAATGGTATATAATCACAAAGTCTTTAGCAAACTGGTCAGATAGTGTATCTGAAGAAGTGTGCATGCACACAAAAGCTCATACCAAGAACTAACTTAGTTGGTCTTTAAGGTGCTACTGGAAGGATTTTTTTTTTTGTTTTGACTATGGCAGACCAACACGGCTACCTATCTGTAACTGGTCAGATAGTGTTGGACTTGGAGCTACACTCAATTCTCTTCATTAATCCAATACTTTATCATTTGTGCACTTCAATACATGCTATAGTTGATTAATGCTTTGGTGAACAAGTTCATAGGGGGGAAATGATATTGTGGTTTCTTGCCCCATATACGCTTATCTCATCTCTAGGCCCTTGGTGTGTTTATACATAGGTGTACACATAACATGACTCAATCTAAATCACATGATTGATATACAACATAAATCAATCAAGAAATTGGGGATATGTGTGCTGGATTTTAAGCACACAAGCCCTTAGACATCTTACACACATATGAATAAGGGAGAACAAGTTCAGTAGGGTTCCTGGCTCTCATCTAGGGAGATGAGAATCTGCTCTGGCATCTTTCATTTCAAATTCTGGTGCCTTTATTTCAAAAGCACTGATTCAGTTTTCATTAGCAAAACATTTACAGTATTCAATGTGTTTCCTAAGGTTTCAGCGCTTTCTAAGGTACTACTTACCCGTCCAACCTCAACTAAATTTGTAACCATAACAATACACGCAGATTGTTCCTGCCATATCATTCTCCAGAAATCGTACACCGTTTCATGGACTGGACCTGAAAAGAAAATGCTCTTAAATAAATGTAAAGTAACTACCAAGCCACTGATCTCTAAAATACCTGCCAGTTATTTCCTTAGGTATGAAGGACTCCAGTAATCCTCCCCAGACCACTGCACATTTATAACTTATGTTTCATTAGTGCTTAAGTATCTCACTTAAACCAGATTATTAGGCATTAAGACTCTTCAACTTGGCATTATGCAAGAAAACACTGAAGTACTAAAAATCAGTAATTTTAATATGGGTTCATTAGCACATGAAAAGTCATCTTATCATAGTCTTTACGGAAAACTCTATTTGTCCTGCTCTCCGGCTGTCATTTTATTACAGACAACAGAACCTCATGGTCTGTCCATGATAGAACTTTGCAGTTAATTAAAATCCAGCCATCCTGTTCCCCCATAGGATGAATTTCATTGGCAGTGGCCCCTTAAGTTTCAGTCTAGTACCTTAACTTAATAAGCCCTGCTTTGATTCTAATTCTAATAAATTTATATCCCCTTCTTAAATTAATGTAGGGTAACACCATCAATGACTACTAGCCAGGACAGGTTCAAGACAGTGTATAACTGAAAAATAGCTGTTAGGAAGCAGCAGCAGGCAAGGATTATTGTACCCATGTCCTCCATGTGTGCTTTCTCTAGACACTGAATTGGCCACTGTGGGAAATAGGATGTTGGACAAGACTGGTCTTTGGTCCATTTCTGTTCTAAGGAAAAGACAGCACTAAATAAAATAAAAATTGTTAGCTAGTACATTAGGCCTAAACTAAGCGACAAAGAAGTTGGAAACAGCATCTGTGCTTACATTTTTAACACAGCTAGAGTTGTTGTGGGTTTCCCCCTCAGGAGTAAATGACAAGCAAATGGATCTTTACAGACACTTTGCTATGCAATTCTTAAACCGATCAAACAGCTGCATCTCTCTTTTGTTACTTGAACCTACAGTGGACTATAGTAAACATTTTGCAGCAAGCATTAGGTGCAACTACATTAGATGAAACTTAACCAACAGTATTTAATAGTACTTAATTTTATATAGCTCACACAATTCTAACCTGAGATGCTAAATTACTTAAAATACTTAGGCTCCATTTTAGTTAGCTATTATTTTCAAGGTTCTCCTATTGTAAAATAGGTTCCATGGTTTCAGCTAAGCACCGAAGAGATAGAAATCTCTTCAAGCTTAATGGGGCAAAATTCACTGCAGTAATGGCTAATGCTTCATTATATTCTCCAGAAATGATAACCTTAAATTAATTATGGCCCAAATTATTAATAAGAGTTTTTCCTATGACAAGGGAGACACTTCAGATAAGGCAGAAGCCTTGCTTCTTTGAGGCAAATTATCTTTCTTTCACGATTATTCTGCCTGGTTGTAACTATTGCCGAGTCGATATAGGTGTAAAAAACAAAAACGAAAAGCAAGGATCCATGACTCCAATAGAGAGCCCCACATTCACTGCAACTAGAGAAGGGGTTTGCCCTGAAAATAAACCAAACTGTTCAAATGTACCAATTGAAGCACTCAAACAAGCAACCCTCCACCCCTCTCGCCAAACTACACCCCCCCACCCTTTGGCACAAGGGATAACATGCAGCAGAAGGCTCCTAATCCAACAGGAGAAACCTTGTGGTGTCTCTTTTTTGCTGTGCAGAGCGTTGTTGCTAGCCAGGGGTCATGCGGCAGCCTTTCTCCAGGTCAGGTTTTTGTGACGTGAAGAAGGAGTAGGGTTAGGTTGCTCTCACCACCTGCCACACAATGGCTGGAGTAACCCTTCAGATACAGTCCAAAATGACAGATACTCTGGCAAACTCTTACCTTGGGTTGCGATGTAGTGACTTGGCCTTTGGTATCCCTGAAACAGCAAAATAAGTTGATTTCTACAATGGACTATTATTAGCTTTGAAAGTAGCATCCAGTAGGGAAAATGAAGGCACACCCAAGACATTTGTAGGCATCCTTTTCAACATATGGTAGTTGTAGCTGGTCAGCTATATTGCCTAGTTTTAACTATTAATATTTTTTGTAAAAAAACAACAACTTCCAAGTAAAGTGCTGGAAGAGAAATGAAGTCCAATTGATTTCAAATGGTTTCATTTCTGCGTGAATGTGCTTAAGACTGGATGGAAATTTCATATAACCTAATACAACATGTACTTTACATAAATATTAGATCAATGCTTCCTAATAGGTGTCATGTGAAATCTACAACTGGATTTCTGCTAGCATTAGTTCAGTGTTGAAACTATACACTTTGCCTTCACTTTTTATGACTGAAATAGTTCTGTTTGCTGCTCCATATAATAAGCCGCGAAACAATCACACTTAATTAGCAAAAACTAACTTCCACTATGAATGCGCAAAAAATATTAGAGCCATAAATAACAAGCAGAACAGCTGAATGTTAGAGCTGGACAATGTGTATGTGTGCACAAATTCAAAATCTACATGCAATGTTGTAAAAATACTTTGTGCAGTTATATAAACCAAATTTTAGAATTAAAACAAATTGTGTGCATATATAATACTTTATATAAAGACATGTATATACACATGCACATATAGTAGTACTGAATTTTTTCTACGCTATCATTTTCAAACATTGGAGAAAGTGCCATACTATTCAGTGTATTAAAACTACAAAAAAGCAATAATAACCAGAACCCATGGAAATTATTTCCAAGTGCCATTTTTTGTTAATAGTGTGGCACAGCATTGTAAGAAGAAGTAAGCAATTTAGTAGTGCTGGCTTGCAAGGAAAAGTACCTATATCCCCTTGTATACAAATGTGAGATATGAGCCTTATATGCAGTGCTAAAGCTCCTGTAAACACCTTCTTCTCCAATGTTCCCTCAATAATTATTATGTATTATTCTTCTTCTTAAAAATACTTTGTGTGATTTTCCTCATATGAAACACATTCTATTGAATTGCTTAAGCTGGGAAATTGCTGCTGTGAAATGAACACCCAAAGAGAACTTGATATTCAAATAGATTATATGTTTATGAATTTATTTTAGTGCACAATTTAAAATTTTGTTGTAACAAATTAATTAGTTCCGTTTTGTATATGCTTGTAAAATAACATTTCTGTTTCCTTAGACAGAATTGTGCCCCTCTGCATTTAACCAAGAACCTGTGATGGTTTTAATAAGAGGACTTCATGCAAAGGTCCCTAAAAATTAGAGTGAGTTGCATGTGCTAGGCCAATGACTTCCATTTTAGAAAACAATACTTCTGCAAATTTATCAGCAAAGCCACAAATTTTATATTGACACTTCTCAACAACAAACTGCTGAGTCATTTCCTAGTAAGGCATACCACATTCATGGGTCTTAACATTTGTTGTATTAGATTTAGTCATGCTTAGATTTAATAGATCTCCACTGTGACTGAGGCTAAAATCTGAACCCTATTTGCCTGGGAGTAAGCCCCACCAAATTCAACAAGACTTACTTCTGAGTAGGCATGGTGCGGATTGCACTATAAATTGCCTAATCTCCAATTTTCATCTAGTTTCAGTGAAATCATATCCAAACCTTCCCCCCTTATTTCCATTTGTTTTTCTTGAATAGATATATATTTTGTGTCTCCAAAACATGTCCATACTTGTCCAAGACATAATCTCTGGTGGAATCATGAAGCACACATTATGAGTTGTGTGAACACCCAGAACAAAAGGTGTGGGGGCAGGGGAAAGAAAAAAGGAGAGAAACTCCTTGTGCTAATGGGACAACGTCAGTGGATACAACCTATGTCTCTAAATATATATGTTTGTGTATATACTATATATACCATTACTGAATTGTCCCCAGCCCATAAGAAAAGTGATCATGACTGGACTCCCTTTTACAAAAGGAGACAATTCACCACCATCAAGAACCCCTTTCGTATCATAACCAGGTCTCTTCAGAAGCAGCACTATACACCAAACTATCCAGCTTCTCACATGAAAATGGAATGCAAAATAAAAGCTACTGACCAAAGCAAACAAAAATAATACTCAAGCAAAATGCAATTTTTTTCTTTAACAGATAAGGTCAGCTGGTTTAGCTGATGTTTTCATGACTGCACTATAGGACTATCTAACTTTTAAAATACAGGTACAAACATAAATTATTAACACAAAGGAACATTTAAAAGACCAGATATATAAATGGGATTAATTAAATGAGGCATGCACATATATCTAGTAATAAAAATTAGAAGAGTAACACAACTGAGAATGTTTGCTATATTAAATAGTCATAACAGGATGCTGTTATTCACATATAGTGGTACTTACATCCCTGTACAGCCAAATCTACAGCCCAAATCAAAGTCAGATGTGAAAGAAAGCACAACAATGTCAGTGAGTACTAGGACGGAGAACAAGGAAAAGTGTACATTTTGTTCTTAATTGGGGGGGGAAAGCTGTCATTCAGTTTGTAGGAATTGCATGCAAAAAAGTTTCACAGAGAGAAGCTGGAAAGAAAAAGACCAAGTGGTATCATCTACTTACATCAATATAATTAGCATTAATGTAGTCTGAAGAAGGATCATCTTCCACAGGTTGCAATATCACTCTGGAGTGGTCATCTGTAAATATATTGTGGGAGTCAAAACTTGTCCAGAACAAATGTACAATAGGTATGGATGGATGTAAACAATGATAGAAGGGACTGGACTAGCATATATTGGCATCTAACAAAACAGACATTTTAGTGGATGCCTTTAATCCAGGGATTGCCAACATGAAGCCCTACAGATGTTTCAGGAGAAAGTCCTGACAATAGACCATGCTGGCTGGTGGAGTTCAGAAACAACTGGAGGGCCCTATATTGACTACTCTGGTGAGCAGAAGCAACACACTTCTTTTTTTAGGAGTTCCACTGAAATATGTGTATATGCAATGGATGATGATAAGTAGGGGCATATATAGCTGTCTTAAACTAGACTTCATAGCTTAGTTCAGTCTTTGATGCATGACAGCTACTTTAAATAGTTCCATGTGGCAGTTGCTTTCATTGTGATGAGCTTTAGCTTAAGAGCAACCTGTCATATGAGAAATTTACTTTTACCACTGTCATTTAGGTGGATTTGCAGTGACATGGATCTGCTGCACATCACTCTAGTATAGTTCCCCCCATCCTAGCCCCCTCCAGATATTTTTATGCTCAGGGAGTCGCAGTCCAAAATATCTGGTGGGCACCATGTTGGGAAAGGCTAGTCCACTCAAATGGCTCGGTGGAATTAGTTCACAAGCAGGGTGATTGAGAAAGGCCATCAGAGAAATTATCAGTGTATTGGAGGAACAGGGAGGAAGAAGATGCACTCACAGACAGTCCTATTTATTCCCTATCCCCCGGTGGAGTAAAAAGGCTTTTCAGGAGAAAAGCAATAAAAAAACTCAAGCAATAATGGCACATAGTGTAATCTCTTGGTGCCTTTATCACTACCAAAGGTAGTATAAGAACTGAACCCTGAACAGTTAAGAATCTGGCCCACCACAGTCACTAAAATGTTCAGCTCTTGAAAAATTGTGATTTGAATGCATACTCTTTCACACATCTGAATATGATGGACAGAGAAATCTAAGCCTTTATCAGCTGTTTTCCCACTAGCACAGTGATAGCAGATGCTATTCTTGTTGTAAAATGGTAATCAAATTTTGTTTGTGCTTTGGTCTTAACTATCAAAAGCTTTACTCCTGAGGATCTGTCAGGGTTCTTTGATTCTAATCACTGCATCAGAATGCACCAGCGGTAGACAACTGAAAAATCAAATATGGTGTAGCAGTGTAACAGAAATGCAGTGAGATGTTAATTTAAATTTTAAAAGAACTAAAGAGAAGGGAAATTGGTTTGCAGAAAAAAAACTTTTTACTTGTATCTTACTACCCCTTTCTCTCATCCCTTCATTCACTTCTGATTATTATAACATTATTTAAAATTACCCTTTATCTGTACATAAATAAGTAAATATCTGACCATATTTCTATTTGTAAGCTGCTTTGCCCCCTCAGGGAGGTAGGTGGAGTATAACAACAACAACAACAACAACTCTATTTTCCTTCAACACACCTACCACCTCCACCCAGCACCAGTTCAGCTGAAAGGCTACACAGCATAGTAAGGGACCTGGGTTCCCTCTCATGTTGTTGCTAGGCAACAATCAATCCATTGAACCATGTTCTAAGTAGAAATTGTCAAACTTAACTTCCCCTGATCTCTCATTATAAAGGTAAAATATGATTCAGTCAACAATTGTGGCCCTATAATCTGCATGATGTAGATATAATCAATGTGGTGTAGTGATAAAAATGATGGACCAGGAATAGGGAGAGCTGCTCACCATGATGCTCAGCCACCATTTTTCAACCAAATCTACCAGACAGGGAAACTGGATGGATGGGGGACCCAGGTATGCTGTACGAGTTTACTAAATATTCATCAACATAATGAAATATCCACTTTTAACTTACATGCGATAATGTTTCCATATCTATTCTTTGTTCTGTTTTGATCCTTTTTTGCCACATCCCAAGAAGCTGACTGCCCTTCAAAGAAGCTCTTTATTAAAAAAGGGGGGAGGGGAGGGGAGATGAGATTATAATTCACACTAATTTTTGCATTTATTTCAACATTTGTTTTAGTATTCAAAATAGCAACCACCTACATTTTCCCATTAGAAATAAATGTAATAACTGGTCTGGAAACTTCTGATGGGGGCAGAAGCAAAAACTGAGCAAATTCAAGGCCTGCTACTTTAAACGGCAAAAAGTGTGTGCTTCTTGCTTTCGCCTGTTTCTCCATCCCTAATACAAATAACATAAATTGTCCAACAACAAATAGGTAAACATGTGAAGAAAGAATTTCCCAGTTAAAAATGATTTCTGTCACACTGACAAAAATAAATCAAGTATTTCTTTAGTGAAACACCACAATATGGACTTGTACTAGCATGCTTCTCATTCACAGTAAAGTCATTTTTATGGCTTGCCCATGCTGTTCAAACATAGGTGTGGGCAGTGGCAGATTTTGGTCTTTAAAATTTCAGTCCTGTATGAGGCAAAAATTTGGAACCCCCTGCTCCTCGCCTTCTGTTCTCTCAATTCACTGCATTATAGTTCCAAAGCCCTGCAGCACCCTCTAGCGTCAGCTCCCAATGTGGTCACACTGGTCCAAATCTGCCTCTGCTATAGGTCTGTACACTGTCCCTGTACCCTGAATTTTTTTACAGGGTTTATGCACGTCAACATGAGTCCAGTGGCCTATCTAGTCTACCACCCCATTTCCCACAGTGGCCAACCAAAAGCCTGAGACCAGGTAGGGTTGGATGGATCCACCTACCACAATCCTACTCTCTCCATACCCTGATAGCAATCAGTTATCTGACATAAATATCAGTGTTAAAACAGCTGACTTAAAAATGGTTATGAAAAATTTGCTGCAGAAATGGAGGGACTTTCGGTAGAGAGTGGATGTTTCAAGCACACCCTCTGTAATGCTTTATGACATAGCATCTAAAGCAATGAAATTTCAAAGTTTCTCTTTGGGATTATTTCATTGACTCATGGTTCACAGAGAAGTGGTCTTTTAACAATTTAATCCCAATTAAACATTCATTTTAATCTTCTTGTAATTAAGAACTCGTGAAAACAAGAAGCTGTACTCTCAACGGGCCTCTCCTAAGTTATTGAAAAAACACAGCTGTTGACATTTTTACCTCATATTCTTCTTTAAAACCGTAGCTGTCAGATGTTTTCATGAGGTTGATATGCTGCAGCAAATCAGCTACTCTTATAGCAGGATGTAGCTGGCCTGTTTGGTATGGCGACTCTGTTCCTTCGCAGAGGTAGCGAGGTACATCGAGCAGACGACTTGACTCTGCTGTTGCACTGTGGTTTTCATCTGTGGTGATATTAATCCAGAGAATAATAATCAAACTCAAATACTCCAAGATACAGTCCAGTTTTAAATCAGCTCGCTGCTGCACTCTGTAAAGGTTTTAGAAGCCACAATAAGGAATGTGCACACAACAAATTTGTTCTGGCTTTTTGAAAAGCATTGTTTTGGAAAAAGGTCTGTTCTTATCTTGAGAACTAGGCAGTGCTAATTCCACCTGGGACCAGGATGACAGCACAGAAGATAATTTTACATGTCCCCCCCCCCCTTTTTAAAATCAAATTCACTGTCCAGCAGTAAATAATTGAACTCAGTTTGCGTTGGCCAACTCTAGTCAGCACAAATTGCCAGAATAGGCTCAAACTGCTGTTCAACTTTTGTATACAGCTGATGGGCCTTGGGGTAGCTTACAACATGTGTATGGGGCAACCTCTATATGCCCCATACACATACTGAGTAAGCAGTAACCTTCTATTTATGGCTGCCTTGGAGCCCTCAAGACCTGCTACAAGTTCACATGGACTTGCTCTCTGTGATCTATCTTCCCTTAAGAACATGATAAGAGTAAATGCTTCAAGCAAAGCTGTCAATCTTGCTTGGACCAGAGGCTGGCTTTACATTTTATGGCTGCTGCACAGAGGTAATTCATGTACCCTTGAAGATTTTGGAGGGGGAGAGAGAGAGAAAAAGAACTATTGCACAAGAAGAGTTCACCCTGAAATAATTGGTATGTGCAATGTAAACTGAACCATTGTTGGCCTTTAAGACTCTCAAAGAGATCTTGTTTTTAGAGAGGGCTGTTGTCTTCACACTCTGCTTAAGTGTTTTTGGAGGTATCTGGCCAGGCACCAGAAACAGAATGGACAAAATTCACTTCATTCAGTGGTGCAAGTTGGAAAAATGTCCAAAAGAAGAAAAAAACAAACAAACAGTGCTTTATTTTGCCATGGACGACCCCCCCGCCCCCGTTTTGGATGTTCATTAAGTAACAATGAGTGGATGCAAATACAGTATTAGGCAAGATTCTGGTTTTAAAGTTGTAGTTAATGTTTTCAGGTGAAAAGCCATAGCAAGTATATGGTTCAGCATACTCGTGCAAACTTCTTTGCGTTGCTCAAATTTATTAGTGGCAACAGTTTTCTGTACCTTTGGTCCCACCCCCTGTAAACAATGCAGGGGAAGTACATGCTATTGTTTTTAATTTTTTACAAGTATTCCAGCACAATTTATTTTACATTATATACCATTTAGACCACATAGCGTGCTTTAGTTTTTCCTTCTTGTGTATTTCTGGTCAAACACTTGTGATGTATTTAGACAAAAAAATTAACATAATTTTCTTATTATAAACATGTAAAATAAGAATGTCAAATTACACCACTCTCCAGGACATCAGAAAAAAAAATTCAGTGTAAACTTAAAATTTACAAGCTACCCCTGTTCAAATTTTTCTGGAAAATCCACCTCGCTACCCTGATCTGATCCTGCTATGCCAATTTTGCATTATATTATAACATAGTTACCTAGTTAAGCAACACAGATTGTTTTAGAGAAGAATATACATTAACAAATAAAAGTTAATCTGACGATCAGAGTACCTAGTGCACACAGCATAAAATGACGCTATGATGTTAGAATCAGTACAATCAGATACAGCTAAAGGCCCTTCATATTTTCAAACACATCAACTGAAATCCCACTCCACTGATATAGGTATATGTTCAAATTTAAACTTGGGTTTGACAGCTTCAGAATGACTATAAGAATCCACTTGTCTAGCATGATAGAGCCCTATCCAGCTGCTTGCTAGCCACACTTGCCCCAGCCAACACCTGGGAAATACACCTGGAAAATGCATGAAAAAGAAACATGTGTGACTGTATTGTATGGCAGAGCTTTGCCAATGGTCATCTTCTACAACTATTTCATATTTATTTTGAACCAATCTTGTACAAGATGCTGGACAGAACACAGAAGCTTCCAATTTGGTAGCAGATTACTTGCATTCCAAATCTGAATTTTAGGAATTTACTTCTTCCACACTGATCTGACTCCACCAACAAGAAACATTTGAACTGAACAAAGAGGGGTCCTATTTCAAAACAGACACATATCAAAGTCCAACAAAGATCGAATCCAAAGTCATTTTTAAGTACCATAAAAGCAATCATGTTATTATATTAAAGTAAATAACCCCACTCCTTAAATGATCTCATGGGGTTTTAATTTGAATCATCGTGTGCTTCATTAAACTGAGTAACAGTGTGAATGACAAATCAAAGTCATATTAAAGATAGTATTTCATTCATTATACCATATATCTTGTAATATAAATCACCTTATTTACCCAGCCAACATTCACACAATATACTATAAAGCATAGTTCCACAGGATGGTGATCAGCCTATGCAAGGCTTAGACTTGTGCAATCCCAGTTTACCTCTTCTGAGGAGAATTACCGTATTTTTCGCCCCATAGGACGCACCGGCCCATAGGACGCACCAAGTTTTTTTGGGGGGGAAATAAAGAAAAAAAATTTTATTTCCCCCCCCAGGTGCTTGTGGGGCCGGCAGCAGGGAGAAGGCTCTTCTCCCCGCAGCCCGCCTGCAGACCAGGTCTGGGGACAGAGGGAGGACGCGCTGCGCCTCCCAACTGTCCCTGGAGCTTGCGGGGCAGGCAGCGGGGAGAAGCGCTCTTCTCCCCGCCACCCACCTGCAGATCAGGTCCGGGGACAGCTGGAGGACGTGCTGCGCCTCCCAACTGTCCCCGGAGCTTGCGGGGCAGGCAGCGGGGAGAAGCGCTCTTCTCCCCGCAGCCCGCCTGCAGACCAGGTCCGGGGACAGAGGGAGGACGCGCTGCGCCTCCCAACTGTCCCTGGAGCTTGCGGGGCAGGCAGCGGGGAGAAGCGCGCCAACCCCTCTCACTCTCCAGGCTTCAGCGAAAGCCTGCATTCGCCCCATAGGACGCACACGCATTTCCCCTTCATTTTTGGAGGGGAAAAAGTGCGTCCTATAGGGCGAAAAATACGGTAGTTTAGAAGTTTTTGTTTAGTAATAGGTTGATTCTGAACAGTAATGCATGTTGTTTGAACAGCTAAAACCCTGGTTAATGTTAATTATGTTTTGTTTGAAATAAGCTAACGTGAAACTATGTTTCATGGCTATGTGTTCTATGGTTCAGTGTGACATCTCAACACACTCACCCTGTCTCCTCAAATACTTACCAGTTATAGGGACTGTACCCCATTGAAGCATTAAAAAAAGCAAATAAATCTTGAGACATTCGAAAACTTTTTTTATGTTAGAAAACAGTCAAAGCTTAAGCTTAAAAGCTGTAGAAGCTTTGTAACAATGGTAACTAAAATAGCTTCTACAATTTTGGAATCATAAAGAAATCTAAACAACTTTGTGCCATTTTAATCACCACAGACATGCACATATTACAAAGCCATTTTTTTGTATGTATGTATGAAATGAAATGAAATGTCAAATATAAAAAAGGAAGAATGAGCAATGGTATCAAATCTCTAACATAAATACAAGCTCTCATGAACTCCAACTAAGACATTTTGCCTCACGTAAATAATATTTGTCAATGAACAACAAACAACAAGCCACACTGTGATGTGAATGCATGCTGAAACTGTCAGGCCGCCTTTCAGTTTTGCCCTGGGGTTGCTCTTCACAGCTGCCTGTCTCACTAAAATTCGAACAGATTAACCTTTGCATGTCAAAAGATTTGTTTCACCTAACTCAGTTGGAGGTTTTGATAGCTCTAATGTCACATCAAATATACTTGTTTAGTGAGTACATGGCAGCAAGAGCCTCTTGATGAAAAGGATTAGGAAAACAGCACCCAATCAGCGAGTTTAAAATTAGCAATTATTTAGATATGTTAATTATAATTTAAAGCTGTAATCAAATCATTACTAAATGGCTGAAGAAAAAGCATGGGACATTTGACACAATGTTGAATGTGTGCATAGGAGACCCACATTCATATACCTGACCAGCTATGGAGCCCTGAGTTGGGGCTACTATTATAGTACAGTAGACCTGATTTCAAATCCCTACCCAGTCATGAAGCCCATAGGATGGCCTTGGGCAAATTCCCAGCCTACTCCACAAAGTTTTTTAAAGAATAAAGGGGAAAGGGAACCATGGAAGCCAACCTAAGCTCCTTATCATAAGGGCAAGATAAAAATGCAATATGTACAATGAACTAGCTCCATCCACCTAAGATAAGACAGGGAAGTGTGGTTCTCAAACACCACTTCCTGTGCCACATTGTAAGCTGCTTTTTAAAAACAAAAACGGGGCTATTTTTAAAAACAGTTTGTGATATGGCAAGGGAATCTGTAGTTCAAAGTCCCATGGGATGTGCTCTAACCTTAGATAACAGCTAAAATGGTTTTTTAGATTCTGGCCTAACTCTTTTAGCTCAGAAAGTTATAACAAGTTCCAAAGGGCCTGAGACACGGACATCTAAATTTTTTATTCCTCATGTTATAATATCGTGTTCCAAAGCCCCCAAACTGCCATGTATTTTGGGGAGGGGGATGCTTGAAAGGGTGTGGGCAAAGGGTGTGGGAATTTGAGGCGGTCACTATACGGTGATAAGCTTTTTGGGTATGCATCAGTTTCCATTTGAATTTGGATCCATTTCAATGCAGTTTGTGGCCAGCATTTAGCACTTGAGTTCATTTGGTTGTACTACTGGTTGATTTATGCTAGGAAAAGGATAAAACAAATGTTCCTATGCTGGCCTTTGATTCAACTAAGATATCCTTCTGGATTACTGTATGGGAGACTGGGAGACAATATTTTAATGGTTGCTGCTACCTGTCAGGTAGGTTCCATAGGACTCTATCTTGAATCACATGCTGATTAGGCTTCAGGATTAAGCTGTCTGCAGATATGGGCTGGGAATGGCAAAAGAAATGTTGAATGGGTTTCTGGATCTGGTAACGTCTGGACTGAGTTTGTTAGGCCTCATCCTTAACAACAATGCAGTACTACTGATGATTTGATAGCCTTTGGCCTACTCTGTGGGAAGTGCACTGGCAGGCTGAGGGTGCCATTAAATCTGGACCTGACACTCCGTGTTCAAGTAGCACTTGTGACGCAAAGTGCTACGGCTGTAGTCCCTCCCATCTATTATTGTTTGCATTCGTCTATCTTGTAGGAAAATGGAGTGCGCCTCTGGGGGTGAAGTCAAAGGGCTGCATTAGCAGCACCAAAGCGAATTCTCTGAGGTGCAAGCCTGGGCAGTGTGTATGGAGGTCCTGGGCTGCCCAGAAAGAAAGACTCCCCCCCTCAGCATCGCTGATGTGGTCCAAATCAAAGCAGAGCAATACTTTTGGCACCAGCTTGGCTGCAGGAGTTGCCAAAATGAGGCGTACAAGGTGCCATCCAACCATCTTAGGGACTTCACTCCAAACTTGTATCGGGTTCTCTCCTTAGTCTTTTCTTCTCCTATCTAGGCTCTTATAACATCTAGGTTAGATTACCTCTGTGCATTTTAATGGAATTTCCTTTGTAGATAATTTCAAACTTCCATTGGTTCAATTGAACTGCACAGATTTGAACACATTGTGTTTCTCGATGCACTGCCAGTTGCGGGCTTTGACTTAGAAAACCCGAAATTACTTGGGACCAGGATATTTGATAGACCCTTTTCTCTCTAAAATATTTCTACCTCACCCTTCAATATAAAATCACCCAGGGAGATTCCAATATTATTGAAAATGCCCAACAAGTAAGTAAGTAAGTAAGTAAGTAAGTAAGTAAGTAAGTAAATAAGAAAAATTGAGAGCTATGTAAAAGCACCAGTCATAAGCCATTCAAAACATGGATGGGAAAACACACACAAGCGGTGAAAATTGTACAGATGAGGTGCCACTTGCAAGGCCCTGTCGCTGGTGGACACCCACCACATTTAAAGAACATGGGTGCACTAGAAGTGGGATTCCTACTTCTATGAGCTCAACAATTAGGTAAGTTCATACAGAAGAAGGCGGTTCTTCAGATGCCAGGCCCTAGGCTGTCTATAGTTTTACAGTGGTGCCCCGCAAGACGAATGCCTCGCAAGACGGAAAACCCGCTAGACGAAAGGGTTTTCCGTTTTGGAGGTGCTTCGCAAAACGAATTTCCTATGGGACTGCTTCGCAAGACGAAAATGTCTTGCGAGTTCCTGCGGGTTTTTTCCCCTCCCCCCCTTTCCCCAAGCCGCTAAGCCACTTATCAGCTGATCCGCTAAGCCACTTAACAGCTGATCCGCTAAACCGCTTAACAGCTGATCCGCTAAGCCGCTAATAGCGCTAATCCGCTAAGCTGCTAATGGGCTTGCTTTGCAAGACGAAAAAACCGCAAGACGAAGAGACTCGCGGAATGGATTCTTTTCGTCTTGCGAGGCACCACTGTATGGTCAAAGTCAGCCCTTCAAATTGTATGTGGAAACAAATTGGTAGCTAGTAAAGAACAGGATGTGCTTGTTTCCGGATGTCACTGTTAACAGCCCAACCAGCCTTCAAATGCAGCCTCATGTAAAGTATTGTATAGTAATCTAACCAGGACATGGAAAACTGCCACAAGGTAATATATTTTCCAAGAAGGAAGCTAGTTAACCGACTGTCACAGAGTGGTACAAATGGGAAATATGCATCTTGAAAGTGGGACTCAACTTTAAGCACCCTTAAAGCTAAGGACTGTCTCCTTTGGGGAATGCAACTCTAAACAATAGAAGCTGAATACTCATTTTCTATTTAGTCTTGTCTCCTGAAAAGTCCCTTTCCGATCTTTAATATTGGTTTCAGAATCCTCCCTCTTTGTGCTCTAGTTTCCCCAGTAGCTTGCAGCGGTGGTGCTTCGAAACAAACTTTGAGGTATCAATTGGTTATTATTTCAATGCCAGTTTTTAGTTTTAAAAGCAAATTCTATTCTGCAGAAGATCAGTGATATAGGGTGCTTTCCGACAGAAGCATAATGTGGCTAAAAAGTCACTTGCTGCAAACTGGTCGCTACTCTTTTTTAAAAAAAACCACATTGGATTTTGGTGTTGGCAAGGGGAAATGGGATTAAATGCAGGGGGAGGATATACAGACTGGCATTTTGATGCTGACACATTGTGTGGACACTGAAAAAAACCTCCATACATGAGTGGCACTGATCCTACAATAAATGCCTTTTTGGAAGCATCCATAATCACACTACCATATCAGGTTGAATATGTGAAACCACCACTGTTTCTAAAGCAAGGTCAGCTTTGAAAACAAAAATATCACTGAAGCAACCACCAATTAAGCTGTGAAAACCAACAATTAGCCTCCCAAAGTGAGGGAGAAACCAGCTTCCAGTGCACATTTCAAGCCCAGGAAGGCCGTTCATTTCTCTTGACTGTTTGATGCTGCCTGAGGAAAATGAGTACACCCGAATGTTCTGCCAACAGCAGGCTTATATTTTCAGTCTGAAACAAGCTGTTTAGACACCCAGTAAATATATTGGTTGACAGGAGTTATAAACCATGCAAGGAGATGAAATCCATGAAGGAAGAGATTATGGACTAGGTCCTCACCTAACACAGCAGTCGGCACAAGTGGATCATTGGGCACTGCAGGAAAACAAAGCTCGTGAAGAAATACATTACCTTCAATTGGTGTATTTTTTGTTTTATCAATAAAGAAACATAGATAATTTTATAAAGTCACATAGCAGTGTCTATTAGTGAAACAGAGAACACACAGTCTGCTTTGTTGAAAGCAATGTTTGCATTTTGCACAATGCCATAAATGCACAAAATTATCCACTACGACCCAATTAGGCTATCTTCTAAGCATTTGCTGCTTGACAGCCACAGAGTAAACTCTCAGGTAGTTTTGCCAGCGCAGCTGCCAACAGCTAATTGAACAGTTAGGAAGCAATTGCTGCTATTAGAAACTCAGTTCTAGCCTAAATGCACCCTGTGTTTTTCACAGGGCGTAGCTGAAATGCCCTTGATTGAAACATTCATCAGCAAAGTCTCTGATGAAAGAAAAGTGAAACATCACAAGTACTTAAATCAGCAAGTGGACACCTTACTTTCACACTACACTCTTAGTAAATTATGGCATATTAAGCCTAATTTACATACGGTCCCTTTTAGGGATCTTGGAGCCTTTCTCCCAAGGCAGGCATGGAAAAGAACTCCATGGGCTCATAAACACTCACTTTAAAGGAAAAGTGAACTTTTAACACTTCCAAATTATTTCTAAGCAAGAGAAGAATTTCCAATTTCACTGGCTGATAATTAGCTTTCTTTGGGAACAGCCAAGGACTGTGGAGGCTTTGGCATCCCAAACCAACTGCTTAAGCCCTACAAATGTCTTAAAATTGGCCTTCCATTTATGAAAAGGTAAAGGGACCCCTGACCATTAGGTCCAGTCGTGGCCGACTCTGGGGTTGCGACGCTCATCTCGCTCTATAGGCCGAGGGAGCCGGTGTACAGCTTCTGGGTTATGTGGCCAGCATGACTAAGCCGCTTCTGGCGAACCAGAGCAGCGCACGGAAACGCCGTTTACCTTCCCGCCGGAGCGGTACCTATTTATCTACTTGCACTTGACATGCTTTCGAACTGCTAGGTTGGCAGGAGCAGGGACCAAGCAACGGGAGCTCACCCCATTTTAGAGAGAGGAGTGGAAGCCAAATTCAACGGTGAGGGAGAAGGCCACCTTCCTGTGGAAGACCTGTGGAGAAGGTCTTCTCCCTCATGCTTGGATTGGGCTCCTGCAGGGTCTCTCTCCCACTCTTGCAGGAACTAATGGAACAAATTGTTCCAGTAGGGAAGGAAAAAAGATATTTCAAGGTACAAACTTGAGACTGAGGAGAAGAGGTCATCTACCATGAGCATTTACCACCCCTCTCAAATTGAATCCCCCATAGTGTCTTTAACCCACCCTTCAAGTGGAAAATTTGACATATGGACTATCACTAGAACAGGGCACAGCAAGGCACTGAGAGAGTTAATTGATTTATCTTGGCTAAGGAAAGAAGGGACAACATATGCTCTTTTCTTAAGAATGCTACCATCGTGCTTGCTATTACATGAGAACCTAGAAAATGGTAGAAATAACTAGGCTGGGCAAAAAGGTACCTAGTCTCATAATCCATGTTTTTTGTCCCAAACAGCTTGCAGCAATCTCTGAGCCAGATAGTACACTAGTTAGGAAAGGTACCAGCTAAGTCAACAATGTACTTTGAATGTCTTAGAGGGCTGTCACATGATACTACATTTTCACAGTGTATAGATCATTGATGGGAAGTTCTCAATACCCTGCAGCCAACCACGCCTGCCAAAAATACTCTCTGGAGGTTTGGCCTGAGAGGGATCTTCCTGAACCAATACAGTCGTACCTTGGTTCTCGAACAGAATGCATTCTGGGAGTCTGTTCAACTCCTGGAACCGTTTGAAAACCAAGGACCGTCCTGCAGCCAATTAGAAGACGCAGAAGCCATTTGGCTTCTGAAAATCGTTCAGCAACTTCCGGGTTTCAATTTCAACTTCTGGGAGTCGATTTGTTTGGAAGTCAAAGCATTTGAGATCCAAGCTACGGCTGTACTGCTACTGGGAGTGGCTGGAGGAGGGGGGCCATCACCCAAAATTGGGGTTGGGTGTGACTGTTGCATACAGTGGTACCTCAGGTTAAGTACTTAATTCGTTCCGGAAGTCCGTACTTAACCTGAAACTGTTCTTAACCTGAAGCACCACTTTATCTAATGGGGCCTCCTGCTGCTGTTGCGCCGGCGGAGCCCAATTTCTGTTCTTATCCTGAAGCAAAGTTCTTAACCTGAAGCACTATTTCTGGGTTAGCGGAGTGTGTAACTTGAAGCGTATGTAACCTGAAGCATATGTAACCCGAGGTACCACTGTAGTTCAAGTGTCTCACTAAATTAATTTATTTAGTGTAAATGTAACAGCACCTCTACAGAGCACCTGTACACAGAAACAAAGCAAGTTGCCAGCTTCAGTTACAATGACCATTTAAGCTCTGCCACTACTGTACTTACATCTGGGACTGAAGTTATGGGAATCCATAAAGGTGACCGAGAGAGGGTCCTCTGCATGAAGCGTGCTTTGATCAGCGTAACTCCTATCCATTGCGTTCACCATATGGGTCATTTCTTGCCTGGCGTTTCCCATTGCATCTTTGCGTTTCTTAGCAAGTTTGCTGCCCAGCCAAAAGCCAAAAGAAAAAAGCAAAAAAATGAAAGTCATCATAATTTTTCCATCTGGTGATCAATAATAACATGTAACAGTACCAAAGTGAAAGAATCTCTCAAACTTAAGAGCAGCTTTAGACGCTCTGGTACCCACAACCACGAAAATGGTCAAGTGCCTTGCAGTTTCAGGTGATGAGTTGAAGTTGTAATGTCTGGAGAGGAACTTGCACAGGAAGGGTATTCAACTTGGGCACTTTTCATCTTTAGTAACCTGCAGCCTGATCCTAATCACATCAACTCAGAAATAAGTTGGAAATATTTCAGTTGGGACTTGCTTTCAAGTGGGTAGAATTGAGAGTTCAGCTTTAGTTTCACAAGGAGCCTGTCAAGAACAGTGCAAGCACTGGAAACATTAAGCACTTGTGCTTCCAACTTGCTACTGCCAATGATGAAGCTACTCTTAGGAGTTTACAGGACAAATTTACACACTGCAGTGATCCAAACTTGTATCCATGCCATTATTTTTATTTCTTGTTGTGAGATAACATTTATCGTGTAGAAATGTTTTTGTTTACAAATTCATATTCTTTTCTCCCTTTAATTGCTGTTTTCCCATGCAATTATGCCAAAATACTCAAATTGGAACAAAATTCCATTTTAACCTTTATACAAATAAACAGCATAATTATATCAAACGATCTTTGACCTATGTTTTGATTTGTAGTCAGAGAATTCACTTTTCTGGTTTTTCTGCCACATCTATCATTCAATTGCTTAGACTGGCAAAGGTATGCAAACAGCACAACAAAAGGAAGATAGTTCTGTTCATGTTAGGATTGCATCTCACAGATCACCTCTGAATTAATCAATCAATCAATCAATCAATCAATCAATCTGTACACTGCGCTTCATCCATAGACCCCAGGGCAGTTCACAACATACCAATACAAAGATAACAAAATAAAATAAGAACTGCCCCCCAAACCCAAACTTCACTCATAGGACAGGCGAGCGTGGTTTGCCCCAAACCCTATGGTGGGCTAAGTTTTGAGACTCGGTAGGACAAATTAGGTTCCCTACCATCACCCCAAAGTGTGGCAAATGGGGGAACAATATTTTGACTTCTGTGCTTATACTTTTAAAAACAGAATTCTGTGCTGTTCACACAGTCTCACAGAATCTCACAATGTTAACTGAATCTCACAGGATCCAAACTGTGCATGCAAAGGAATTCCTATATGGCTGATATCCTTCCCATTTGTACACACCTGTGTACATTCACTATCATATGCAGAGGGAGAAGCTGGAGGTTTACTGGGCGGGGCTGAATCCTTAAGGTACAAGCAACTGCATTAGATTATCCTAATTAGTACACAAATATTTGTAAAACACTGGTGGTTTTTCACAGATAAAGCACCACAAAACACCACCTGTGTTAATTAAGCACACAGAGCACTCAATTTGCAGTTAAACACAAATTGCATCAATACTCTTGCTTTCAGGACAATTGTTTATTCCGAACTGTGAAATCCCAAATAAAGTGTCGTCAGGATAGTTTATCATAATATAGACTGCATATTAATAACATGTTGATATACTATGTATTAAGTATGTGTGTATGAAACATATATTAAAATGTTCTTAATGGGTGACACAGTTGTAATTTAAGGAACAGCTGCGAAAGGTATTTCTGGAATATTAATGGATAAATAACAGACATCTTTAAAATGTGCATACATGTTTTTGCTTAGAAGTCATGCTCCTTAAGAAAAAATCCGCCTTGTAAGGGATGTCTAGATTTGGTGAAGAAGAAAATGTCCTCCGGACTTACTCAAAGACACTCTTCTCATACTATTGAGAAAATGCAGTTACAGCTAACAAGATATGGATCCATTCAGATTCTTGGCGCTGACAAGTCTCTGCTCAAATTCAGTAACACAGCCCTCGTGTGCTTGGTCACATGTAGACCTAGACTGCTTCCATGCTAGAGGTGTTGTTGTTTTTTAGTGCTGCTAAGCCTTTGCTACTTTACCACAATAAGCCTGAAGCAGAAACATCTACTAAGATTCCAGACAAGCATTGAGTGTAGCACAATATTATCACTACTAACCACACATACAACATACTTTCTTGGCCTGACTATTCTTTCTCCTGGGCATTCTTGCTTCACTTTCTGAGAAATATTGAAAGAGTTGGGTGTCAGTTGCTGTGGCTGCATTTTCCAAGGCCAGCCCTTATAAATAGTGATAATTCGTAATAAAGACATAACTTGACTGGGAAATAATTTGGAGGTACTTTTCCACCCAGTGAATTTTTCTGGAATGCCCTATGTGGTAAGATTATTGACGCTAATTGGCTGTGTACCTGGTTGGGAAACTGCTCTGAGTCTTCTGGGGGGAAAAGTAGTTGAATGAATATATAAACAAAAAAGCAAAAATTGTTAAATAAATATGCAAGCTCTGGGTCAACCCAGCACAGCTGTTCCTTGGCTAAATTTACACTACATCCACTCAGTAAACAAGTGCAGGAGCAGCATGGGGGTCTGTTTGCCTCACTTCTGTGCCATGAAGAAGCATGGTAAGAGGTTGAGCCAACTGTGTGATGCTGGCTGGACCAATCTGGTGGGGCGGCAAGCTTGTCTTTAAAGGCAGCATTGTGATTTGTTTTTGAGGGAGTTGAACAAGGCCTGCAAAACTTTCTACTTGGCAAGTGGCATGAGGGGTGCCATGCACAAGTAAGCTTCCTCTTGTGGTAAATGGAGGAGCACCCTGGTGTATTTTTATGGTGAGGGGCTGCTAACAAATATCCTGCTACTGCTCCCTGGTTTAAGGCGCTTTGGCAAGAGGGTCGCCCTTGAGTTATGACACTATCCAAGACTGTTCAGCAGCGGTGGGAAGTAAATGGAAGGTGTTTCCTTGGCATATTGTTTAAGAACAACAAACAAACAAAAGCACACATCATTTAGTTAACTTGGAGCTCCTCACTGCCTATCTCAAATTGGGCAGAGTGCCTTCCTAGTTTTTACCTTTAACAATTGGAAGCCTGCACTATTCAAGTATAGTTAAGAGTGGTGAAAAATTAAATGCTCAGGGCAAACCTCTACATGTTTAATAAATAGTCACCCATAGTTAAATCTTTTTAAAGTATTGTGTCTTCGTTCCAGAGTGGGGGAACAAAGACATGAGATGGTGGTGGTGGGTGTTCCTTCAGCTGCTTGTGAAGCAATTGTCAATATTCAGCTATCATCTCATTATATATTTACAGGAGACGTGGTATAAATTCAGTTTTGTGATTGCGTTTCATACATGGATTTGCAGGTCCTCCACGAATCTCTGTTCACAGAGTCCTTAGCATACACTCAAAATTACCAGTGACTATATTTAGAATTGTAGCTGTCAAGAACTTTTACATGTGTAAAAATGGGATAGCAAGAACTAAAAATATAGGAGAGTTATTGCTGATCTTTAATCCCATCATACTATCCAAGACTTTTATAGTTCAGGTGGCTTTTTCTCACCTATATACTAAAGCTCTCAGTCTTCCAGCCTTAATGCCACATTTAGGAAGGAAGGAAGGAAAGGGGGGCGGGGAGATAACCAGTCCCATCTCTTCATTTCACAAAACCCATTTTTGAAGCACCACTTCTTATAAGACTTCATAAAAACCCTTCAGGATAGTCTTTCAGATAGTGAAGACTGCAGCTAGGTTTCTGGTTAAGACAAGCTAAAAAGTCAACAGTACTTAAAGCCTTGCAAGTAGCTAAGTAGGTAAGCGTGAAAAAGTTAATTTCCATGAAAAGGCTGTGGTGCTGTGATCTATAGATACCAAACTTAGAGGACATCTTAAGTACTTCTATGCACTGAGCTCCGAAGAGTGTCAGCAGCAAGCAAACAGGTAGTGCAACAGTTGCTTGTCGAGACCCCGCAGCCACCCCCTCGTTGGAAATAACTCACACAAGGACATGAATATTAGGTTTATGTTACTGGGCAAAATTGAGGAAGTGAGCAAAGAGGAAGTCCTCTGGCTCGCTCCTCCATTTAAATGGCCCCGGCCACGCCCCCCCAGACAGCGGGTTGGCTGGCCGGGCTCTGACGTGGCCGGGATCCCCCAGGCAACGGGGGACAAGGTCCCCGCCTCCAGTGGGGAGTGGGTGGCCACGCGGT
Source organism: Podarcis gaigeae (assembly GCF_964106915.1). Lineage (NCBI taxonomy): Eukaryota > Metazoa > Chordata > Lepidosauria > Squamata > Lacertidae > Podarcis > Podarcis gaigeae. Next base: position 57,371,887 of record NC_139680.1, read on the forward strand.
CCACCGCAACTCCTCCCCACTGGGAAGTAGAGTGGATGAAATACACCATTAAATGATTTTTGTTGGGTGCATGCATTAAAAGCACTACCACTCTTTTCTCTTAGTAACTCTCTTTCCTATTCCAGTCCCACAACTTGTGTTTGGGCTATCTGTAGTCTTAACTGGTATCAAAATCCCCAGCAGTGTTATGTGCTTGTGATCATTGCTCCGAATCAGAGCAAATGATTTGTAAAAATATTTAATTTGTGGACACATCTGTATTGGAAGTTAGATTAGCTTCAACCAGAGCCAGGGCCTTTTCAACTCTGGCTCCGGTCTGCTGGAACGCTATGCCTCATGAGACCAGGGCCCTGCAGGATCTGATTTCTTTCCGCAGGGCCCGTAAGACAGAGTTGTTCCACCTGGCCTTTGGCTTGGAGCCAATTTGATTCCCCCCCCCTTTCTTTTTTCTTTTCCTTCTCCTCCTGCGAAGAGGCTACATTTAATATTTTAATGTTTCAATATTTTAATGTTGTATTTTAATGTTGTATTGTTTTAATTTTGTAATCATTCAACTTGTTTTTATTATTGCTTGTAAGCCGCTCTGAGCCCGGCCTTGGCTGGGGAGGGTGGGGTATAAATAATAATAATAATAATAATAATAATAATAATAATAATAATAATAATAATTGCTAGCAGCCATCAGCTCCTTATAGCTTTGGTACTCTAGCCCAGGCCATGCAATCTGTTGTTTTGGGAACAATCAGCAATTTGTATTGGGGACTGCCGAGAGTAGATAGACATTGTTAACCACCACAGCATTCACTTCCATCAGCCTATGCAGTTGGCTAAGTAAGAAGGGAGGGAGTAGAGATACTCTATTATTTTGTGAAAATTGCATAGCTTAATTACTTCTGGTTGTCCTGTTATTTAACAAGGGAATTGCAATTTGTCATAGTAAACTCAAGGATAACAAAGTCAGGCTACAGCAGCTTAGGTAGCTTTTGTTTAAAATCAAGTGGGTTTTTTGGTTTTTTAAAATTGATATTTCAAAACCCTGTCCATTTAATACATGATTCAGATGTACTGAAGGGCAGCTCTGTTCACGTGCAGGCCTGTACATATATTATATGGCAGCTTGTTTTGAATTAGTAGCTTTTTTCAACCCTGTATTAGGCTGCTTCAAACTTTGTCTCTGCTTCTACAAACCATTCTGACTGTTGCTACCATTTAACACATCCCATGTGCAACATACAAGATAGGCATAGATCTTGCTGACAGGTCTGTTCCCCGAGAGTAAGAGAGATCAACCACTTAAACGCTTCAAAGAAAGCGTAACATTGCAACCTCAGAGGAAATATCACTTTCAAACAGCTGCTGGATCACATCTCCCCCACTGTGAGGAGAAGAACAGGGTAGGAGAAGGAGCCCAGAAGCCTTCTTCAACTTTCTCAATGATAATTTGGTGGTTTTGGTGGAAGAGTCAAAATGAACAGAAGCCTTGAAGGGCTCATGTCTTTTTGTTACTTGACAAGAGGCCAGCTGCTGTCCCACCCATCCGCCATTGTGCCCTCATCTGGCTGGGTGATGGTGGACAACGTGCATCACTTTTAATTCATGTGGGGCTCCTGACAAGTGTATGCATTGCTCACATGTAGGTCAGCATCATGTACACTGGGGAACCCCTTTAGTTCCACCCCCATTACTGCATCAGCTTCCCTCAACCATTGCACATTTTACACATTTTCATTTTGTAAAAGAACACCAATACATGAACGCCACCTTCGTGTGTAAGGGATCTGCACAAATGGATCTGGTTGGGCAGGTTTCTCAAGGGCCCTTTGTGTTTGAGGTCATTTACAGACACAACACATGGTGTCAGAAGTGGAGTTTAAAGCAGACTCACACTCTAGCACCATCCTAAAGTTTAGCCTAGCTACTTTTTTCTTTCTTTCTGGGTGGTGGGTGCTGTGAGAAACAGTGTACATTCCCTGTCATTTCTTCCCCTGAAGTGGGAAGACTTTACTCTGCCTCAGATTAGAGCTGAGTCCAGTTCACTGCTTGATGAAGAAAACTACCTATCACATTACATGAACCTAGAAAGAAGCCCAAACTTGATTTTAGAATGAAAATTAAATTGTAGTGAAACCGAAAGAAACAAATAGATATATAGAAATAATGTTTCTACATTCATTTAGAATACAATATCCCTTTAAAAATAAAAGTGAAAAGCCTTAGAAAATGTTTAGCTCCTAAAAAAAAGAAAATCAAAATTATATGGAAAAATGTAGCAAAGTATTAATACTTTTTGTCCCTTTTTTTTTTTTGAAAAGGGATACTGCATCTTCAATACACGTAAAGAAGTAAGTCACCCATTTCTACTTACAGGTAGTAGGAGTAAGAATAGTAGCTCCTCCTGGCAAGCAAATCACAGACAGTGGAAAAAGAGAAGCAATGGTGAATGAAAAGCGTGACTCGGTCACATTCAATAAAGCAGAGAAATGTGCGTTTTTTTTTAAAAAAATCATGTTTTATTGGTTAGCATTACAAACTTGCTCATGCACTGATTAGCCTTACGGTGCCATGCAATTAAAAAAAATACGTTAGCATATAAAAATGATTTCGGTATTAGAAAGAGATTGCTGGAGAAAAATGACATGCTGACACTTCATTTATTGCGGGGGGGGGGGGGATTAAATGGGTTATGTATTTTCATGCAGTTCAGCATAAATGTGATGACTGATAACTACCTAAATGTCATGACATACAGAACAGGTGTGTACAGGTCATGTGCTCTCAATTGTTCCCTTTCCTTTTTATCTAACTTTCAGTTACCAACTGGCAGAGCTGTGTTAATAAACAACTAAGATAGCTGCTTACAAGTATACAGGTGTAAGCGGGTTTTTTGGGGGGAACATCCTATATAGATAATAGGTCTATGCTGTCATTTTTGCAGTAGATGTGCATGTATACTAAAGCACACACACACACACAGCTTCTGCTGCTGCTGCTTCTAAATCTTAAAAATGAAAATGTTGATACACACATGCTTAGCTTAAAAAAAGTACACAAATGGAAAGAAATGAGGTACATTTGGAAATATTTCAACAATGGTTAAAAAAAAGTTATTTGCTATTTAAGAGATGCAGTATCCCTTTTCTTATGCAGTTTGATTACTTTGTAAAACTCTATAACAGCTAATAGAGTTTCATCTACTTCAGCTTCAAATCAGTTTGTACAAAATGATCAGGCAAAGCATAAGACACTTCTGATTCATGAAATCATACAAAACTGCTTACCACTCAGATTCCCCCCCCCCCCCAATAAATCAAATTTGGAAATCTGTTTCAATGTAATTAAACCAATGTGAAATTAGCAGGTATGTTTTGATACTACATACTGATCTTCCTAAAAGTGTTAATAACGTCCAAGTATCAAAAGGGATACCACATGATGGAATCACTAATATGTATGTACAGAATGGTTATATTTATAGCACCTAGTACAAGCGCTTAAGATTAAAACTTAAAGCATATTCAGTCTAATTCCATTGTGTTTACAGTGTGGTGGTGTATACTAGAAAAAAACCATTTAGTAAAAATAGAAGGCAGGAGGATAGATTACTTTAGAAACCTTGTTAACATAAAGGGCTTCAGGGAATTCCAGTTTTGTCCCACTGAGTCAATGGGAATGACAATAGTTTCACATGATTAAGGGGACTGATGGGCTGAAACTACCATAAGATGAGAAAGGGTGCATATGTTGGTAACTCAAATGGACTGGGCTCAATATTACTATTCTAAAAAAGCTTACAAATCTTGATTGAATAAGACATAAAGTCACAGTGGGCAGAAAGGTTTCCACACAATTCAGACAAATGGTATACCACACTTATAGCATAGGCTTTTTGTCAGATGTGAGGAACCCTGTAGCCATCAGCCCCAGCCAGCATGGTCAGTGGTCAAGTATGATGGGAGTTATTGAGCAACATCTGGAATACCACAGGTCCCCCCCTCTGCTTTCGGTGGGGCATGGGTCTGGGCTGGTTATAAGCCTCTGAGTCAAGATACCTATTATGTTTAGGCACATGAGATCAACCTAGTTCTGCCTGCTGAGAATTTTGCTCTCAAACATGCAGATAAATTTGGAACTTGCTTTTCTGCGCTTAATCTATCTTGCAACCCAGTTTACCTCTTGAGTTGGGAAGGAGGAGGATTAGTGGGAAATTACCAACAATCTAGGCAAAAAGCTCAGACGAACAGTAAACTAGGCTGTGAATCCTCTTTACTGTGAGTCTCAATAAACTTTCTGCAGCTCTCTCTCTCTCTCTCTCTCTCTCTCTCTCTCTCTCTCTCTCTGTGTGTGTGTGTGTGTGTGTGTGTGTGTGTGTGTGTGTTGATGGGGAAGTTCCCAACATCCAGAGCCAAGGGGATTTCATTTGGCATGCATAATGTACGAGCCTAACTTTAAGATGAGCTAGACCATTTTAATGTCCAAACACCGTGCCAAAAAATAGCCATGTGAATGTCCTTTAAGCCAGCTCTAATATATTTCAATATAGTTACATTAGGCTTTTCTGAATGTACTGCATTAACAAAGATTAAGGAAATACCCTCAATGGTGCTTGCCCAAAGGCTCACATGTAATATTGCCCACTTCTATTGTGGGAAACAAGAAGAAAGGGAACAAATGATGTTAAGTATTAGAGGAGACACCTGATTAAGTTGTCATATTGAAAAATGTCCAACCAGTGAAGTCTCAACAACTAAGTTAATTTCTTGCCTATTTTGAATATGGAATAGGATAGGAAGTTACCATGTTATGCACCACCTGCAGCTGTAATACCAGATATCACTTACATCATGTACCAGTTTCAGGTTTGGGCGGCCTTTTTATTTTATTTTTTGAAATGGGTTTAAATTGATGAGGCTAATTTACCAACAAATGCAATAATCTTAGTTTAAAACCTATAGAATACAGCTGTGTATTCAATATCAGATATATTTAAATTCACTTCTGTGAACCCATAGATGCAGGATATGTATGAAACACTCTCTTCAATGACCAGGGATCAATTGCAGGCAAACAGGAAGACTACCCAATTAAATCAGTTCATGTTCATGTTGCAGCATGAACAGGTTGGGTAAACACTTAGGCATTGTGGCACATATGTATGAAAATGTCATAAAAATAAGGTTCAATAGATCTAAATTCACTTCTGTGAACTTGACCAGGTGATGAAACTACAGTTTTGATAGTGTTGTCAACAGCTATCCTCAGATGCGGAAATACGTGTTTGCACGTGTGTGTATGAGGACACCCACCCTGGAAAAATGGGATTTGAAATTACAGTTGCTGACAGACTGTGATTTCAACACATGGCATTCCATAACAGTTCTGAGGTTTCTTCCCACTTGAAACACAAAACAAATGCACTGAAATGGATAGCTACTGAAATTCAACCAGAGTTCTGGAGAATTCTGGCATGAGGACCTGTAGAACAGGCTGGGCAAACAGAAGTGCCCCAAAGAACTCTGCAATCAATCCCCAAGCCAGTCTTTGGGAAGTTCCTATGCCATGCCAACTAGGGAAAGCTGTGAGCCTGATTCCTTTTAATGCCCTGTGTAACACATCCCTCCATCTTATGTGCCAGCAACTGGGCCCATGCATATAGGCCTATTTTTTAAACTATTAGATCTAGAAATGTATTTCGTTTAAAGAAACTTGAGATTATAACATAAATCCATGGGTCACTTACACTGCAATACTGTGCATGTTTACTTGGAAACAAGTCACACTGCCATCCAAATGTGCATAGGATCACAGTTTTTAAAAATGTAAATCTGGGTCCATGTGCCCCATGTTTTGCCCTCTCCTAATGTTTATGTCATATAAATAACAACCCTCTCGGTGTGCATTTCCAGAGTATGGGGGAAGCATGGGAAGGGCGAGAGAGGACCAATATGAAGATGCTGAAATTGCTGTGGGTGTAGGAATAGCCTATCAGATAGTTATAGGCACATTACTATGCATACAAATGATAATGAGATACCTGCCCCTAATATGATGAGGTAGTAGGTTACCTCATCAAATCCTGAAGGGAAGTTGTATGCTAAATTACATTCTAAGGACATTCCCCACTGAAATATCTTTGCAATCCTAACAATAAATTATTTTTAGATTCAGCAGAAATTGGGACTTTAAAAATCAGCACCTTAGTTTGCATGGATGCCTAATAAAGTCGGGCTTTTTGCCACTTTAATATGAATTGCCCTGTATTATTATGTTTATTCTTAAGCACAGAGGTACACAACAGGAAAAAAAAAGTGAAAGCACTGTTGGGAAAATCACATATGTATCTAACTAACACAGAACACTATAAGCATACCTAAGGTTTCTAATGCAGACGTTTCTTCTCCATGTTATATATCTCCAGGGGGTAATTGTAAAAAGGCAAAAAATAAAAAAAAATCTAATGGAAACCATTTAGACACATATGACTTTCAGGTACAATTCTAATTTTTTTTCTACTTGGTAAAAATGGATAGAAAAATTATTTCATTTCAACATGACAGAGAAACAAATTTTTCCTTGTTCTAAGTACTTTCAAAAAAATTGTACCTCGTGGAGTCTTTTAATTGTGAAAAAGAGAAAACTCTTCACAATGCACAAAATTTTTGAACCAAAGCAGCCCATAGTTAGTGCTAAAGCACAGGTTCATTTTCCAGCATCTCTAGTTAAGGAACTGCAGGTTGGGTGGGAATGAAATCTGTCTGAGACCTTGAAGACCTGTGTCCTCTCAGAGTGATCAGTACTGGGGCGAGATGGAAACTGACTCAGTAGAAGCAGTTTCGTATCTCCAAACTGTCTTACTCTGAAATGTTGAGGTTTGTGCATCCAAAAGGGATTGAAAGGAAGAAAAAATGCAGGAAAAGAGGGATGAGGTCATTTCTTATTAGCACCTTAACAATCCATTGATGAGGATGATGCAAGTTTATGCCAGATTAACAAAGTTAATCATATTTCATTTTAAAGTTCGATGTTATTTAAAAAGAAACATATAAGCCATTCCCTGCGAAGTTTTACAATCATTCCTTTTTGCCTGAGTTCTTTATTATTCCAGAAGATGGCGCTATTGATTTTTTTCTCATGCCTTTGGAGATTACTAAGAAAAAAAAGTGTTTTTGTTCAGACTCCTGCCAATACATTTTTGCACTTGAAGGTTTGTGTACTTATAACTCAATGGAAAAAATATGGTGATGTAATGTGATTTTAACTATTGCCTTCTATTATTTTCAAAGGTGGTAATGAAGGTGACATAATTCATACAATCTTTTCTAAGACAATCTGGCTAGATACAGCAGACTCGTTAGCGCCAATGCAAAGACCAATATTGCCTTAAACCTTATGAAATAGGATAGTAGGTAAATAAGAAACAATTATTTCAGTTACATCGATGTTTTGTACATGCCATTGACTGTATACATTTAATTGCCTTGGACTTTTCAGAAAGTTTGCTTTTTACTCTAAAATATTAGTTCCCTACTCTGCAATATGTCTTAGTTTCAGAATAAGAATGTAGTCCCTGACAAAGGTTTTCATGAAATGTCCTGTGAAAAAAAAATTCTTTTAGATTACTTGACAACACCGAATGAAAAGAAAATGGCAAATTAACGATACCTACCTTTTTTTGACAATTAATATGACAAGGAGGAGGAGGAGAATGAAGACCAGAATTCCTGCACTTATCCCTGCTATTTTCACAACACGATCCGTCTGCTTAGCTGGGTCAGGAATTACCTCTGGTTCTTCTGTTGCTGCTGCTGAGAGAAAAAGAAATAAAAGTTATTTGAATTCCTCGGATCAGAGAAGATCATGGCCCCAATCAAAAGGAGTCCCAGAATGTTAACCTGGGCCACACACAAGGATCACTTTTAAAAAGCTAACTGATCAGCTGCTTTGAAGAAAGGAACTGAATCTTGCTATCTTCCACTTGAAAATCTGATGGATAGGCTTCCAGCTTTATTGAAGGGATTCTTAATATTGGACTCACTAGTTCACTTTTGAGATGCATATTCATATTTTCCCTACCCTTCCCTTTCACTTCTCTCTGCTATGTTCCTTTGTCTATCTTGCATGTTTTGTCTTGTACTCTCTCCTAAGAAAATGTAAACAACAACAACAACAAAAAGGGAATGTGGTGGGTGTCATTCATGCAATCCTCCGGACACTGGGACACAACACTAAGGGCTCATCCACATTCCCCATGGAAAACCAGCTGTTTACTGCTGAATCAGAACAAATGTCAGCTGGGTTTTCTGTGAATGGACATTTGTTCCACTTCGGTGGTAAACAGCAGGTTTTCCAGAGGAAGGTGGCAGCGTGAATGGAAAACTGCTCTGACCTGTGCCTAGAAAGTGTGCATTAGCCCATGGTTGCTCTAGCCAATAAATTGGTAAGGAAATATTGGGGGAATGGAATAAAAAGTTGTCTGAATTCAGCCTGTGTGTGCAGAAGCTACGAAAAAGCAAATCCCATGCTAGGAATTACAATATGATGGACTGAAAGTTAAAAACTTCCAGTATCACAACACCCTTATGCAAACTTGAAATACGATAAACAGTGCTGCTTGCCACACTGGAAAAAATATATATTGTAGAGTTTGAAAAACGTTCTGAGAAGGGCAACCAAAATTACTGGGGTCCAGAGCATCTTCCCTATGAATAAAGGACACAACAGCTGAGGCTTTTTGGTTTAGTGAGGAGGGGAAGCAGCTGGAGAAAGGACACCATGGGGGTTAATAAAATTATGGATGGTACAGTGTGTGTTTCCCCCTACACTTAAAACTGGAATTTGAGGTTAGCTAATGAAACAAAATTATTCAACTGGGTGAAGTAGCACCTTTCCAGGGTTGGCCTGTGCAAGTGAGTTAGCAGAGTTTGTAGGGCAGGTGCCCCACCTTCACCCTACGGAGCCAGACAAGGTGTTTAGGCAGTCACTCTGCTTATCTCACTTTTATAAAGTTGTGGCCTTGTAACTTCATATGCTGATGCCTCCCCACCCCCACCCCCCGCCACCGTTTCCTGCTTCAAATGCCAATTTCCATTTAATCTCTAATGCACCCTGGAATAATGTGGGTTTTTTTAACACTGCACTAGTCTTCTGCATTTTCACTTTATAACTGCCCTGCAAGAAACACATTGTCCCGAGGACATTCATGTGACCTTGGTTGTGTCATTAAATCCAAACATAGACATTGTCATTATCCCCGGAGAACATCCTGTATTTTAGAATAGTTAACAGAACTATTTGCATTAAGATGAGGGTAAACAATGGCTCTGTCTGTGGTACAGTTAAGCAGGAACTGTATGCACAATGGAAATTATCTTAAAGGAAGAGTAAAGTAAAATCCAGGTAGAGCTTTCAGAGCGTCTCTAGAGGATTCCGTATTCAGAACACTTGTTTGACCAGCATCACTGTAGATTTGGTGACTTTTAAAAAAATGCCATCATTAGTTTTAATAATTTGCAAACTCCACAAGTTCATCAACCAGCATTGTGAATATACAAATGTAAGGAGAAAACCTATGTTTGTAGATCTGCACTTGCAATTAGGTCCAGAACCAAGAAAGCCTGGCCTTTAACAAAATTATAATAGAATAGTACATATATTGGGTTGTTGTTTTTTCAGGACCTCAAAGAAGTTTACAACACAATGCTAAACATTAATAGCATGAGGAATGTTTCATTGAGCTGTGTTCTCCAATGATCTCCCAGGTAGCATATGCATGAACAGGATACCCTCATACCATTCTCTGAGTGCATTATATACGTTAGGTTTTATGTGCACTGAATGGAGAATGTGTCTAGACTCTGGCTTTCAGTTAAAGGCATGGAGAATGTGCACAACTTGACAAAGGAATAAATAGTGAATTCGTTAGTTACCCAGACTGTCATACTATTGCATTTAAATATATATTATACTTTGTAATATTCTCTCCCACCATTCTAAATGCTAAAATGATTTTCTGTGACATGATACCACTGAGATTCAGTGTCTCACGATCCAGCCAGTAACAGGCTTTTAAAACCTACTAGTTTGCAGATTCCTGATCTTGCTGACCCAACACAATCAGTGAGGGCATGATGAGTAGTGCCCCAGCATACTAAAGTCTCTTCTAGAAATCATTCTGACATATTTGATTTAACACATTGCTCATCACCTGCAAGGCATCCTTTTTAGAAAAGAGCTTCATATATCACATTTGGAGAAAAGCTTCATAGCAATTACATCATGAATTTGTCCACTGCACCATAAGCATCTGCCCACCGCAATGCCCACAATTCAGTTATTTTATATATCACTAAATAACCCAAGGGACCCTCAGGTTTAGGCTGGTCATCTCTATCATCTATCGTCTATCTATCTATCTATCTATCTATGTATCTATGTATCTATGTATCTATCTATCTATCTATCTATCTATCTATCATCTATCTATCTATCTATCTATCTATCTATCTATCTATCTATCTATCATCTATCTATCTATCTATCTATCTATCTATCTATCTATCTATCATCTATCTATCTATCTACAGTGAGGGGGGGAAGTATTTGATCCCCTGCTAAATTTGCCCATTTGCCCTCTCACGAAGAAATGACCAGTCCATAATTTTAATGGTAGGTTTATTGTAGCTGTGCGAGACAGAATAACAACAGGAAAACCCCCAGAAACCCAGAAGACAAAAGTCAGAGATAGATGTGCATTATAATGAGTGAAATAACTATTTGATCCCTTTGCAAAAGATGACTTAGTACTTGGTGGCAAAACCCTTGTTGGCAATTACAGAGGTCAGACGTTTCTTGTAGGTAGCCACCAGGTTTGCACACATCTCAGGAGGTATTTTATCCCACTCCTCTTTGCAGATCCTCTCCAAGTCAGTAAGATTTCAAGGCTGATGTGTAGCTCCTCGAACCTTCAGCTCCCTCCACAGATTTTCAATGGGATTAAGGTCTGGAGGCTGGCTAGGCCACTCCAGGACCTTAATGTGCTTCTTCTTGAGCCACTCCTTTGTTGCCTTAGCTGTGTATTTTGGGTCATTGTCATGCTGGAATACCCATCCTCGACGCATTTTCAATGCCCTGGCTGAGGGAAGGAGGTGCTCACCCAAGATTTGATGATACATGGTCCCATCCATTGTCCCTTTGATGCAGTGAAGGTGTCCTGTCCCCTTAGCAGAAAAACACCCCCAAAGCATAATATGTCCCCCTCCATGTTTGACGGTGGGGATGGTGTTTTTGGGGTTGTAGGCAGCATTCTTCCTCCAAACACGGCGGGCGAGTTGAGTTGATGCCAAAGAGCTCGATTTTTGTCTCATCTGACTACAACACTTTCACCCAGTTCTTCTCTGAGTCATTCAGATGTGATTGGCAAACTGCAGATGGGCCTGTACATGTGCTGTCTTGAGCAAGGGGACCTTGCAGGCTCTGCAAGATCTCAGTCCTTCACAGCATAGTGTGTTACCAACTGTCGTCATGGTGACTATGGTCCCAGCTGCCCTGAGATCATTGACAAGTTCCCCCCATCTAGTTCTGGGCTGCTTCATCACCGTTCTCCTGATCATTGCAACTCCACGAGATGAGATCTTGCATGGAGCCCCAGACCAAGGGAGGTTGACAGTTATTTTGTGTTTCTTCCATTTGCAAATTATTGCACCAACTGTCATCACCTTCTCACCAAGCTGTTGGCAATAGCCTTGTAGCCAAAACCAGCCTTGTGCAGGTCTACAATCTTGTCCCTGACATCCTTTGACAGCTCTTTGGTCTTGGTCATGTGGCTACTTTGGAATCTGCTGGATTGATTGCTTCTGTTGACAGGTGTCTTTTGTACAGGTACTGTAATGAGCTGGGATTACAGGTAAAACCTCTCCCTTACAGCAGGTGCTTCTAATCTCAGCTCGTTACATACAGTGAAGATACCAGGTAGCCTGACATCTGACTGGTTGATAGCAGGTCAAATACTTATTTCACTCATTATACTGCCCATCAATTTCTGACTTTTGTCTTCTGGGTTTCTGGGGGTTTTCCTGTTGTTGTTCTATCTCTCACAGCTACAATAAACCTACCATTAAAATTATGGACTGGTCATTTCTTCGTCAGAGGGCAAATGGGCAAATTTAGCAGGGGATCAAATACTTTCCCCCTTCACTGTATCTATCTACCATCTATCTATCTATCTATCTATCTATCTATCGATCTATCGATCTATCTATCATCTATCTATCTATCATCTATCATCTATCATCTATCTATCTATCTATCTATCTATCATCTATCCATCTATCTATCATCTATCTATCTATCATCTATCTATCATCTATCTATCTATCGTCGACACAAAACTGCCTCAAAGTGACTTACAATGTAAGAGTAGAACTACTAAAACAAAATATAGGAATAAGAGTGCCTCAGTCTTATCTGTATTCAGCTTCACTTTATTGGCTCTCGTTACTGAGGCCAGACAGTGAGTTAGCACATGTATTGTTGAACCTGCAGGTGTTAAAAAAAACAGCTGCATATCATCAGGATAATGTGACAGCATGCCCCCAAACTCTTGATGACGCCAGTCATCAGTTTCATGTAGATATTAGAGCAGTATGGGGGATAAATCTGATCCCTGCTACACCTCACAGTGAAGATTCTCTTGAGCCAAACATCACCCATGAGCACCTAGCAATCCAGGTAGGAACAGAACCACCACAAAGCAGTATTGCCCATTTTACTTGGATCGCTGGTCCAGAAGAATACCACTGTCAATGGTATCAAAACCACAAAGAGATCAAGAAGAATTAAGAGGGACAGTGTCTCCCTGGCATGTGGGCAAAAATGGTGGGCATTCAGTTGTATCCTACTTCTCCTTCCTCTCTGCCCCCAAATTTGCTACAGAGCGTCCTCCAACTCTCTGGACTAGATTTTGAGGTCTGTTGTAGAAGCAGGGCAGTAGCACTGGATACAGCCTACTGATGAAAGATACATCAATAACAAGACTTCTTAGCTCTCAAACTCAGTGTTAGATGGTGGGAAATGTTGGCATGGGACAGTGAGCAAAGGGACTAGGAAAGTGTAGAAGGCGAATCAGGAAACTTTTAAGCAATAACTATTTGTATAGTAATATAGATTATATTTAAAGCTAGAGTGGTTATACCAATAAAGACTTGTATCAACATGTTTCCTGCTACTTTTTTGTTTAGATGTAGTTCTGAGGGACCTTGAGATTCAGATATTAATATGTTTCTAATTTTCCATATTGCCTTTAAAGGGAAAAAGGAGCAAAACAAAGCGAGCTATATTAAATAGAAACTATAATTTTCAGAATGGTTCCAAGTGAACCAGATTACAAAAACAGCTTTTGCACTTTAAATCTAGATTTAAGGATTTTAACCAGTTGTGATCTGATTAAAATGAGGACACATGTCCTCATTTATGAGATGACAGTAATTCTATTACATCAAACCTAGGAGGATGTCTCTATGAATAACCATATTCTTTAAATTTGAAAATACAGGATGATCACATCTTCTCTGGTGTTGGAAACATATAAGCTGATCAACAATCAGAGACCCAATTCCTTACTTTCTGGGTGTTTTTGTCTTTTTAAATACACAATACTTAATTTACACACACACACACACACACACACAGACAGACACACACACACACAATAATTACACCTTCTATCAATAGGATTTGCTTCAGATCTAAGTGGCCACTTATAGGCATGATCACATTAGATCTTATTTTGAGAGCTGTGGTTAAAAAAAATAGAGAAATTTGAGAATAGAATCCAAGTGACTTTCTGTAACAGCAAAATTCAGTTCCTTAGACTGCAATCCTAAGCACACTTATTCTACAGTGACACACAAATAGATCGGCTTCAAGTTACTTCCATGGTGAGATAAAGATACCACTGGCTCTCTGAGGGGGGTGAGCTGAGGGTAGGGTTGCCACCAGTACCTAGAAAAATATGTCCACCATTTTTGGAGAAAAGTGTCCCCTGTCCTGTTTGGACTTCAAAATATATTTTTAATACATTTAAGCTCCTCCTCCTCCTCCAAACTGTGTGGGCAGATGGTGGGTCTGTTGGGAGGAGGAGAGCGAAAACCTGAGTGGGAGTTTCTGTGGGCAGAGGGTGGGTTCATGAGGAGAAGAGCCAAGAGTGAGAGCAGGAGTTAGCACAGAACGCAGGCAGAGGGTGAGGTGGGGCCGGGAGTAGTTTGAGAAAGTTTTTGCATGGGCAAAGGGTGGGTTGTGGAGGGCAATGTAGCATGGGCCTGCTATGGTGGAGTCTCGCGTTTTCCATGGGTGGGGGGGCAGCAGGTGGGTTGGAGAGTGAGAGAGTGGGGTTTGCAGGGGGCTGGTCCAGTGCAGAAGAGAGTTATTGCGCAGGCAAAGGGGGTGGGTCAGACTCGGAGAGCAAGTGAGGGGGTTTGCACAGCCTAGTGGAGAGCTGGGGAAAAGAGGTTTTACATGGGCAGAGCAGGTGGGTTGGAGACAGAGGTTTGAGCAGGCCTGGTCTGCCCAACCAATGGAGAGCAGGGAGGGATTGGGAAAGAGAGTTGTTGAACAGGCAGAGGTGCATATTTTTCTTACAGTTGTAAATCATAGTGCTTTTGTTGTTGTTTTCATTGAATAATGTAAACCCTGTGTGACATTGTAATGGATTGCTTTGCAGTCATTTCTGCACCAGGGAAAGTAATTTTTAGCCCCTCAACTTCCCCCCACCCTACCAACCTGTCCTTTAGTTTGCCCGACCAAAGGTGGCAATCCTAGCTTGAAGATGTGCAACTGATATGTGCATGACAGCCTCTGCAAATCACAAATACTGGGTATGTTTTTACAGTATTTTTCAAGAAGTGTTGCTCCTACATATTACAGTGTTAACCATGATGGCATGTGATGAACCAAACCCTTTCTCAAAATTTATTGAATGGCCCTGGTGTTTCAGATTAATATGTTTATAAACAAGGTGTTTGCTCCCACAAGGAATGATCAGTGGTAGCTCTCCATTTTCTGACACCACTGAAATTGACTGATTTAGTTGTTCAGATCCAAACATATTGCCCAGAGTTGGCTTTCATTCCAAATAAACTCAGGTTTTATATTCAACAGGCATGATTATTCATAATGCTATGGGTTGATAACTGAAAAACGCAAGCCTTTCATTAAAATGTAGAAACTACATACACAGCTGTACTCAAACCACTGTGAAACATTATGCCTGTCTAAAATACACAGAAATGTTGGCAAGCAATCTTGCAGGGTCTGCTTGAATATTACAATATTAGGCAGACATTAAAGATGGATTGCACCATACAGTGCTAAACTCCAATTAGTTTAAAATTTTAAAATGTTATTATCAACCAAGACCAGCTGATTTTAAAGATATGTTTAGGGCAAAATAGATTATGTTTCATGGCAGGGCTACAAACAATTGAAACCGATGATACATTAACAGCTGCAAACTAAGAAAAATGAAAACAAAACTTCTGCCCTTTATAACATTCCAGATGTTAGAAACATAACCAATAATTATCAATACATGACAGCTAAAACCCAGCCAGATGGGCGGGGTACAAATAATAAATTATTATTATTATTATTATTATTATTATTATTATTATTATTATTATTATTATTATTAAATGCTGAAAGATAAAAAGATATATGAGCTTATTATGCTCATATATGCTCATATATATTTTTAAATATTACAAATAGTTTAGTTCTTAAATGGGCTGAATATCAGGCCTGAATACTCTTACAAATTTTCCAAGAAGACACTCCTGCTTTTCTTACCAAGAAGGAAGCACAGTCTTTGCTGTGGGCAAAACAGTCTATTTGGAGAGAGTATGTGTCAGAACTTATGCTGATGTGTGTAGATGAACAGACCGTTCTGGGAACAGGCAGCGTATAGAACTAGCAGTCTACTGGGACAAAAAGAGTTTTAAAAAATACGCCACCCACAAACATAATATTAATTAGGCGATCTAACATGAGTTTGAATTTTATTTACTGGTATGTATTATTTATCTATTACATTTACACCTCAACTTTCCTCCAAACAGCTCAAGGTGCTGTAGTCCTTGTCCTATTTTATCCTCACAACAACCCTGTGAGGTAAGCTAAACTGAAAGTCTGTGACTGGTGTAAGGTCCCCCAGTCAGTTTCATGGCTGAGCAGGGATTTGAGCCCTGGTCTCCCAGGTCCTAGTGCAACACACTAGCTACTAGACCATCCTGCCTCAAATCAGTAAGTCAGTGGGAAGCCAACATGATGCCCTCCAGAAGTTGCTGGGCTCCAAATCCCACCAGTCCAGAATTTTCAACTGCCATGGATGATGGGAATTGCAGTCTAACAGCATCTTCAGTGCCCCATGTTGGCTGCCCCTTGAGTTAACACATAAATAGTGACCCCAGTTCAAGATTGTGCTCCTCCTAATTTCCTCCACTCTGTCCAGTTTGCAAATTAACACGTGGGATCTTCAATGGGAGAAGACATAGGCTAGCTAGAAAAATGGTGGTTTTGATGTGGAATGGATTTAAACAGAAGAATGTGCTGCTCATAGATACAGAACTATGAGCAGAGGCTGCATGTGCATGCTGCAGCTTCTAAAGTTTGTATGTGGGTGCCAAAAGCACTGTGGATCCAGTCACAGAGTGGTTTTCACTTCATAACATGTCGCCAGGAGCCATGTCATGCCAAAGTTCTGAAGTAGCCTGACACATCTACCCAGTATAGCAGTAAAATTTAACCCCCCTCCCCAACAAAAAATGAAAGACTTAGATGAAGGATTGAGACAGATCTAATGGTCTTTTCATATTTGACTTGTGAAATATCCAACACTAAACAGTCTTTTTAGTTATCAGGTATTACAGTGGTACCTCGGGTTACAAACACTTCGGGTTACAGACTCCGCTAACCCGGAAGTAGTACCTCGGGTTAAGAACTTTATCTTAGGATGAGAACAGAAATCAAGCACTGGCGGCATAGCAGCAGCAGGAGGCCCCATTAGCTAAAGTGGTATCTCAGGTTAAGAACAGTTTCAGGTTAAGATCGGACCTCTGGAACGAATTAAGTTCGTAACCAGAGGTACCACTGTATTCAAACTGGGCTTCCTCCATGGCTTGATTGTCAGATAAAGAGACATGTAAACCCTGCCATTTTATCACTGGCAACTGTCTAATCATCCCTGGTTATCACTACTCATTTGCTTCCTATAACACTGTCATATTCTATAACCTTATCCAATTCCCACACTAATTAAAGCTCTCGGCTGACTGAAATCAGGCTTTCAATTTTTGTGTGTGCTAGCTATTGCTGTGCATGAATTGTGTTCCTCCCACATATTCTTGCTGGAAGTTAATATTCCATGTATTAATGTATACTGTACCGTCAAAATAATTCCAATAATTAGTTAAGTAATATTAGATAATGGTGGTGGAGGTGGTTTATTAAGATTTCTTACCTACCCTTCATTATAAGGTCCCAGGGTATGTTGAAAGTACAAAAACTGTATTTTTTTTTTTAAAGTAAAACCAACCAATCATAGACAACAAACATTAGGTTAATTCACAATTTTGAGTATTTTGAATATTATTTCAGATACAGAAATCAGCTTGACCTCACCTTAGTCAGATCAGAATAATCTTTATTTGCATCAGCCACTAAAGGTAAAGGACCCCTGACCATTAGGTCCAGTCGTGACCAACTCTGGGGTTGCGGTGCTCATCTAGCTTTATTGGCCGAGGGAGCGGATTACAGCTTCCAGGTCATGTGGCCAGCATGACTAAGCTACTTCTGGCGAACCAGAGCAGCGCACGGAAATGCCGTTTACCTTCCTGCTGGAGCGGTACCTATTTATCTACTTGCACTTTGATGTGCTTTCGAACTGCTAGGTAGGCAGGAGCAGGGACCGAGCAACAGGAGCTCACCCCGTCGTGGGGATTCGAACCGCCAACCTTCTGATTGGCAAGTCCTAGGCTCTGTGGTTTAGCCCACAGCGCCACCTACATCCCGCATCAGCCACTAGCCATAGCAATAAAATGTACTGAAGATAGAGGTAAAAACTTAACTATACAAAATACATTTTGGAGGTTTACATCAGTAATCAAATAATAGACCTTGGTTTTCAACTACAGCACAGGAAGAAGCCACTGAACAGGATCTCAGTTGATGCTTAAACAGTTACTGTGTGAAGCAGTGGTCAGAAACTGGGGTTGCATTCAACTAACTTGTTGAACTAGTAGAAGCCAGCAAATGGATTCCTGCTAGTGCAATGGGACTCCCCTGCCTCTGCTCAGGTGCCCTTCTGTGCCCTCTCCAAATTTCCTCCGTAGACAACTGTAGAGAACCACCAAAAACAGCGGAGAGTGGGAAGATGGTTCCATCAGACAAGAAGAAATGCTTGTGCTGATGGAACCATCTAATAGAATCATAGAATTGCAGAGTTGGAAGGGACCCTGAGGATCATCTAGCCCAGCTCCCTGCAATGCATGAATATGCAGCTGTCTCATACGAGGATTGAACCTTCAACCGTGGCATTATCAGCACCATGCTCTCTAACCAATTGAGCTATGTGGACAACCCTGGATTTTATTTTTTGTTCATTCTCTTGCAGCCCTTTCTTCCTTTTCTATCATGCCTACTGGATTGTAATTTTGCAGGCAGCAATTGCATTTTTGTTTTGTCTTTTCAAAAATGTTGTATAGCTCCTAGAAACAATAAAAACAAGCCAACATTTCCATTCAGTCTTAATTAACACTGAGGACGGCGGTTCTCACATTTTTCTTCTAGTTCCTCCCCAAGCACAAGTTCCTGGTAGGTGGTCTGGATGGTAGGTCACAACTAGGTCACAGGTAGGTAGCTGCTGAACAACTGTTCCAATAATTGGAGAACAGGGTGAAGAAAAGGGCAAGGCAAGGAGAAGCACTGAATTTTACACCTGGAGAGCTGGAAGAATAAACTACAAGCTCTAAATCAATCAAAGGGCAGGGGTCATATTAGCAGCTGTAAGGCACAGTAATCAAGCGGGGCTTAGGATTCTAGGGGTGAGTCAAAGAGTTCAAGGTGGCACAGAGAAAGGTGTGCGTGGTGGTGGGAGAGACGAGGCTGAAGAGCTTGCAAAAGCAGACTACTTGGATGAACACTTGTAAACTATGAAGGTAGGATAACTGCCAGGCCAACAATGGAGAAGGCAACGTACTGTGAATCAAGAAAAACCATCTTCCAAATGCTAAAGTTGCACGCGCCCTGGCTAAACAAATGGTCTGCCAACTATGTAAGCAGGAGAGCTATTAAAAATGTGGCAGTGTGTACCAAACAGTGGGGATTTGCATAGTATTTATTTATGCGGCAGTTTTTTCCTCTTTCTTCAATTCAAAGATGGATTCCAGGGCAGTAAGCATTAAAAAGTTCAAATTATGGTAGCGTGAATGATAACAGAGTGTATTATAATATATATATATATAGTGCAGCTATTGATGGTCCAAGAACTGCTTCACAGGAGGAGGGCATATTTAGGAGAGCTTTGAAAGAAGCGAAAAAGGCAGCTTGATGGATAGAGATAGCAAATCTGATTAGACTAACATAAAGCAATTGGGAAGTCATCCATTAACTTTGCCACAGAAGATTGATTCGTTGCAGAGGGGATGCAGTCAGTTCCACAGGACAGTGGAGAAGCTTGGATGTGATAGGTACGAAAAATCTAATTTTCATCCTATTTACTAGAGCTAGTGCAAGGGGAAAATAGCTTGTTCTCTGAGGGAACTAATGAAGTGTGATGAATTATGTGAAGATGAAAGATTAAATTAAGAGGAAAAATAGGAAAATGGGATAACACGAAGAAAACAAATGGAACTATTACTTCAGGCTCTGCAAAACACTTCCATAATGGAAATTTAGTTACTGCACATCCAACATCTACTGTATAAATAACTGCAGGAAGTTTTCCTCAGAGAATGCTGAAGAAAACAAAAACAAAAAAAAGCAAAATGTTTTCTTCATAGCAACAAATCCTACATATCATTATTTCAAATAATCAAGATGAATAATTCTTACTCAGAAGTTTTCAAAACAAGGTGGATGGCTGAGATGGACAGTAATAAAACATATATTATCAGAGTTTGATTATGACTTTGAGGCATTTCTTATAGATAATATGTCATACAACCTGTGTTGGAAGTGCAGGCTTCCACTGCAGTTTCCTACTTAAAATGGCTGTTTTCAAGGATGGGATAGAGACTTGCTACTTTATGCATTCACCCTTTTTAGGTGTGGATCTAAACATGCAATGGATGGACATGACAAATAGATTCTAAAAATATGCCCAGTATAGGCATGGCTGTGGCTCCTCATGGTTAGTTTCTGTATCCTAGAGTCACTGTAAATGAAGAATAATGTGGTCCTACTCTGGAAGTATAGCTCAGTTCTCACATTCACCACTTTTGAAATGGTAAAGCCACAAGTTTTGCCTTCCCAATTTTTTGGAGACCCATAGATGTCATATACACTTTAAAATTTTAGCTTCCAGTAGTTCGTCAAGAACTGGCGATTATCGGAGAAATGGAAATTTATCATGCAATAAGCCTTGGCATTGATTTTGAATAGTCACATCATGGTGAGTTTACCACACCAAAATGGAACAAAGAAATAGCGCACAGAAAAACTAGCATTTTGGCCTAAGGAGTCATCCAGCCTGAATGGCTGTCAGATCACAATATAGAAAAAAAAAATTCCTGGCCAAAATCAGTGTTGCAATATAGATGACTCACAATTTGTGCAGCAGTTAGGTTGTGGGGATTGCACATATAGGTGAAATTGTGTGCAGTCAAATCAACCCCGTAAATAAATGTCCCCGCATAACCACCCCTACCTTTCTGGAGCCAGTTTATCAAGTGGGTCTCACCCCACATGCAAGGTGGAGAGCTTTTAAGTTTTCTGCCTTGTTTACCAGCTCTGGGACATGTCCCACGGGAGCTTCCCAGAGCCTGGTAAGCAAGGCATAGATCTTAAAAACTCCCTCCACAGCAGGAAAACCCAGCACAGGAAGAGCTTTTAAGCTCTCTGCCTTATGTGTGTTTAATTTGTGCCATCGCAGCTGGCTGGCTGCCAAGTGTGTAAAGCTGTGAGCGCACAAGTGAAATGCGTACAAGTTGTGAGTTGACTGTACATTTGCATATGAAGATCTCCAAATGCCTCCACTGACAATGCTGGACCTATTAACACAGGGGTCAGCAAACGTGTTCAGCAGGGGGCTGGTCCACTGTCCCTCAGACCTTGTGGGGGGGCGGACTATATATTGGGGGGGGGGGAATGAACAAATTATTATGTTCCACAAATAACCCAGAGATGCATTTTAAATAAAAGGACACATTCTACTCATGTAAAAACACACTGATTCCTGGACTGTCTATGGGCCGGATTTAGAAGGTGATTGGGCCGGATCCAGCCCCCGGGCCTTAGTTTGCCTTCTCATGTATTGTTGTTGTTGTTGTTGTTGTTGTTTAGTCGTTTAGTCGTGTCCGACTCTTCGTGACCCCATGGACCAGAGAACGCCAGGCACCTCTGTCCTCCACTGCCTCCCGCAGTTTGGTCAAACTCATGCTGGTAACCTCGAAAACACTATCCAACCATCTCGTCCTCTGCCGTCCCCTTCTCCTTGTGCCCTCCATCTTTCCCAACATCAGGGTCTTCTCCAGGGAGTCTTCTCTTCTCATGAGGTGGCCAAAGTACTGGAGCCTCAGCTTCACAATCTGTCCTTCCAGTGAGCACTCAGGGTTGATTTCCTTCAGTATGGAGAGGTTTGATCTGCTTGCAGTCCATGGGACTCTCAAGAGTCTCCTCCAGCACCATAATTCAAAATCTCATGTATTAGCACCTCTGAACTACAAACATAATCATTTATTGTGAATGCAACTTCCTGCAAAAAGACTGAACACCATACAGCTTGGCAGGGGGACACACACAAAGCACCTCAATATTATCTGGACTGAGTCTCAGTCTATTGGCTCTCATCCAGTCCACTAGTGTACCAGAGCACTAATCTGGCACCTCCTTCAGAAACTGGCCATCCAGTAAGAGCAGAACCATTACAGTGTAGGTCCTTCAATCCCCAACTCCAATTGCCTATCTAGAAAGATACTATGGTTGATAGAAATGAAAGCAGCTGAGAGGTCAAGTAAATCGAGTGAGATGCATTCCCCTTGTCCCTCTCTCATATCACAGGGTAACCAAAGCTGTTAGCTTGCTTTGGATCTAGAAAGGACCTAGAACTGACTAACAACCACTTGCCAAGGAAGGGAATGTTTGCAACTGGCCTATAGTGCTTTGAAGAATGCAATTTAAAAACAACAATGAAAACAACAACACGAAATCCCTCCACTTTAACTTAAATCTACCAAACAAAGGATAAAGTAATGGAAGTTTAAATTGCATTGAAGAAGATTAAAGTTGTGTCAAAACTACTAATGGCCCATACATGTAAATCCTCTGGATTTGAAATGTGGCTCTAAAGAAACAAAAGGGGGGGAGTGCCTTCAACTAGCAAACAGATCACTATTAGCAGCTCTGTGTAGATGAAGAGTTTTAATGGGAAGCATATATTCTCACCACTAGAATAATTAATTACTGGCTTCTTTTCTTCCCACGGCAACATTTAGCCAGTTATAAACACTTTTCTGTTTATGAATGTACTTTTGATTACATTCAACGTCACTTTTGACGCTAAAAATATATCCTCATAGATGCAAGCTCGAAAAAGGGAGACACCAACAGCTTTCGAAACTGAAGCTTGTGGATACGGATAATATATTAAAGAAATGAGGATGTTGTTGTGTCGCTAAATGACTTCCAGTTGTCCATATGCCCAGAAGCATAAATCTAAGAAAAAGCTTTGCTGATTGTAGCACATAAGGAGAGCACTTGGGGCAATAGCACAGATGCCACAGCTACACTTTCAATCTAGGAGCTGGATTGAGAAGGGGGAGGGTGGGCAGTGAGAGAAAGCGGTCGGTAAAATGATTTAAGATACCCAGGATATAATGGGATGAGTTGGAGAAGCCAGCATTTGTTATGTTAGAGGACAGGAGTATTAGGATTGTGGTTGACAAATCTTTAGCTGCTTGAATGGTTTAGGACTGCATTCAGCTTTCTGAGCCTATTAGTATCTTCTTGATTCCCAGTTTTGCAGATTTCTGGGGATTTCTACACAACATATGGGTTAGCATTAAGAGCATTAAAGATTTATAAATTTGTATCATCACGATAAAGCGCACAAAGAGATGAAATATGCACATGGTTGGGTGTAATCCTTATACTGCTCAGGCTTGAATTAAACCAAAGACCCATTCATAGTCTAATACTGTTAAAGAGAAACGAGAGAAAGGAATATCATTTAAGTTTATTCATACTAGCTTCAGGTGCCAAGGCTTTCAATGTACAGTCGTACCTTGGATCTCAAAGGCCTTGGCTCCTGAACAAATTGGCTCCCGAACAATCGAAATGCAGAAGTGAGTGTTCCGGTTTTTGAACAATTTTCGGAAGCCGAATGTCTGGTGTGGCTTCTGTGGCTTCCAATTGGCTGCAGGATGTTCCGGCAGCCAATCAGAAGCAGTGCCTTGGTTTTCGAATGGTTCCAGGAGTCGAACGGACTCCCGGAACACATTCTGTTTGAGAACTAAGGTACGACTATACAGATAATACACAGTCCAAGTAAATACCCCGTATTTACCCTGCCTACACAAACTGGCCCAATGATTCACTCATTCACATTTCACACATGTGACTCAACTATTTTAAAAAGAAGTGATCGTTATTTTTCAATCCCTACACAAATATGTGATGACTGTCAATATGAAGGATGGAACTTCTTATCATGGATCTTCATTCATTTCTCTAGCTAAATCAATGGCAAAGCCATTCCAGTCAGGAGAATTCCATGTACATGAATTGTCACCATATATCTATATGTCAGTGTAATCTGTAACTTAGTGTGACACTTAATACTACTTGTGTATCTAACTGGTTAAATACAAATGGAGTACATACAGGAAACGAAACTTGCTATTTATTTTTAGTAAACAACTCCCACTAGGGAGCATGAAAAACAAATCTGGTTTCAAGTAGATGCTCTTTGAATACAAACAAATCCACAAAGAATATAATTCTTCTGGGAAACACACTAGAAGGCATGTCACAACATACATAAAAGTGTGCATCAATATTTTATATATCCTGTGGGAAAACTGACACTAGCCTTCAAAGATGTTTAACCACACTGAAAATAAGTTGAGAACTGTGTATCTCACAACCTAATTTCTAATAGAAGTCTCTTTATCAGGTATTTTATAAACCTACTTCTCCACTCCTCTGATGATCTTTTTGCACAATTCACTGAGAAGTGTGCAATTACACAGCCCAATTATACAGCTAGCAGATAAGAAATAGCATATAATTTTGGGATTAGTGCTAACTTCATTAAAAGTACTTTCATAAATAAGAAGCACAGCCTGACTGACAACATTACTGTCAGGCCTATTTTGCAAGAAAATAACCAAGTCCAATGTCACAACAGGGAAAGTGCCATAGCTGAGTGGTAGAGCCTCTGCTCTGTTTGTAGAAGGTCTCAGGTTCAATCCCTGACATCTAGGTAGGGCTGGGAGATGCCTCTGCCTGAAACCATGAGCAGCTTCTGCCAACCTGTGCAAGCAATACTGACCTACATGCCCTGATGGTGTGACTCAGTATCAGGCAGCTTACTATATTCCAATAAAGGCAAAAACTGTTGCAGGGATGCAAACCAATAAAGTTTCAGAGAACTTCATTAAAAAATGAATTGTGAAGCAGACTAAAGAATAGGATACAGTTTACTGCAAACAGAACAAATATGGTGCCCAGCAGATACCACAAAGAACAGTGTAGGTCTCTCTCTGTCATAAAATTGTGATTTTTCAGAGTATGCTTAGAGCAGGGCGGTCCAATTTTTCAGATCAAGGGGGGTGCAAGAGTACTTCAACATGGAACTCGTGGGCTGCACACTGTCTTGTTGTGTGGCTGTGGGGAGCAAGACCAAAATGTGACTCCTCCCAAAGCCAGGTAAGTGAGATGCTGAGCTTTGGGAAGGAGGCGCGAGGCTTTGGCAGGGTCCTACAGCCCTCCCACCTTGTCCTCAAAGCTGGGAAAGAGGTAACTAGGCTTTGGGAAGGAGGGTGGAGAACTCTAGGCCCCTTACAGAGCCCTCACACCTCCTTCCCAAAGCCCAACACCTCACTTACCTGGCTTTGGGAAGACAGCACAAGGGTGGTGTGTCAGGAGCTCCTACACTCGAGTAGAACCCTGGCAGAGACACATGTCCAACTGACATGTTCTCTCCCTCCTGGTCGATCGTTCGGAAGCTTCAAAAGCTTTCTTCAGCCTGAACATCACAGCAACGGATGCCAACAGACATTGGCACACTTAGGGATCCGCAGAGTCTTAGCAGCTTGTGTAATAGACCTCAGCAACTCAGCATTTTGGCTAATCTACTTTATTTACATATAAACACACACGGAGCACTGTAACATGGCTCCTTCTCTCTCTAGCATCAGACAGCAAAGAAAAAAAACAAAGGACAACAGTCCCACTTCACGGAACACAGTAACACGAACATCCTGTCTCCGTCACTTCCCACTTTGTTAAGTCAAAACATACACCGTCATGTGAAAGACAACGATCCCTGATTGCAATCACGGAGCAGGAATTCTAACATGTGGTGTGTGTGTGTGTGTGTGTGTGTGTGTGTGTGTTAAATGTTGCCACAGGTTGTATGTTGAACTGCCCTGGCTTGGAGAGCTCCTACTGCAGCCTCGGAACAAAAAAATGTATCTTCAGAACTAATGGCCACATGTATTAGTCTAATGTGGAGCAATCTACATCCTGATAAAAAATGCCATGGTTTTCATTCTTCTTCTTTTGCCCTTCATTCTTAAAAGAAGCTATAGTAGTTGTTTCTTAAACTGTAGGCCATAGTACACATTGAGGTGTTCTATGAGACTAACAGCAAAAACTGTTGAATGTCTTTTTCAACTCAAAACAGAGATGAACTCAGCATTTCAGTGTATCTGCTCATTCTGCCTATTCTTTTGCTGATGTTTAAAAAATGCCACTGCTTTGTTCCTTCATAGGCAGCACACACTCCCTCAAGGACATATTCGCCGTTTCCCCCACTTGTTTGGCTGGTCCCACTCCAGATCCCATTTCAGGGAAGTTTTATTATTTAATGTTTAACATTTTATTCTGGTTTTAATCTGTTGGGAGCCGCCCAGAGTGGTTGGGGAAACCCAGTCAGATGGGCGGGGTATTATTATTATTATTATTATTATTAGCCCAGAAATGAAAGAGTCAAACATGTTGACCCCACTCCTTCAAGGATTCCATCTACACCCACTGGCTGCACAAACTGAAAAGTATCCATAACAACAGGACCAGATGTCACCTTCATGGGAAAATGTACTTGTCAACTCAGGGGAAGGAAGAATTCAAGGATAAAAAAAGTGTTTTGTGGGAAATGGTTTGTTTTATTAAATATGTTTCAGTCAAATAGCATGATTGGTTTTCTCCATCAACTCATGACACTTTATAGAGTAATATTATAGACTGACTGAATTAATTTCCCCCCTTTTCTTTATGCTTGGGCTAGTTGTTTATTTCTATGATGGTTCCCTGATTGCTTCACTTAAGTGTTTATTAGTGCATTGTGGATTGTATATTTGTGGGAGATTTTGTTGCCTATTTGTTTTGCTCTTCTGTTTGTTGTAACCAAATGTATAGGTAATGTATGTGTTGAGTTTTTACTGGGGTTTTTTTGTTTGTTTGTTGTTGTTTGCTCATTTTTCCTTGATATGGAAGGTCTAAACAAACAGTTCTTAAAACGTTTGTCCCTTGCCTGCCTTTATGGTTCCCTACCCCATAAACAGATCTCACCATAGTGAGAAAGACTGCAACCTGTGTGCTTGCTGTCTATTGTCCAGGCGTTCATTGCTTATGGGCAGTTCTTTATTTATGGACTTGGTTCAGATAGCCATTCAGAGACTCTTTTAAACAGAGGACTGGCCTCTGTCAAACGGCTACCCCAGTCTCCCTGTTCCTTTCCTACGCACAGACTTGCAACAGCATGTGAAAAGTTGGTCCTATTGCTTATTGTTTGGGCTTGAAAATGAATTTAGATTTTACAAAGGAATTTGTGCCTTTTCAAAAACCATGCATGTTTTATAAACAAGGCTATCCATTCATGGCTGGGTGTCACCAATACCTCTCCGCATTATTTTAAAAACTATTCCATATGAAAACTTCTTTGAGAAGTTATTTCACTCTGTCAACATGCAGTGTGTCTTATGAAACAGCTCTAGGTTCTGAGCCACACTTAGATATGTACAACAGTGGGGAAAAAAGCATTTGGGGAAGGGCCCAAGAACATAAAATTACTTCTGTGTTTATATGTAACCACCCTTAAAATGTAATGCAATTAGAGTTATCTGGAAACATTAAGTGGCTCACCGCTGGCTGACGGACAGGCTTGTAAATTGTATTAGAGAAGGGAACAAGCCTATTGCAGAGTTTGGGAAAGTTGCCAAAGTAGCCTGCAAAATGATTTCTGGTCCTTGCTCTTTATTGCTTGTGATTATGTGATGTGTTTATCAGAATAATTTGATTTCATTTTTCCCACTCTGGGCAATGCTCCAAGCCTCAGAGGTATTAAGTAATTTAAAATTTGCCATAGGTGTCCATAGCAAGGAACCTTGAATTGCCAAGAGCAGCTTGCTATGAAAAAAATAACCCAAAAAATGCAATTCACTGCAAACTCTTATACTGAAAGGTTTGGAGGCTATGCAGGAAAGTGTTATTGTAACTAATCTTGGAAGAGCAGGGGGGATGATCAGGATCAACCTGCTCTATGAATTGATTCTGTTCTACAAAAAAGACCACCCATTTTTTATCATGTTTATACCGCGCCACTTCTCTGTACTGTATCCTCAAAATAACACCGTATGATGTATTAGGCTAGGAGATAGGCATTACAGCCAGGTTACCTTGTGAGTTTGGCTTGGGAGGTGGGAATTTGGATTTGACTCTGACTCTTTCTAGTTCCAAGCCATTAAACAGAAAATGGAAACTTGTGTGTGTGTGTGTCTTATCTGTAAAATCCTAAATAAAGAGGTGGTAACATGCTGCTATCCCATACTTGTATCTGGATATCAGCAATGGTTTCCTCTGGACAAGATTGTGGTATTATACAAGTCCAAGATGATGACTTTGGTTTGTTTGTTTTATAGCCTTCAAAACAGAATCTTGGGGTTGGGGTGGGTGGCTAATGCTTCAGGTCTATACATTTCAATGATCCTATCTTGGATTTAAAAACCAATACAGTGGTACCTTGGTACTTGAATGGCTTGTCTCCCGAACAAATTGGCTCCCAAATGCCGTAAACCCGGAAGTAAGTTTTCCAGTTTGTGAACGCTTTTCGGAAGCTGAATGTCCGATGCAGCTTCTGCTTGAGTGCAGGAAGCTCCTGCAGCCAATCGGAAGCCGTGTCTTGGTTTTTGAACGGTTTCGGGAGTCGAACAGACCCCAAAAATGGATTAAGTTCAAGAACCAAGGTACCACTGTATATGAACAAGCTGTTTATTTGTGTACACAGCTTCTTTGCAAGCAAGCAAAACAGGAAGTCTACAATTAACCATAGATTTCATTTCAGCCAATCTGGGAACCTATGGTTACTAGCTTTGGAACAAGTCCAGATATTAAAATTAGTTTAATGTCTTAATTTGTTCAAATTCTGCTAACCATACTTTTTCAGTATGGATAAATCAGAAAACTATGGTTGCGAATTTGATCAAAACTCATGTGAAGGAGCTGCATGTGTGAATATGTGCACAAGACTCTTTCACATCTAAGCTATGATACTTCTGAACCAGCTCACTTTCCAAATAAAAGCTGGTGTAGATTAATGGACAGTGAGCTGGGATTTCTGTGGTGTTGTTTGAATCTTACTTTAGGAACACACCTTCATTGGCAACTGGCTAACTTAAAAACATGCTCACATACAGGAGTTTACTATAACTTTGAAGTTATAGTAAAAAAAAATTGCACATCGGTTACACAAGAAGTTACCCTTCCCTTAAGCATTTATTCTAGAAATCTGTCTCGTCTCTGTTAGCAAATCTGGAATACTTTGCTCTTTTCCTGGAGACAGTTGCTGATTATATCTACAAATGCATAGAATGAGTGCACACCAAGATGTGACAAGTACTATTTGATTATTTAATAGTACTCCTCCATGTTTTCTCTGCTTGAATGCAGCATCTAATTCTGTCTAATCATTCTATAAAATGAACTCAGTAATGAGTGCTGTAAACACAAAGAAGAAGACCAGACCATGAGTTCTAAGTTTTTATCTAAAGATGCAACTTTTAAAAATTAAGCTGTTGTATAAGGAGAAACTGAAATTAACCTGCCTGTGAGCTATCCATTTGTTTTGGATCCACATGTTATTCAGTTTTCCATTCTAATTTTTAAAAAGCCCATTTAAAAACAAGAAATAGCTACATGATCAGCCCAAATGAGAGCAGAAAAATGCAGTACTGCCCTAGTGCTTATACTAGCTTAAGATGGAACCAAAATGACAGGGGAACATCACAAACTGTCATGTTATACCACACTACAGTGCTGTCCTGCTGCCTCAAATAATTTCTCTCTTAGAAGTTATACAGCTGCCTAAATTTCCAGCTCATCACAAGAAATGGAACCTACCAACCCCTTAAAAACATGTCTTCTAACATCCCAGTTCTTTTTTTGACGAATAAGCACCTCTCCTCCTCCTCAAAAACAGAAACCAAAGCATCTAGGAGGCTCCACTCTGTCACATATTTAGATGTCAAGAGGATCCCAAACATTTACTGGCACTGTATCTGAGCTTCAAGTACAAATTCACAGCAACAGAATTGTCACATCGAATAAGCTCGAAAGTAAGTTATCAAAGTTCAGAGGGGGAAAACCTCTTACCTTTGGTAGCAATTCGAACACACTGAGTTTTGGTCTCCTGTTAAGAAGAAAAATGGGAGGAAAATGCAATTAGCACCAGTAGCTTGGGAAATTCAGTGAAAGTTAGTTTAGGTCACTGTGCAAACACACTTATGAACTACTTACATATACAATGAATAAGGCATGGCATGGTAAACACTTTTGATAGTGAAAGTATACTGCAGAGCTAAAATTCCTTTCATATATGTATATAGCTTTTACAGGCTGGGCTTCTAATCTATCAAGATCTCTGGCACACACAGTGAATTGACTCCAGGTAAGCAGAAAGGCTTCTAGTTTAGGTTCACCCATGACAACGTTAATTTTCTTTGCAGTCTTCTCAGCAATGAGAAAATCCCACACTATTAACGAGCCACTGAAAATACAGGAAGGGTAAGAGGGAAGGATGTATCTCTGTATGTCCGTGTCAAGCAGGCACTTTCACTGTACTGTTGACATTAAGCGGGTATTTTTGCTATGCTGTCTTATGTCAACAGTACCAGATACTGAGAATTGCAGGTAGAGAGAGTGCTGTTGGGCTCTGGTCTGACTTTCAGCCTTCCCATCAGTACTGGTTGGCCACTATGAGTACAAGATGCTGGACTAGATGAGCCATTGGCCTGATCCAGCAGCCTCTTCTGATGTTCTTACAGCTTTAGAAGCCTGTTGAAAACTTTTCTGTTTCAGCAGGCCTATCCAGACACTTGATTTAGTTGCATTTGTTTTCATGATTTATTGATTTTATCTCTGTTTTTAATGATGGTAATACGTGTACTTGTTTTTCATTTGGTCTGTGTGTTTTAGTCATATTTTATATGTAGTTGAATTTGTACACTGCTTGAATAATCTCCCCCCCCCAAAAAAAAGTGGTCTATAAATATAAATAAATAACGAAATGTAGCAAAATGTGGGCTAGATGTTGAAGCCTGTGATAAAGCTCATCAAGTTTAAGGCATCAAGATGAAAGTTCTGTACTTATTCATTTTCCCACCACATGTGGAAGAAAGTGCCCCTTCCAGCATAGACTGTAAACCATGTTTAAAGCTAGGTCACATGCCACCAGCATGGGATTTAATAAAACATCTGTTTTATGGTGGCACATAATGAAATACTTAGATAGGGCCTCCCAGATTTCCTGCCAACCTTTTGACCTCCTGCTTCATTTGCAAATTTGATTTCCTAATATCAGAATGCAATGATTCTAAAATTATCCATTTTTTAAAAAAACCACATGAGTTTCTCCCATCAGGAAAATCCTCCAGTTCCACAGCTATTCTAGCACACAAATTCACAAGCTGTGACATTTTCCTCATCTTGCTATGATAAACAGCTAATTCTTATAATTATAGATATTAGGCGAAGCTTCATTCTAGAGCCTCAAAGGCAAAGTCATTGATAGCTGTGATCTCTTCATTACTAGCTGCAGCTGAAATCCAAATGGCAGGGTAGAAATCGCTTTGGTTTCTTTTGAAAGCAGATTAACCTTCCTGAAGCCTATCAATCTAGGTGCAATCTTCCCCAAATCCCTCCTCTCCACCTCCTCGCGCAACAGCCATCTGCTACTGGGGCACACTAACCAGGAGACAGAGATTTCATACAAGACTATACTTAATTCTCAAATCTAAGTTTTAAATATCTCCGCCACTGTTCTAAATGCTGTTTCCTCCCTTTCCCGTCCTGTATTTCTATTTACAAAAGGAAAATGATTCAGTGGCAGAAGCAGCATGGGGCTTATCAAGTCATGTTGCTTTTCACACCTAGAGCTGCCTGCAGTATTTAACTTCCTGTTGCTTTGTTCTCTATCAATATGCATACTGAAATAGAAGCAGTGCTGTATGGTGTCAAGATATCAAATGGGGAGGAAATAGCAATGGCGATCTGCAGCCATACCTTTCCTACCAGCACAGTGGTCAAGCAATTTGGAAGCAAACCTGTGTACTGATGCTTTTCACAAACATGTAGCTGCTATGGGAGTTACAGTGGCTTTTTAAAACAAACTTATTTTTTTCTTATTTTATGTTCGGCATGTGGGGCACTGCTTTATTAGGCCTGCTGAGCAAGCTGGGTTTTGTTTATCCTGAAGCAATTTAATCTCCTGAACTACCTGGGCATTGAGAACAGTAGGAGGGGCGTTATTTCCGTGGAATGTGGAAACATACATGGCTGAAATTTATTTTACCAATGCTACAGCTCCAAAGAAACTTACTAAATTTTCAAACAATAATAGTTGCTGTGGGGGAAATGGTGTGTGGAATATGAATGGCGCAGAGCCATGCCGTTTGAAAATGGAAACCACAGAAAGGGTTTGCAATAACAAGACCCCAACAACTTTGGCCTACATCCAGATGCTTTAGACAGGGTGAGATGGCCTGCCTCAGGTGGCAGATATGAAGATACCACTAAAGGGAAGCAAACTGTCTATTTAGGCGATATTGTTCACCCATAATGTCATTTGAATTTTTCATACCAGGAACAAAAACATATTGAGCAACCGATGGACATGAGTCTAGGTCTATACACAGAAGCTGTTTCACTGGGTGCATTTAGGTTGCTGTTTTAAACTTTGCTGCTCTCTGTTTTAGTAGGAGTGTGTGTGTGTGTGTGTGAGAGAGAGAGAGAGAGAGAGAGAGAGAGAGAATGAGAGAGAGATATTTGTTATTTTACTGCAGTTTGCTACCTTGGTTTGGAAAGACAGGATCAAAATGTTTTCAAGAAATAAAAGCAAATGTGACTTTCGACTCCTCTCCACCACCCCTCCGACAAGTCTGCATGCTGCTCAACAAGCCTCTTTTGAGATAGGCTAGGGAAATCAAAAGTTGTTTACTGTGCATACCTAGCTGGAGGGATTGCTATATGAAAGGAACAAGTCAAAAGCTCAGTGCTGCTCATGTGAAAGCTAGCTGTCTGTGTGAAGATCTTTCTGGACCTTGGCCTTATAGTCCAAATAACCTCTAGCAACAGATCTGATTTTTTTCCCCAGAAGAAAATTCAGGGAGGTGCCTACCTTCTCGACACTGCTCATAGCTTGGAAGTAGATATTATATCCTTTACGGGGAGCCAATGGTGGGTTCCAAAAGCCTTGGTAAGTTCTGTTATCACCAACCGTGAAAGGAGCTGGTTCAGGAAGGTTACCAGGTGGCAATTCTGCAGCAAAATAATATGGCGAGCCACTGCTCAGAGCATTTTGATATGTGACAGGAATCTGGTAGCAGTCCATTGCACCTGTTTCTCGTTTTGTCCGATGAGGATGCAGCTCTTCAACAACAATCTGATAGGCGCTGTTAAAAGCCAAGAGAAAAACATGACTTATAAGAGGATGCCAGACCGACAGCACACAACACTATATCACGTAACTATGTTGCGCCAAATATTACCACACTCGGCTCAGAAGCGCAAGTCGAGGAGAGAAGCAGGTTTAAAAATGGCAGCTTATGCGTCTCATAACCAAATCATATTCAGCAATAGGCCCCGAGTGGAAGGTGGTCATTTTATTTCTCCTAATTTTAATTTCAGTTCTCTCCTTTATTTCCACAGCAACGTCACTCTCAGCCTCCCTTCCCCAAAAGATCTAATGGAACAGGAAAGTCTTTCTCATCACTGATGTAGACTTTGAACTATTAAGCAGACCAGGACTGGATCTTACATTAAGCACAGACATTTTTAATAGATTAATCCTTCTGCTTGATAATTTGCAGCATTTGAAGTCTGCATTTGCCTTTGAAAGGATATTATAGAAATTTCGGCTTCAAGGCCCGTCGTGGCAGCCTCCAAGCAATGCCTGAAGCACCAATTTGCTGTTGTCATATTACTAGAGACAGAAGCGCGTCGACAGGCATCTCCACCTTTTGACCTTGCTGTGGCATCTAACTTGGCTCACAGCTATGCAGATCTAAAGTATAAGCGACATCCTGTAATACAAGCACAGATGGACGGAAATCTGTCCACTCCCTCCAAATAGTCTGACTCCTTTCCCTACAGTTGCCACTGACAAAAACGTTACAAATTGCTAGAGCAGATGGCATCTAGCCTATTAAAAAAAAAAAAAGACGGGAAAAAAATGCTAACCCCAAAAACAAACTTCAGCCTAAACTTGCCAATACCTTCCTCGCAATGACAGCTCTTGGTCATTCCTCATAAAAATCTCATTTTACCACAGAATGTAATTATAGCTCTTCTTTTCCCTATAGAGGAAAGAGGCAAACAACTGAAACGTTAGACTAATTGATAATCAGCACTCGGATGTTCTGTTAGAAAGGGCCATAAAGGACAAAGTTGAATTGAGCTCCTGTTTTAAAAAGAACCACAGCATTTTCAAGTACGTCAAAATCTCTTCCTCCCTAGACTCCCACTATGATATAAAATAAAATGGGACCATATACAAAAAGATCCACATGCAATGCCGCATAGAAGTCATTTGAACTAGTTGGGATTCATGGAGGTGTAAGGGACATTTTTAGTTGCTTCTAATGCTCTGCTGCAGATGCTCACCACTCTAACTCCCATCAAATCTGATCAGCAGCCACATTGGCTTGGGCTGCTAGGAAACCAACAATATCCAGAGAGTCACAGGTTCACCACCCCTGCCCCTGGTAAACTCTCCTAAGGTAGCAAAAAGCCAAGTGAGAATGACCTCAAGCAATGAGAAGCAGTGCGGACAAATTGGAGTAAAGGGGGCGAAAGACGGGGAAGCCTATTCCATTAGGGTGATATCCAACCAAGTCATACTCAGAGAAGACCCACTCAAATTAGGCTTTAAAAAAGGTAAAGGTACCCCTGCCCATACGGGCCAGTCTTGACAGACTCTAGGGTTGTGTGCTCATCTCACTCTAGAGGCCGGGAGCCAGCACTGTCCCCAGACAGTTCCAGGTCACGTGGCCAGCGTGACGAAGCTGCTCCGGCGAACCGGCACCAGAGCAGCACACGGAAACGCTGTTTACCTTCCCGCTATAAAGCGGTACCTATTTATCTACTTGCACTTAAGTGTGCTTTTGAACTGCTAGGTGGGCAGGATCTGGGACCGAACGATGGGGGCTCACCCCGCCGCAGGGATTCGAACCACCGACCATGCGATCGGCAAGTCCTAGGCGCTTAGGTTTTACCCACAGCGCCACCTGCGTCCCAAATTAGGCTTAGTTGGATACAATTCCTAATTTTCTTTTCAGATATTCTCACATGAAAAGGTGTTAAATACTACATGCTTTATTCACTCCCTCCGTTAAGAATCTAGGCAGTAATGCCATGCAATCTAAGATTTGCATAAGCAATTGGCTTTCCATCTTGGGAACAACGGACATCTTAATGCTTGCCTCTGCAGACACTGTCACTCCTTTCTCGAGCGCTGCCAACGCAAAACAAATGACAAGACTTTTACTCTCCAAAATGCCAGGAGATCAGTAAACTTGTCAATTCCAATATCTGGCCACTTTAGAAGAATAAAGCCCAAGGGAAGAGCAGAAGCAGGGTGAAGCGTGCGTATGAAATGTTTCATTTATTTATGATTCAATTTATGTTTTAACATGAAACCAAGGTTTCATTCAAGGGAGGAGTTACAAACATTCATTATCTTTTAGGGAGGCAACAAAGGGAGTGTTCAAATTTTGCTATTTCAAGGGCACTGAAGCTTAATTCACCAGAAGAAGCAGACGAGGTGGTAAATCTGATACTGGAGTATGTCATTTCAGGGGGCAAACAGGAGATTGCCTGTTTTGAGGAGGGTGTACAGCACATTCAAGACTAGTATATCAGGGAGAAGGGTTTGAAGAACATCTAGGTTTCAACTTGCAGTGAGTTTATTTTAACTGGATGAACAATGTATCATGAGAATGCTCCTCCCAGAGTATAATCCCAGAACAGTTTAATCACTTAATCTGCTATTTGCGCACACGGCTAAGCAGAATTCAGTCTACAAATTTAACCAGCCCTCTTCCTATGTTGTCCTGGAAAACAGAACACAGTGAGAGTAATGAGAGCCAGTGGGGTGTACTGCTCATGTTATAGATTACTGTGCCTTAAGAGTGTAGGAATAAAACCTGGGAAATCAAATCCTTACTTGGCCATGAAACTCACTGGAAGATGACCTTGGGCCATCCACAGCCTCAGGGGTCCCCAAACTTTTTTCAAAGAGGGCCAGATTTGATGAAGTGAACATGCGTGAGGGCCGAGCAAAGTTCTTGAGCTTTTTTTTAGGATTGAAGTTGTTGAGCTTATTTTACCCCAAAGTTGTTGAGCTTTTTAAAGGATGACCTATACTGCCACAGGGGCAGATTAGGTCCCCGAAGTGGAGAGAGCCATGGTGTGGTGGGAATATCAGGCAGTTTAGAAATGCTTTTAAATAAATAAAGAAAACAGCAGCAGGGTAGCAACTCTGGGTGGCTTCCAACAAAAGATTAAAATACAATAATTTATCAAATATTAAAAGCTTCCCTAAACAGGGCTGCCTTCAGATGCCTTCTAAAAGTCTGATAGTTGTTGTTCTCTTTGACATCTGGTGGGAGGGCGATCCACAGGGCGGGTGCCACTACTGAGAAGGCCCTCTGCCTGGTTCCCTGTAACCTCATTTCTCGCAATGAGGGAACTGCCAGAAGGCTGAACAATAGGGGTGGAGATGCTCCTTCAGGAATACTGGGATGAGGCAGTTTAGGGCCTTAAAGGTCAGCACCAACAATTGTGCTTAAAAATGTACTGGGAGCCAATGTAGGTCTTTCAAGACTGGTGTTATAAGGTCTCGGTGGCCACTCCCAGTCGCCGGTCTTGCTGCCGCATTCTGGATGAGTTGGTCCTTATAATCACTCATTGGCAATTACTTGCCACCTTTATTTGTTAATTTCAGGGACACTGTTCAGTAGAGAGGCTTAAATAGTGCATGCTGCCACTGATAAGCAAATCACCTTTCTTTGCAGCTCACTGATGAATAAATGTTTCTTCCTTACCGGCTGAGCTGAGAGCCTCCAGCTTGGTAAAAGTAAGGCTTAATATCTGATTATAAATACTGATTCATCCAGTCTCCCTTTGTATTTCATGTCTGCTGTTTGGCTTACAACTTCAGGAGGCCATAAAGAAAACTAGAGATTATGAGATAACGCTTGGCAGGCAAGACACGATTATGTCATGATTAGAGCTGTGACTACCGCCGCATGTTGCATCTTAAGGAATGATTGACGGCACCTGCAAATTTGAATTGGATTACCCAAACATCTGCTTCAAGAGGCATGTGCACAAAGCAGGCAAGGAATACAAGGGAGCATTTATATCAGGGAGGCTGACTTCTAAAACACATAATTAGATGCTGCATATTTAAATTGAGTAAGTTTGTTGAACTGTTTAACATTGGCATTTTCCCGAGAGATCGAGAATAGAAATGGGCTGTCAAAAATGCATCCTGAGATGTTCTGGTTTCAGAACGTCAGCTGGGACTTATCTTGCCACAACTAAGTAACCTGAAGCTAAGCCAGATAATTGTTTTAAAAAGAGCAGAAATTAGTGCCATAGTAAATAGGGAGCAGGTACTACTGCACCATAAAAAGCTCCTCTATGTGAGGAGGGTCTCTCATATAAGGGTCTCTTCCTCATATGGAAGAGCTCTGGGGTTTGCTCATATTCAATGGCTTACATTCAATGCTTAAACAGCAGCTTGAATGCAGGCTTATTGGTGGCAGCTCCTCATTTGTGCAATGTACTCCCTGGCAAGGTGCTTCTCTGTCTTCCTCATTAACAATGTTTGAGAGAAGCATAAAGACATTTATGTTTACCCAGGTTTAATGACTATGTTTCTGGCAAGTTTAAAACCATTACATGTGAGGGTATGTGATTCTTTTTAAAATGTTTTAAAATGTTTTTAACAGTTGCTTTTTAAATAAATAAATAAATAAATAAATAAATAAATGTTTTCCATATGTTTTCATTTTATTTTTAACTGTAATGTTTTAACTTTTCTGTGTTTGCCAACAGGACTCCCTTGGAAGAAGGGCAGGATATTAGCTTAAATAAAAAAAGTAATAGAAACACAAACTATTAACATCAAAAGCTACAAAAATTAAACCAAAACCACACTCGCCACATCATCTAGAGGTGAAACACAGATTTTTAAACTGCAATATCCAGACTACAGAAGTCATGTCAAATAACTTGTTGAAGCAAAAACCAGCATCTTGCTTCATATGCAAACAAGGTTGTGCAGATTTTATTAATTCTTCTGGCAAGTGTAGTTACAAAGCATTATCCCCTATGCATATGTTTCCCCACCACTATTCCACTTTTTAACAGCAGGGAACTGAGGCCAGCACACATCACCTGGGCCCATAGCCTCACGGTATGTCCATGGCAGAAGGGGACTTGAACCTAGACCGCCCAAGTCTTTTACTGCTGAACCAGGAACATATCACCATATAAGGGTTGCAGGTTTACTCAAATGTCAAGTCCTATCTGCATAGGATTGAGCATCTTCCATATTTCACAAATGCTAATAGTAGTACAAGATCAAATAATTAAACAAGAACTTGACAAAGCCAAAGAAGCCTTTCAGTGGATCAGGCCTTGAATAGCTAAGATTACTGATAATTGAAAAAATATTTTATTATCTAATCAAGGGTATCTAACCTGTGAACTTCCAGATGCTGTTGGATTCCAACTCCCATCATCTCTGCCCACTACCCATGCTAGATGGGGATGGTGGAAGTTGTAGTCCAACAACTTCTGGAGGGACAGTAGTTGGCTACCCTGATCTAAATGTTTAGCCATAGGCTTTAACTATAGAATGGTTTGCAAATTGTGGTGTTGGTTGTTTTTTACCTGATAGGAGCTCCTTTGGCTTGTGCTGGTCTCAGGAGCACAGTGATGGCTGTTTCATTGAAAGATGCATCAATACCTTCATAGTCTGGTAATGTGGGAGCTAATCAGAAGAAAAATAAAATCAGCCAAAACACATAGCTTTTTTACCAGTTTCTACAATGTACAAACAATCACATTTCTCAATTGTGATCAGATAGTTGGTTGTTTTAGTGTTTTATGGTTTTGTAAATTACTTTGATTCGCTTTTGTGAAGAAAGTGAATGATGATGATGATGAATACTATTGTATTTCTGGGATGCATTGCATATTGCTTTTAATTGTTCTGAGAGATGCATAATGACTAGAAGAGTGGTATATAAAATTTTGCGTACATTCATGAATGGAAATAACCTCAGTGAAAAACTTGTGGGTAGACTCTTACGATCTGAAGATATCATGTTCATTTTTATTCAGTGTTTCAACAAATGTTGCATAAGAAATACTCCTCAAGTAACAGCAGGAGCATATTCTGGAACTGTGTATCTATTATGTATAAACTGTTCTACCATGATCCATTTCCCCCCACTTAATTGATTGAAATTATGAAATGACATGACAGTGATATGGCAGCTCAGGATGAAAGACATTAGCATTAACAGTTGTACATGGTAAAATAACATATATATTCGAGTATAAGCCGACCCAAATATAAGCTGAGGCCCCTAATTTTACCACAAGAAACTGGCAAAACTAATTGACTTGAGTATAAGCCAATCCACCACACCACAAACCTCTCCCCCGCAGCCCCTCCCATCCCCCTGCCTACCTAGGGTGCTGTCGAGAGGCAGAGGCTGGTGGCGGCAGTGGCGGAGGAAGAACAAGCAGCCCGAAAGGGCTGCTATCGGGCTGCTCATTCCTCTGCCACTGCCACCGACAGCGGCAAAGGCGGAGGCGGAGGAAGGAGCAGCCCAAAAGGGCTGCTTTCACGCTGCTCGTTCCTCCTCCTCTGCCGCCGACAGGGACCCTTACTTAAGTATAAGCCAAGGGTGGCTTTTTCAGCATTAAAAATGTGCTGAAAAAGCTGTCATATTTGAGTATATACGGTAATTATAATTTCTCAGGTCTTCTGAAAACTTGAATCTATCCTTCCTAAATTATTCATCTCTAGAAACCTGATGTTTAATCCCAGCCTTTTGAAACAGAATCACTTTTCTGTTGAGGCTGCCAGGTGATAAAGAACCACTATTCAAATGAAAGGATATCCTGCATTTCAACAGCAAGCAGCTTCTGACTCTCTTCTAACCCTTATACAGCTTTCTGTAGAGACAGGATATCTCCTCTCTGTACTGCCATTATGAACTGATTTCGGCATGTATTCGACAGGAAAAAAATAAGATTTGCAGTTGCCATACACATGGGAACCTAGTGAATACTTGTTCCTTCTGAATACAGAAGTCATTCATGGTCCCATGTCTCATTTCTTGCTGTGATAACCAACATCCTGCTATGTCCCATCAGCATAAAGATTTCTGCTTGCACAACAGGACTTTCTTCTTCACTGCGTATGCCCTACAGCATCCCCAAATTTGCTCGAGAATGTTTATAAACCCCTAGAAAGCACAAGGATTTCCATCCTTGCACTG
This sequence comes from Podarcis gaigeae, assembly GCF_964106915.1. Classification (NCBI taxonomy): domain Eukaryota; kingdom Metazoa; phylum Chordata; class Lepidosauria; order Squamata; family Lacertidae; genus Podarcis; species Podarcis gaigeae. The sequence continues at coordinate 57,412,389 of NC_139680.1, forward strand.
ATGGAACAAGAGATTTGGCACTACTTTGGATTCTACCCCAATTATTTCAAAATGTATCAGTTCAGGGGCTAGCTAACACGGTGTCTCCATAACCTTCTCAGACTACACAGGGAAACAGAAAGCTGTCCAATAGTGGTCTACGTAGCTCAGCATTGTCTACAATGATTGGCACCAATTCTCCATGACTTCATAAAGTGGTGTCACCCAGCCCTATCTGGAGGGTCCAGGGATTGAATTTAGGACCTCTTGCATGTGAAGAAAATGCTCTACCACTGAGCTATGGTACTTCCCCATCTACAACTACAATTCCTGCAATCCTTCAACACTGGCCACGATGGCTGGGGCTGATGGAATGTGAAGTCCAACATCATCTGTGGCTCTATGTTCTCCTTGCATTAAATCCATGGCACAATGCAGGAGAATGAAAAAGCATTTTATGAAAATCTCCCAATATAGCTGGATCTAGTAAACGTCCCATGCTCTTTAAGTGAATAATGTATAGCAACCTGGCCCAAAGTCAAAATGCTGTATCAGTGTGGCAAAATGTCTGTGTCCCTTAACGGCCATGTTGATGATACAGAAAAATAGCAGCTGATGTAACTAACACATTGCATTCATTTCCGAGGACTCCAGCACTCACTTCCAGTAGCTCTACAAAGCTCACTTTCCAAACAAGCCCAGAACCTTCTGCTAGGCTATTGAAGAACTGTGGGTGCTTTAGCCTCCTGTTTGATATTACTCGTATGCAAACACTACTCACCTATTTTGTGTCGTGCATAAAAGATAGCAAACACAGTAAAGTTTAATATAAAACGATGAACAACCTTAAATTAGAGGTGCATTATTTTCATTTATGCATCTTGATTTGGATTTTAGCACCCTAAACCAATTCCCATTATACAGTAAAATAAATGAAATTAAACACACAGCTCATGCTGTATAAATAGTACCGTGAACATGGCTCTATTGGTAGAGCATGAGACTCTTAATCTCAGCATTGTGGGTTTAAGCCCCACATTGGGCAAAAACATTCCTGCATATCCTTCCAGCTTGACACCTCTATGATTCTGTGTGTATGTATAACTACACAAGAGGGTTGGATATTCTTCTACAAGGATGCAAAATAATCCAAATTACTCCATGTGGGATTCAGACTGTGTATATAATCTCCTTTCTAAGTGTTTGTCCACCTGAGCAGAACACTGTGCAAAACACTCTGTTATCTGTTACCATTCACTCATTAACCCTTTTCAGGCATTCATTGTGCAGAGATCACATTTATTAAATTTGAGAAAGTGTTGTGGGCACCAGGCACAACATGGCCTAGGGGTGTGGCATAGCACAAAATTTTCTGGGGGAGGGGGGAACCAAACTGAACAATATGCTTGCCACAGGAAGTCAGCTATGTCCTGCTGGTCCCAATTGTGGAGATCGCACAATATTAATCACACACACTCGTACACTCACATGCTGTTGCTGTCTAAAAGCAACAGGGAGAATTTGTCTCAGGACCAGGCAAAAGATGTATCAGGTGGCCATACCACGTTCACTCTTAAAGAGTGCAGACATGCATATGGAACACAGACACATAGACATCTTTCTGTTTTTCTCTTATACATGCATGTTTCACATATATAACTTTCCCTCTCTCCCACATCTGCTAGAATTTTTCAGGTGAGTGCAAAGTAAATGCTGAAAGGGTGGACCAAGAGAGAGGGGTGAGGAGGGAGCATGGGAGGGACAAGTAAATTTTGCATCATACCTCAAGTTCTAAAAACGGTAGAAACTTTATTTGTTAAAAAATGAAAGCTTTGAATTTGAGGATTCTGGTTTATTCCAGGAGCACCAAAGACAGCCTTCACAGGCACTGTGTTAGTGACCCCCATATTATGGAGACTAAGTTAACACACAAGGAGGGGAGACTGCATGAGTGCAGTAGGTCTCTCTCTCTCCTGCCCTCCATCTCAAACATAGTCCACATGTTCAGGGGCAATTGTCTTCAGCAAACAAGCCTCCAGTAATCGTGGAGGCTCCCATGCCTGGAGTATCAGGGTTGCAAACATGCAGTTACCTCCATGAACAAAGGAGGCTTCCTCACTGCAGATAATCACCCTTGAACATGCACAGAGCAAGGGGAATGGGATGCAGTTTGCACTCTCATTCACAATATCCCCTCCTTGCATGTTTAACTAAACCCAATGATCTTCTCTTGACAGCAGCCAGCATGTTTTGTTACTATTCCCTGAAGGGAAGGGGGAAGAATTTATGTAAAAACAAATGTAAGAATATGAAAAATATTTGTGCATGTGTGCTTGCCATTACCTGAAATATTGGTGGTTACATTGATTGCCGCAGCTGGCCCAAATCCTTTCACCGTGCTGGCCCTTATATAAAACTGGTAGGTAGTCCCGGGATGTAGATGGGAAAAGACATGATGTGTACTGTTCCATAGCTTTGATACAGTTTGAGCTGGCCCAGCCACTGGAACTGCGGGATCAAATGATCTTATGCTGCTGTAACTGACCTGTGGAAACAATTTCAGAGTCTTAGCAGGATCCTTGGCAGGATTAAGGAATTTCTGAGAATCAGTGAAACGTTTAGATTAAGCTTCTGGATTTCAGCGAAAGAACCTTGCTTTCAAATCCAAACTTAGCATATAGTGGCAATGGACACACGACAATCTCTCCACCTTGGCTCTCTGTAAGCTCAGTAAATCAATCTATATATACAAGCCAAAAATGTTTTGGCTTGTATAATTTTTATGAGATGAACAAAATGGTTCTACATTTCACTAATTTAAGACTTTACAATAAAGAACCCCAGACCCTACCGGCTTCTAATTCTGGCTCCCAGGACTTCTCCCAGACCATGGTCCCTCAGCTGCCCTGCTCTGCATCACCCTCAAGTACTTTTGCCTGATTGGAAATTGTCCTTTAACTGTAAACATGCCTCTTACTTGCCTGGATGTGTGTGTGTGTGTGCATGAATAGAAACATGCATGGCTGGAATATAGTCCACTATACACAGGAAGAGTTGCATCCATTTCCTCAACCACTTTTGCCTCTGGCACATCAGACATGTAGGCCCCCAAAGGTTCATCACCAGGGGACGTGGCCCTTCAGCAGAAAACGGTCCCTTGGACCTACTACATACAACGCTGGACCAATCATGCTGACTGCAGCTTGGCAAGTGGCAAAATTTAGACGTATATTGAGTCCTGTCCCCTGACCCCAGGCTACTGTGGCTTTCTCTAATTTCTCTACAAAATCAGATATCTACTTCAAATCTTGTCATCCAGGTGAAGGCAGGAAGCCCCCTTATTTGCTTTGTTATGGTAAAGTGGCAGACAGCTGCTTATTTCCTTCATTCCTCTCTTTCTGTTAAAAAGTACTACTTAAATATAGTGAAGCAATACTACATATGTATTCAAGCCCACCCATGATATACTGAGCTTTTTCATTAGTACAGTGGTGAAATTCAAGAATGTAAAGTGCTAATGAGGATAAGCAGAAATATGCTAGGTCATGTAAAATATGATGGCATTTAACTGCCTCCTGTAAGTATTTAATTTGTTTTTTAAGCAGAAAAGTAATATTGTCAAGGCTGCCCAGTTCAGAGTATGATAGATACACAGGAAATTTGGTGCAAAATTATTGTTTTCCCTTCCTTCCCCAAGGGCTCATTCATCAAACCACTGTTGCTGCTTTTTGAATCACCAGAATTTGCATTCAGAGTTTCTTGAAGGGGAAAAACACGTTACCTTGAAGACTAGAATTGTCAGGTTTCTATTAATAAATTTTCACATATATTACCTGTAGCCTTCACTGGACAGGGCTCCATTAAATCATGATTCAGGAAAGCTATATATTAATGCTACTAGATCTAAATCAAAGTTACAAATTTAAGCTCTAGGTTTCATCATTTATTAAAAGTCTATTGGCAGAGCAAGCCTGTATCATTATATAATTTTAGAAGGAGTTCTTAATATTTTTTAATCACAACAGTTCAACCATTCTGTAATTTAATTTAAGGATTATTATGACATACTGATTTCAGGCTCAGGTCAGTCATTGTGTGGACAGCACCGTGAATAGATTCACATTATTATATACTTTACTGTTCTGCACAGAAAAAGAGTTCACTTAAAAAAAAAAAGATTAAGTTTATCATTAAATTCCCATGCACCAAAAAGAGACTCAAAAGAAGGGACAAACTTATAACATATCTTATTCCTACAAAGTAATGGAAGAAATAGTTCTTTCGGATTCCTCGTAGCCAGTTTTGAATATGGATCAAGGTGATTTTACTGGAGACATTTTCCAGGCCAACTACATTGGCACACTCTAAGTTGAAGACCAGCATGGCAGTGAAGAATGAAGCATAGTTTAAAGTTTTAGGGAAAATGTACATATTATCCCCAAGATTCTCATGCATACTCCAAACACAGGACACTACAGCCATTTTTTTTTTAAATACCTCATACTGTGTGATGATCCCATTTGAATCCATAGGTTCTTTCCAGTTTAGGAAGATCTTGTCTTCAAAGGGAGTTCCTTTTAGTGATTTTGCTGGTACAGGACCAGGCACTGTAAAACAAACAAAAAACATCCAGGTTTAAAGGTGTTAGCCAAATAATCACCCCAAAAGTCAGATAAAGGCAACCCCCTCAAATGAATAAGTATTGGGCTTAGAATCAAGCCACATGAAATGGCAGCTCGGTTTTGAGAATGTATGGATTGTTGTTTAAATAGCAGCCTGGACCATGAATAAATTGGTTCAAAATGAGTCAGCTTTGCAATTCCACAGGTGAATTATGAGGCACATTACAGCCTGTTGGAACTATCAGCAGATCATTTGGCAAAGGTGTGTATCTAAAAAGAAAGTGTGGGACAATGCAAAGGGGAGGGGGAAATTAAGAAAACTCCAACAAGTTACTTCTATTTAAACTTGTATTAGCCTACCTTTTAAATTATTCCCCCTTCAACCTCACATTCTTAAACCTTAAAATGCAATGAGTTCCATATACAGTGGTACCTCGGGTTACATACGCTTCAGGTTACATATGTTTCAGGTTACACACTCGGCTAACCCAGAAATAGTGCTTCAGGTTAAGAACTTTGCTTCAGGATGAGAACAGATATCGTGCTCCAGCAGCAGGAAGCCCCATTAGCTAAAGTGGTGCTTCAGGTTAAGAACAGTTTCAGGTTAAGTACGGACCTCCGGAACAAATTAAGTACTTAACCCGAGGTACCACTGTATGACCTTTCTGAAAGATTTGTTCCCAAAACATGTTGCCAATTTGTAATGGACAGAAACAAAGCCATTGAATCAAAGGAACTATAAGCAGTAGGAAATATCAAGAGGTCCATCACAAGTGTCAGAATTATTTCAGATTCTTTGAAGCTAACAATAATATGCTGCCCCTGGGACAAACAAATTAATTTGGTGAATTAAAAATAAATTTGTGGAGAAAAAAGTCCATAGGTGCACAGATGAGATTCAAGTACTCAGCTTCCATGAGTTATATTCATCCATCAGTCAACTGAAGACTACTATTCTTTGCTTCACAATACTGACAAAGATTCAAGCAGAGATGATGGCTGATGTCCCTTGACAGTCCCTCTGTGCTGTTTTGTGGCATTTGCTGATGTGCTGTAGGCATCTTTCTGTTTTCTATGGCAGTGCTCTGTGTTTCTCTTGTCTACAGTTCAAATGGAGCATATATTGCACAGGGCCTAGCCCAGGTGACAGACTTCCTTTGGCAGTTGAATGTGCACATGACAGACTGCACTGAAATGTGTCTTGCAAATGAACATGATTATAGTATGCGCAATGCTTGAGTGTTCATTACAAACAGAGTTATTTAAGGCTGCAAGCTTATGGCCAACTAAAGTGCTTTGCAACTGAATACAAGACTGCTGGACTGAAAACCATCACCCCACAGAGAGCCTAGAACCCAGCAGCTAAATAACTGGTTGGTTAGCTCAGATAAAGATACGTGATTCAGCTCTGCTACAAATCACTTCTTTTTGTTCCCTAGACGTCATAATACCAATATAACAGAAGAATCAATTTGTTGCAAAATTCCCCTCTTAATGGCTAGACTCTAGACCAGGGACGGGCAACTTGTGGAACTCTAGGTGCTGTTGGATTCCCAACTCAGATCAGTCTCAGACAGCATGGCGATGGTCAGGGATGATGGGAGTGTTAGTCCAACCACATCTGCTGGCTAACTGGGTCCTCAACTCTGCTCCAGACCTAGCAGCCAGAGAGCTCTTTGCTAATAATACAAACACGTACCTACACTTGGGTGCACCTTTGCCCTATACTACTTTCTTCTTGGAACTGAAAATAATAAAACATAACAAGGGGGAGCCAGGTCTCCACTATCTGTAAGCAATGTGTTGTCTTTCAGCTCAAAGCTCATTTTGTCCCATCTCTATTAGATGCTGTATCTCTTGACCAGCCTCCTTATTATTCCTCCAATAGTTTTTTCCAAGCACAAGTGCTAAAGAGTTTTTATTTAGAGCCCCCTTTCTGATCAACTACTATTTCTGTCTCAACTCCCTGCCTCCTCTGCTGGATATCTGATATGAGAGAGAAAAAGAGAAAAGCAGAAAGACTTGGCTTCAGAAGATAAATAAAGGGCATACGATAGCTAGAAATGTGGAATTGTTATACGAGCAACTGAAGATCCCAGTATGTAAAATAATATAACTTCACATTTGTATTATACATTTTTTGGTATGTATATAAATCACAGATTTTTGAACATTTGGAGATGGCAATATTGGGCCTGCAAGAGATTTATGTCTTTCCTTGTATCCCCACATTTCTTTCTAAGGACCCCAAGGGAAAGAAACCAGCAGCCAGCTCACATTCCACACTCCTGGATTCATATATTTTGTTGGCGGACGTAGGGTTGACTGGAAACACGCATTAGTATAATTTGCATCTTTGTTTACCAGCAACAAAAAAATACATAAATAAAATGTAACACTGTGCTACAATTTGTCAAAAACACAGATTAGGTTGCAAAAAAGAAATTGGGCATTATGCAGAGACACATTAGGGACACTTTGATTCTGAACCCAAAACATAAGTCATCAGATATCAGATAGATTCATACTTATACAATATTATAATTTCTGTTTGTTTGTTTTTTGTTAAAAATATGTTCACTGTCAAATGTTTCATATGGCTGCGGCCCATGAAGATTAACCTAATTTAATGTCACCTATCTCAGGCCATAGCTAAAATAAAATGTCAACTAAAATGAGATGTGTTGGAGTGTGTGTGTATGAATGGGGGGGACCCATTTTTTAGTACAGGGTTGGAGTCCCCCCCACATCAAGTATGAGAGGTGGGCTAGGCCAGGGCCAACCACCACCTTCTCTCCCTCTCTGTCACTCTATTCTCTTTCTCCTGGAGAGGGACAGGTCACTCTTGCCAGAGAGCTGGACTGATCACATGCAGAGAGCTTTTGAAATTAGGCCAAGTGATGCATGTATCAGGGATAGAGCAAAACTTTCAATCTCTTAAAACTTTGGTCCATGTACAACTGGAGGAACTTCAAGGCCATTTATCCAATGATGTCATCTTGAATCAACTGTGCCAATTACCCAAATGCCAGTAATGGGAGAGGGGTTTTTTTAGCAGCACTTCCCAACTGTAGCCCACACAGCTGAGATAAGGGGCAATATTTGCCACCCCGCCATATGGGAGCAGGGTTTCATTTGGGGCTATGAGTCACTTCACCTGCAAAACTGACAGCAATTATGCACTTTCTTCTAAATGAGTGAATGGATGCCACACCATTTATACATTTTAGCAAATACTTACAAATTCTACATCCTGACATCATATACACCTCTCTCTCCAACCTTTCTTTGGTTAAATTCAGTTAATGATTTGTGTATCAACCATAGGTGAAGGTTCTAAACTACCAGGCAGACCTGGTTTAGAACAGCTTGTCTTTATTCTTCCATTTGCTCAGGAGTCCTATCTAGATGTAGTGGCTTCTGGAATCAGATCAATGCCTTATTGATTCAGACACTGCATCAAACTCCAGTTAGCACAATACATGGGTTGATTCTGATGTGCCAGATGATCTGAAACCATGGTTTGTTGACTATACCACGTCTTAGTTGAGGTTATTGGTGTGATGCTGGAACAACTGATGATTCAACTTTCCCCTTATAGCTACTTGTTCCAATCCAGTATCTCATGTGACTCTGAATCTATGAGTGCATCTCTTTGAGCATGTAAAGCTGCCCTCTCTATTGAAGCGAACAGGGTATTTTGCTTGTACTTCATGAGGCACTGGTCACAACAGGGGTGGCTCCCGGTGCCCTTCGGCTGTTGCTGGACTACAGCTATCATCTCTGACCACTGGCCGTGGGGCTGACAGGAGCTGGAGTCCAACAATATTTGGAGCATTCCAGGGTAGCAACCCTGGTGCAACATGCAAATCTGCTTAGGCACAAGGCTTTTAAGAGATACACATTTGCCAATATTCCTGCATTTTGAATATGCAGTTAGTCACAAACCTGACTACATGAGCATTAAGCTACTTCTGTATATTGTAATTTCCATCTAATTAGGAACTTCATTTAATGCTGTTTTAATTTGTTGAAAATTTAGATTCATAAAAAGGATAATCACTAAAGAGCTTTGTAAACATATAAAGTGTCCCTTATTACCCCTCAAATAAGGTAAATAAAGTTATGCTGTTAGCAGGAGTAAATAAAGGATATTTTAAGGCAGTAATCTCAATATATGCAGATATAATTACTTAGTGAGTTGTAAGAACACAGCACTCTAAACATGAATTTGTAGAAATGACTCTGAATTTAGAGACAAACGAACACTGACATATATTTTTCTTAGGCCTGGTTCAGATGTAAGGCTAGTACCAGCATTAATGGGTACCCCCACAGAATCACCTATGGACTTTCATCAGCCCTTCTTTCTCATGCATTAAAGCCCCTCCCACATGCCTTGCAATCAAAATTTACTAGCAATCAAAATTTGCCAGGCACCAGGCTCATTTTGCACCTGTCTATTAGCCACTTGTGAGTCTGCAGATCATTCCTTATCCTTTAAAGCTACTCATTGCACACCCAAATTGGAGTTTATCCCCTTTCTCCAATATTAAAGGTTGGTACAAGCAAAGCACTTAAACAAAAATCCACGTAAGCTATTTACACTGATATGTGCTGACATGACTATCATTTACGTCTGGGCATTTTGTTCAACTATTCACAGGCTAACATGAACATGTAAACATAATTTTCAAGCAGGCAACACAGCTAAGAATTCTTTCAACACCTGCTTTGAGAGCTAAGGCATCAAGAGAAGAATTTGAACCTACCATCTTCATCCGTTTGGATTATTGTCTCTTCACTTTCCTTTCTCCCCTCAGGATTAGTCAGGATCATTTTGAGACTGACATTAGTGTAAGGAGGCAGGTGGTTCACAACGTGCTGAGGTGCTTTGGGGTCCATATCCAAGCAGTCTGCCTTGCTTTCATTATGGCCACGGAAGTAATGGTAGCAGATCGTGACGTTGAAAGTGTGGCAGCGAGTAATGTTGTAACCTAGAGATTCCCAATCCACAGCAATGCGTCGGGCCTGGATCTCAGCAATCTTCAATGTTTTTGGCGTTCTCATAGGCTCTAAAACACACACAGAGAGAACATGAACTACTTTGAGGAGTGTCCGAGCATAGAAGTGACACAAGAAATACAGAACCTTCATTGGTGGATTAAGTCTGCACAATGCCCACTGCATATCTGCTTTGACTTGACCTAAGAATTCCATCCCATTCTGCTGTCACATCTGCCAGCATTTGTAAATCTACATTTTAAAAAAAAGAACGACAAGTGTAAAAAAAATCCACACTAAAATGTTTAATTAGCTGACATTGTTGGACCAATTCAAAGTCTCTGACAGCAAACCCACCAAGAGCAACCAAAGACCACCACAGCTGTTACTATGATTCTGTGTGCTTTGCGGTTTCTTTCGGCATGCATTAAATTTGAGTAAATTGGATAATATATCATCCTGGTGAAGAGTCAGTGTGTTCTGCACTGTGATTTATCATGCCACCAAGCAATGCTGTTTACTAATTACACTAATTGCTCTACTAAACTAGCAGTAACCAAAATGATACAGATATTAATTAAAATTTATTACTTGGGTAATGCTGTTATTCATCGACAAAAAAAGCCAAAACAAAAACACGACACCACTACAAAATGTCAGGCTCTTCTTTCCTTGACCCCCCCCCCTATAAACACCATAAATGGTAAAGGTCTGCACTATCACCCAAGCTCAACCATTAACATGTGCACAGCTCTCCACTCAACTGGAAAAGACCAGCAACACTTGTCTGACTCCCTGAACAGCCATCAATCCATCACCATCTCCCTAGTGTATTCATTCCTCATGCAAGACTAACTTTATAGCCTGACTTAATTAAAGTGATTACACAATGAAAGTCATGACCATGACCACATATACTAAAAATTCACTCAACACACACTGCATTCCTACATTCTACATTCCTGGTATATTTATTTACAGCAGCAAGTTATAGTTTGTGTATCTCAGTATTCTGCCAGATTAAGGGTGAAGCCAAATGAGCCAAACATTCTTCTATCCATTCATAAGCCTTCACTGTCTTTTAAGAACGCTCATTTACCAAATGAAAAATCTTAACTAAGCAAACAGCACAAGGCACAGATGGCACAGCCAAACAGGGGCTTCAACAAATGTGCTCAAGCATACAGCTTAAGCATCCCCACCCCCCATCCTTGCAATACATTTGTATATATTATTGTCAGATACATGGGCTTTTCTGAATTAGTATGCTACATACAGATTAATGGATTTACTTCTCACAGTGACTAGCTTTCCACTTAGATGTTTTATCTTCTGTATTAGCTATTAATTTATTAATTAAAGAGGTAGATAGTTTGGGTTACTGAAGTAGGATGAAGGAGACCAATGTTGAAAATATATATTCAACCACCTGAGCGATAATCAGCTTGTTTTTATGAATGCAAGGACCTCTGCAAAATGTTGCCTTCAGTATGTAGCAGCATGGACAAGATCCAGTGGTCCAGGCCTGGATTTCAAAGGGCCATGCACTCGAATAAGCTTTTCACACACCCCTCCTTCCTAACGTAGCTCCCTAAAAGTGCAGCCTAAAGGAGAGGAAGCATATGGAGAAGTATTTCATGTTGTGTGAAACGTTGGAGAATCAGCATCCCCCTCATGAACATGAGGAAAGTATATGTACGTGGATGCACTGTGGATGCACACAGGAATCTTCTTGGAGCCTTCTCCTAGAACCTGGGTAGTTTTCCAATGACCTGTGCCTTTTGGCTTGGTCATCATCCACTGAACTCAAGGCAAACTCACCCTGAGCTAGTTTGGACATAATATTAAACCATAGATTAGCACTGCAAGGGGAAAAAAACAGTCTCCACCCGGGCTTGCTTGTTCCCTGTCTCCTCTAGTACAGCCAGAAGTTCAGAAACCTTTCACTTCCATTTTCCATTTTCTTTTCCCCTTCTCCCATCCAAATCATTTTCACACTTATTTATGAATCTCCTCCCACCCCAGTGATCTCAATGCATGTCTGTTTGTATTGAAAACAGAAAAAACGAAGTAACAAGATTTTTTTTAAAAAAAACACACAACTCTCTTAACTAAGGGTAGTGGAAGCAAATCAACTTCAAGCCATACTTTATGAAGTCAGCTTGCTTTCACTAACCACAGTTTAAGGTTTGAATGACACAGTAAACAGTTGTGAATCTAAAAGGGAAGGGGAATTCATACTGGAAGGGGAGAGGGAGGGAAAGGAGGCTAGGCTCAGTCTCATGATTTAGTGTTGTAACCAGACATTGCCATAACGACTGTAAAAAAAAAAAAGCTATCTGAGGTGTGGTGTTTGCACACAGGAATCTCTCCTTTTTATTTTCGAATTTTAAAAACACTTTTGGAACTTTGACAAAGTTCCAAGCGACTTCAATATCTAGGCTTCTTCTGAGACGGAGATGGGCAAGTTCTCCAATTTCAAGTGTTTATGGTTTACATTCCATGGCTACTAAGCTACAATGGCTGTGATCTACTTCCACTGCTAGGGACAGTATGCCTCTGAGCACGTTTCTGGGAACCACAAGTGGGGAGAGTGCTGTTGAACTCAGGTTCTGCTTCAGGGGTACCCATAGGAATCAGGTGAGCCATTGTGAGAACAGGTTGCTGGGCTAGATGGGCCTTTGGCCCGATCCAGCAGGACTCTTCTTATTTCCATGATGACACATTGCTGTAGTCATCAGAAGTGGCATCTTGATCCTCACCCTCTGCTTGTCCGTGTGTGTGTGTGAAGTTAGGTGATAGGCTAATTGCTTATTATTCATTCTTTAAAAATAAACCTCTTATCTGTAAACACAGTTATTAGAAGATTGTTTTGTACTGCTGTGGAAGGCACCATCAGAAGTCAGTCTATAGCATGTGAGTGTTGGATGTTTTAAAAACAACAACAACTCATTCCTCCTGTGCTGGCACCCAGTGGAAAATCCCCTCCCTCTGAACTTCCTTGTTCCACTAGGAGGGAAGCTGAAGAGCAGCTACAGAGGGATGTGTGAGAGAATTGTCACTAGAATTGTCAGATGCGTCCCTCTTCCATAGGTAGTCTTGTTAAAGTAAAAAAGAAGACGGCGACACATTAAATGTATACACACAGTGAATATATTGACTGGTTTGGCCCTGACATTTTAATTTCACGTTGCATTTGCTTGAAAGGCTAAAAGTAGTTTTACCCTCCCTGCCCCAAAACACAATTTACTGCAACGCTTCCTGGAATCAAGGCCACTGCTTGAACCTCCTTAACAGCAAAGAATAAGACTGGGATGTGAGGTTTCAGTCTGTCACGCTGAATTTCAAAGTGTTTTGATTTAGTTTCCTCAAGGCAGGAACACTAATAAGCATTCTGGCCGCATTACACTAGATATTAAAAAAAGTTAAAGGTGGAGCAGAAAATGTTTTCAAAGTTCCTTGAAATGTAACAGACGTGCCCCAGTATTGGAAGGCACATTAAAGGCATCCTTTATTTTGCCTGCCAGAAAAAGGGTGGAGGGAGCGGGGAGGAAAGACAAGTTGAGATTTCTCACCACCGTGCTTACCATTGGCAGAGGCCAACCAATTTCTATTAAGGCTGAGATGGTAATTAAAGTCTGTAGCGGCTCTCAGCAGCCTTGGTAAACTCTGCCAACTGTCCCTCTGCTGCTGAAAATGGTGCTTCAAAATGCAATTTTTTGCTCTCTTCTCGGAGCAACATTCATAACAGGGTCTCTGGAGATCAGGTTCAATTGTTTTAAACTGCTGCACCACAAAGCCTCCATCTGCAGAGCCTCAGTAGAAAGTAATCTCCTAATAATTATGTTGCCAGATAAGAGGTCGCTAGATTGTTTAGTAAATTCCAAAAAAACCTAATTGCATCTCATTAAGAATAATTTCATTTGAAACTGGAAGAGAACTAATGTGCTCCGTTTATTACTCTTCCGGGCTTCTCTGCCCTACGGAATGTCAGCTGAGCCCATTTGCAACTCAATTCTATCTAAGGGCTTTGGCTCCAAGATGCAGGCAATACTTCCACAGGGCATCAAGTTATACTTTTTATTATTCTCATCTTCACAGAGGCTCACAAGCTTATTTGTTCACACACACCCAATCAAATTTCTAATTAGATTCAAGAAATGCCTATTCTCCTAATGTACAACTCTCTGTGCATTAGACACTGAAAAGAAGCGTAACGTATTGCTAGGTGAGGACTCAGCTTAAGCAACCTTCCAGTCAGGGGTGTAGGAAGGGGGGTGGAGGGGACGGGCTGCCCCAGGTGCCACTCTGGGGGGGGGTGACAAGATTGCCCCTGCCTCCCTCCAGCTGTAGAGCAGCCGAGGGCGTCCATATGGGCTGTCGCGTGTGCGCACTCCATACAGGATGTCACACATGCACAGCCCATACAGAGTGTGCATGAGCAGCATTCCGTACGGAGTGCACACACGTGGAATGCTGCATATGCGCAATCCGTATGGGATGCCGTACATGGGCACTCCGTACGGGCTGCCCGCCCCAGGTGCCGGAGAGGGTTTCTCCACCACTGCTTCCAGTGCGCTATTTATATATCACATTACACATCCATAGAACTGTTGAGAATTCCATCCTCCCGTGCTGCAGATGTGTGGGATTGTTACGTCACATGTCTGTTTACATTCCAGCACTGATTATTGGAGTCTTGTGAGTGGAAAGGGAGATACACTGTTTCCGCTCTGTATAGCTATTGTTTTTGCAGTTCTCTCTCCGAGAAAGAAAGACAGAGAGGCCATATTTTTCTTTGTTCCATTTGCAATAAATTAGGCTTAGATGTTACTCCTCAAGGCTGAGTTTCTGTTTGGACTCTGCTAGTCGTGTGCTCATGTCCTTGGATATGGGTCATATCAACGTGATGGGAGACTGGAGGGATGAATCCCGGGCGATGCTGCATGGGGGGGGGGAGAGGCACTGGCTCGGCGTTATCACCCAACAAGAACTCTCTAAGCGATTCACAATAAAAATACGTAAGATTTTCAATAAAACCTTACAAATATAAAACAATAAAAGTGTTCAACCAAACAAAAAGCTAAACCATAATCTAAACAGTAATAGCTGTTCAACAGTGGAACGGTCTCCCTTGGGAGGTTGTGGACTCTTCTTCCTTAGAGGTTTTCAAGCAGAGGTTGGATGGCCATCTGTCATGGATGCTTTAGCTGAGATTCCTGCATCGCAGGCAGTTGGACTAGATGACCCTTGGAGTTCCTCCTAATCCTACAATTCTATGATTTTAAACCAGCACAAAATATCCGCTCTCTCATCTAACTCATTCAAATGAAGTAAGCCACATCATGCCGTAATGTACCATTTATGACTTGAAATAAACTGCTAATCCATTTATTTGCAAGAGAAATAGAATGTAGGTAATAGTGGAATTTGGATCAAAGATCAACACAAACTACAGCTTTTGATGAATTGGACCCTAGTCTACAAAAGATTATGCCATAATAAATTCATTAGTCTTTAAGATGCCTTTGTTGCTTTTGACAGACTAACATAAGAACTACCCCGCTGAAAATAGCAGTTTTATTGACCTTAGCCTAGGAATGTCTTCTCACACAAGAATACAACACTATCCTCTGTAATTTTGTATAGTACTGTATGAAACCCAAAATGCTAGTATCTGGAGCTTAATGTAGTGCTATGTGTCTTTATACTTATGGATAAAAAATAAATTGTACACTGCAGCAAACGGACAATTACACAAATGAGATGTCCATGCCATCGTTCATGCACTCTTCTAGCCATCATGGTCCTCTGCAAGGTCCCATTCAGCACAATCAGTCCCCCAAGGAAGAGTGCAATGGTTGGATAAATGCATGAGCAGTGTGGAGAGTCCTTCTATTCTGTAAAATGACTGTTGTGTTGCAATGCGCATGCACTGAGGTCCAAACAGGAAGTTGAAGGGAAGGAGGGAGAAAGGAAGAATTGTAGGAATTGTGCCCATCCTTATTTGTTTTCAATAACACCACAAGGTGTACTTCTAATCACTGGCAATGGATAATTTATTTAGTATCCAATGTTAAGCCTCGTATCAGAGATGAAACTGATGCTTCTTCAACAGTAATAAGGGAAGAGAAATTCCACATATTCCCAGGCAACTATACGAAAATGCATATATAAGAGTGAGACTATAGCCATGGCAGGTACACATACACACCATTATGGATCAGGAAGATTGAGCACCACTTTATAAGATACAATGAATAATAGCTTTAGTATTCTCTAAAGGTTAATAATAGACAGACAGATAGAAGAAAAGACACAAAACCTGTTGACCCATCAGCCACCTTTCAACAGCAGAATGATTTAATAAGTAGCTCTAGATAATGGCTAAAATGAAATTCGATTTCTTTAGCGCTTGATAAGCAACACACAATATGACAGTTCAATATCAGTGCCCCTTTGTAGAGATTATCTCCATTTATTCAGAGATTGTTTTCAAAACAAAAAGGCCTCCACAGTTGGGAAAGAAAAAAGGAGAGCCGCGTGCATCTCCTCAGAACCAATTTTAATGATAAAACACATTACCTGCTGTCAGTCAAAGAAAAGCAGAGTATGTCCCAGGGCCTGTGACAAAAAGGCTATTTCTCAAAGATGTACACAAGGATAGGACACTCAAGCATGACAAGTGTTTTGCTGTTGCCGCTTTTCAAGAGAAATCCCATAGGTTGATCAGAATGCACAATTTCAGTTTCATTTATCTAAAATAAAAGGAAGTGGCTTTTCTGGTCAAAAGATAGCATTCACATTTGTCAGTGTGAAATTGAAAACAATGAAACAAATTTCATAGCAAAGGCAAAGGATGACGATAAAGAGAACAGCAAGAATATTTGATGCCTTAGCAGTTTTTCTTTCCTTGCACTCTCTTGTTCTCAAACTGCAAGACATAATCAGGAGCCAGACAAAAGATTTCACAAGCATGGTACATAGTGACTTGCTACTGGCCCACAACTTAAGTGTTCATGGGACACTGGAAAAGCCTCTTACATACATAGCATAGTAGCGATGACTGTGACCTACAAGATTGGAAGTTACAGTATCAAATTCTTTCTCAACCTCAAATCTGCCAAGGTTGCCTGCCATACTTCTGTCAACCTCTTCTCTCCTTCGGCACTATAAGAACAATAATATTGGTTTACTTTACAAGAGCTGAATCATACTATGATGAGTCAAACTGTAATGACAATGACCAACTAGGTCATTTCTGAGTTACTGTGCTTGAATTATTTCCTTTCTACTTGGATATAATTCAAGATGGGCAGCTCACAAGTAAATATCCAGTTGGTTGTTTTTCAAGTAATCTTTTGTGATGTTCCAGAACATCTAAGACTCACCAAAGCAGTGTAAACTTAGGATTAAGGAAGGGGTGGCTAGAACAGCACAGAATAATAAGGTCCCATGCACAAAGGAAATACAGCATTGTCCCAGAAAGAACAGAGAACATGTTCAAACCATCCTGAGATCAAATATATTCTCTGTTATTTATTATATTTACATACCACCCTTTATCTGAGGATCACAGGGCGGTTTAAAAACACAAGAATGAATATTTCTCTCTCAAAAAAATGGAGGGGGAAAAAACATGGTTTAAGTTCAAAAGCTGCCCTACACATCTCCTTCCAGGATGCTCTAGATCAGGGGAGTCAACATGGTGCCCTCAAATGTTTTGGACAGTGGGATATCCAGTCTCATATAACCAACATGCTTAAGTCTGATTAATGCATGAATGCTAAAAACTATAGAGTTTTTAGCATTCTATCTGGCCAGGCTTAGCTCACCTTGGGAGAGATTAGGTAATCAAGCATTTGTTCCCAGTCTATCCAAGCAGCTCAACGTGTGAAGAGACAAACCTGCTTGCTAGCCTCTTAAGCTGAATGGCTTTAACAATCCTCTCTTGAGTTACAATACCAATAATTTAGGAACTTTCATCACTTTGCAACTAAGCCAAATTTTACCGCCTATGCAACATTTTTGACCGAAAAATGGAAAAGCAAAAGAGCCTGACCTTTGAATCGTTTGTAAGTAAACCAATTTTAAACTTACCAAACGTGTGGTCTTTTTAAATGCTGGGGGAAGAGGGAGTTTTGGAACTCACACGGGCACATTTTCAAGGTCCAACAGCCTATATTTCCACACCTTACTTTGCTGCAAGCTTTGTGATTTTAAATCTCTGCTGGGGTTCTCTCACCAAAGAGTAGTTGCCCCAAACCAGGATCCTGGCATCTAGGAATTCTCCTTTTATGAACTTAATTCGTTCTGTTCTTAACCCGAAACTGTTCTTAACCTGAGACACCACTTTAGCTAATGGGGCCTTCCGGTGCCGCCGCAAGATTTCTGTTCTCATCCTGAAGCAAAGTTCTTAACCTGAGGTACTATTTCTGTATTAGCAGAGTCTGTAACCTGAAGCATCTGTAACCTGAAGCATCTGTAACCCGAGGTACCACTGTACCTATTTTTTCTTTGCACCAACATGGACTGCATCTCCCAGCATCCCTCACCACTGACAGTGCTGGCTAAGGATGATGACCACTGTAGTGCAGCAACAATTGTTGTTGTTGCTAAAATGTTCTTCCTCTCAAAGGAGCCCAGGGAAGCAAGCAAGCGATTAAAACATCTAAAAGCAATTCCAGTACCAATACAGACTGGGAAAGATATCTACATAAAGGGCGTGTTAAGAATATAATAAATAAGAGCCTACTGGATCAAATCAATGGCTCATCAAGTCCAGCATCCTGTTCTCAGAGTGACAAAGCAAGATCTAAGCACATGAAAACTCCCTCCTCCGGCAGTTTCCAAGAACTGCTGTTCAGCAGCATATAGCCTCCAACCATGGAGGCAGAGCATAGCCATCATGGCTAGTAACCACTGACAGCCTTATCATCCATTAACTTGCCTGAACCTCTTTTAAAGCAATTCAAATTTGTGACCATCACTATCTGCTGTAGGAGCAAAGTCCACAGTTTAACAATGATTGTGTGAATAAGTGCTTTACTTTGTCTGTGCTGAATCTTCCATCATTAGGCTTCATTGGATATCTACAAATTCTAGGTGTTAAGAAAGAAGAAAAAACCTTTGATCTCTCCATTTTCTCCATCCTGTGCCTAATTTTATATACTTATCATGTTGCTTGCCTTTTCTCTAAACTAAAATGTCCCTTTCCTCATAAGGAATAATTTTGGTTGCTCTTTTCAGAACCATTTCCAACTCTACTATATCCTTTTCGAGGTGATATGACCAGAACTGGTCACAGTAGTCACACTATAGATTTGTATAATGGCCTTATGGTACTGGCTGTTTTCCATTCCTTTTCTAATGACCCCTAGCATGAAATTTGCCTTTTCACAGCTGCTGCAAACTGAGTCAACATCTTCAATGAGGTATCCATTCTGACCACAAGGACTTGTTCCTGGTCAGTCACTGCCAGTTGAGATCTCATGGGCGTATATGTGAAATTACGATTTTTCACTGCAACATATATATCACTATACACTGCTCTGTACCAAATGCATTCTCCATTTTATGGCCTGTTCACTAAGTTTGCAATCCTTTTCTGTTTTACTGACCCTGAACAACTTAGTATAATCATCAAACTCGGTCAACTCACTGCTCCCTCCTAAGTCTAGATCATTTTCAAACAAGATAGATAGATAGATAGATAGATAGATAGATAGATAGATAGATTCTTTATTGTCATTACACAAGTGCAACATTGCACAAGTGCAACGAAATTGGATGCCATCCCTTAAAAACAACAAAAGCAACACAACAACAACAACCAAACAAACCACATTCCAGCCACACCCACACCCACACCCATCAAACTCCCAGGTCACACTATCGAGTTACTGCATTTAAGTTAAAATGCACAGCTCCCAATACCGATCCTTGGGAGACTACACTTTCTACCTCCACCAGGCATCCAGTTATTCCTACTCTTTCCTTCCTGTTGCTTAACCTGTTCCTGATTCACAAGTGGACTGCGCATCATTCCATGGTTGCTAAGTTTAGAATGTATCATACATACAGACCCAGTATGCCAACATGCAACCAATTCTACATAACTGTATCTCAGGGGTGAGATGAAAACCAAGGAATCACCTACCTAAAATATACATAAGAAGTGAAGTGGTTCTATACCTTTCTTTTTCTTCTGAGTTTGTGAAAAACTATTAGCTTTTTGTTTTCTCCTTTTTCCAGGTGAAAGGAGTAAATCTGTTACTGGCTGTGGGGAGCCAAAGAAAACACCTGACTTAATTTATGGATATTATCGTTAGTTATTATTATTAATTAACTTTATGGATCTAGGGGACTTACTGTTAAGATCAGCAGTCTCATCATAGCTTCAACAGAAACCAGGGGATCATCGATATATTTTAACGCATATACTTATGCATGCAAAATGTATTTGTCCCTGCTGCAGAGACAGAGCAAAGAGACAAAGATATAACTGCACTGTTGGCAATTACTTGTCTGTTTATCTGATGGTATGTTTATTCTGCAGCCTCCATTCATGATTAACAGTTTGTGTATCCCTCACCTGTAATCAATAGCTGTGCAGTCTTGTATTAGCTGTGGAGATTAGACATCCCTTGATAATAAATTCCATTGATTTCCTCAGCTTAGGTGTAGTAATCCGAGAGCATTTTCCAGCATTTAAATTAAAAAGAAAATATATAGCCTTCAACGAGTGGAAATGCTAGCATGATTATAAGGTGTGACCTCTTTAAACTCATTCCTCCAGATGAATCAAACCTATCTGGTGTAATAAAATGTGAATGAGCATGTCAACAAGCATGAAAATGAAACAGCAAAGAAACAAAAAATGTGACAGGAAACACAAACCAACGCCAGAAAAGCTTTGCTTGAATTGTAAATGGCACAAGCATTTTCTGAGATTATTTCTCTAAGGTATTTAGTTTGTCTTTAACATTAGGAAGCAATTGAGTCGGGCAGCATCAATTCCGCACCCTCCCCCCCCCCCAAAGCTGCTACATCTTTGCTGCTTCTAAGTGTCAGTCTTCAAATTATATAACCATCGGGCCTGAAGAGACCAGAAAATCAGGTATTCTATCTAGCACACTGACTGCTGGTTCATATATTAAGGGAAATGTGGAAAAGAAGAAGCTCCAAACCAATTTATCCCAGCACTGTGCCTTCCAGATGTTTTGAATAACAGCTCTCATCAGTCTGGGTGGGAGGGATGGGAGTTGTATTAAAAAATATCTGGAAGGCACTAGGTTGGGGGGGAATGATGCAACATGTGACTCAAAGCATCACAACTGGAGTGAGAAGACTTCCAGGCATGTTTTGGGGCTCATGGGTCCCAACATGGAGAAGACATGCAGTTTCCTTTCCCCCACATCTTTGCCCACTTAGAGCAGCTTCATGACTTGGGTGCCAGATGGGTGGGAATGGATCAACTGATTCTGACTGGAAGTTATGAGAAAACTGAGTGCACATCATGCACTTAGAGGTGAACGACACAAGAGTTATTTAACTGTTTCTAAGAAATCTGGCATAGTCATTATCAGGGGAAATCTTGCCATCTGTATCAATTGCTGGCCATTTTTGTTTTTGCATCCAATATTTGTTTTGCAGTGGAGGAGGCTCAAACTTGTGTGAAAATTGCATTGAATACAACCTGGAGGTCTGATCTCTAATTTAAAATATACCAGAGGGAACATGCACGTTTGCTTTCATGAATTAATCTGCATATCTTTTCTGAATTTTGAGAAGTGCCAAATGTGAGGCGAAACATATCAAATCAACCAACGCATACCATATGCTAAATAACTTAATTTTTACATACAGTAGGAAGAGCTTTGTTCAACATAAGCATATTTTGTAAGCAGATACGAGGGTTTGCAGAAAATCATAAACAAATCAATGTTGCACTTTTACACCATTTTTCTAGAAAGCTGCAACCCACAAGCTTGATTCTGATAACACAAAACCACATGCTTTTTAACAGGAAGGAAGGAAGACCCCAGAGTGCAATATAGACTTCTTTCTGGTGGCCATCTGCATGTGTTCTGAGACTTGGTGTCTCTGTGGATCCTGGACCAGAAAGAGACATGCAAATGCAATCATTTCCTAAGGTTCAGCAGACACTTTTGATGGATGAGAAAACTGATTCAGTTTGCAATTAAAGGCAAACCTATATAAAACACTTTCTGAAACAATATGCCATTCCTTCAGAATTCACACTTCTCTGAATTTTGAAAAGTAGCTTTCCAGCCAAGTAATACATGCAAAAATGGTAAAGTGTGCATATATTACTGAAAATAGCACACAAAACTGTATTACAGAAAACTGCTTTATAAAAATATGTAGATTGGGCAAAATTGCATTAATGTATGTACCGTATTTTACCATATATAAGACGCCCCCACACGGTACCAACTCCCATATGTATTCCAAACACAGGAATTAGGAGACAGAGATTAGTCAGTCAGTGTCTATATGTGGGAAGGTGTCACAGCCACTAATGAAAGTTGTTCCATGGTAAATTATTCATAATTATTCATAACTGCATTACCCAAACATTTGTTTGATATTATAATCAACATAATTTAGGTGGCTTAGTTTAAAAAAAAAAAATCTGTAGTTTCTGTTCAAGTATCATATTGCCACCAGAGTCAGAAAAGTGGGTCATGCTGTCTTCCACTGTAAACAGAACGGAGCAAAATCATGTTCAAGTGCAAAAAACAATTGTGTCCTTCTTTTGCTTGAAAACTGGTCTCTTTTCTGCAAGACATATAAACCTCCTTTGGGACAATTCAAATTAGAGTCACAGGCCAAACATAAAGACATGTCTGTGAAACCAAATCCTTTTTCCTCATTTAACATGCTTCTGTGATTTCCAGTCAAAGAAAATGAGACAAAGTTTTGCTGGCAGCCCTCTCCCTTGTATTTCAAAACCAAGAATATCAAATATCCGGGAGATGGGGGAGAGAGGGAAGTACTGAATGGATGTAGTTAAAACACAGAGTTTTGGGTCAAGTTAATTTCCTTTTGTTCGAAGCTCCAACACTGCTCTCTTCACACTGCTTTCCAGGCCCATTAAGAGCTCTGACTGATGCTTGGCATTTTTCCTCCAAGTGCTTAGATGGGGAAACTGCAGCAGAAAGTCTGAATTAAAACTTCTGGCTGGCATTTTTACAAGCTGCAAGGGCAAGGTAGCCTCTCTACACCCTGCCTTGGACAGGGTGAATTTTAAGACAAACAGCACGGTCCCAAGATCTAGAGCAGTGTTTCTACCAGCCCAGGAAGGGCCCAGAGATTCTGACCAGTAACCCACCACTACACAACAACAGCGGCTTTGGAAATGCAAGGGAAATTTAAAAAGGAGTTTGTAACTCTGCTAGTTCAACAACAACAAATGCCACTGGGCCCTAAAGTAACTCTTTGGCTATAGACCAAATAATTTGAGTAAAACACATGTAATCAAGGAACATTACCCTTTCCTTTATTTCAATGATAATAACATGTGGACCGCCAGCTTTCTTCTGCCAAGGCATTGGGTACCCAAATTAAGTAGGCGCTAGACAAACCTAAACACTTTAAAAACCCACAAATGCTTTATTCCTCCTGCCGCCTAACTAATAGTTATAGACATCATTGTTTTCCATACCCAGTGGATTGCTAATGTAAAGGGCAAATTATTTTTCAGACTTTACTACAAGGGGTGAGAAACCTGTGGCACTCCAAATGTTGATGAACTCCAATGCACATCAGTCCCAGCATGGGAACGATAGGAGTTGGGAGTCTAGCAGCATCCAAAATGCCACAGATTACTGACCCTTGCTTTATTGGAAATAAAGAACATACAACACCTGGCTATCTTGTAATGATATGGTAAGCTCCAAAGCACCCACCTACCGAAATGCTAAAGGAATTTCCAAGTGCTATGTTTTGCAGGCACACAAATATTTGAGACAAAAATTGAGGGAATAATGCTACTGCATTATTACTCATTCTACTATTTCTAAGAGCTTCACACAGAAGTGCTCTTTTTGCACTTTTTTAGCTTATATGAGCAATGTAACATGCGTAAATAGTTCATGGATTTACATGAACTATTCATGTAACTTTCACCATCCCTCTAATATATTTTGCTACTTTACAAATCACCCAGCCCACACATCTCATAATTCTCATAGGCGGTGTGCTATCATATATTAGGAAAAACCCAGGACCAATGGATATACTAGAATTAATTGCTTTCAGGGGGATGGGGTAAGTAACTGGATAATTACTAGATACCTAATATTTATAATGGATATATGGACATATACTATTGGATATATATTTTAATAACCTTATAGTGCTATACTATATATGCATATTCAAGGTAAGTGGGCACAGGATTACAGCCCTAATTACTTAAAGTTTTTGTTGATGAATTAACAGGGACAACTGGTGAAATGAAATTATCATCAGTGGGGCTGATGTGGGGCTCACACATGTTTAGTATTTAAGACTATGTTGGTTCTGTTGTATTCATGGAATTAGGGATGCTTTCGCAATTCAATTTTTCTGGATTCTGACATCATAGAAATGTAGAGTTGGAAGGGACCGAGGGTCATCTAGTCCAACCCTCTGCAATGCATGAACTGACTTGACTCACGTCCAGAACTTATGAGGGAACTGGAACTTTACTATTGCCTCTGGATTTTACACTTTTCAAAATGCTGTGGTGCAGTCTTCTGCAGTTTCAATGTAATAAAATAGATTTAGAAATGTGAATTCTTAGGGAAAGTAAGTTTAAAAATATATAAGGTAAAGGGACCCCCGAACATTAGGTCCAGTCGTGACCAACTCTGGGGTTGCGGCACTCATCTCGCTTTATTGGCCAAGGGAGCCGGCGTACAACTTCCGGGTCATGTGGCCAGCATGACTAAGCCGCTTCTGGCGAACCAGAGCTGCACACGGAAATGCCATTTACCTTCCCGCCAGAGAATATTTATCTAATTGCACTTTGACGTGCTTTCAAATTGCTAGGTTGGCTGGGACCAAGCAACAGGAGCTCACCCCATCGTGGGGATTCGAACCGCCGACCTTCTTATCGGCAAGTCCTAGGCTCTGTGGTTTAACCCATAGCGCCACCCGCGTCCCTTTAAAAATATATAGTGAAATGTAAATTTCATGATATTTTTTTTAAGTTGCATATTAGTGGAATTGGGATTGAACAGGTTTAGGATGAGCACCTGCAGAAGCAAGAGAGATGAAAAATAGACTGATTCATTAATCCCTAATTGCAATACAGTATGGGGGGGGGGATTAAAATGGACTTTTGTTCTAACTATGATGATAGCTCTTGTTTTCAAGTCATGCTACATTTCCTTCAATATCTTTAAAAAGCACTGATATTGGGCTTTGGTAATATGAAATTTAGCTGATTGATCAACTGCCTTTTTACTGCTTCATCAACTAAAATAGTTAATAGGTTAACAACCCTATTAAAAAAGCACTATCAACTCATATCTAAAAATGGGCAATTATGATAAGAATTATGATAAGAATTTCATGCTATCTTCCAAGGACAAATCCATTTATATGCTGTGGCAACACTAAATGAGACTACTCTAGTCTAAGTGGACTGTGAATGGTTAGCCTAAATATGCCATATCATAGGATTCTAGTTGTACTGTAATCATTCAGGATAACCTATGTTCTGATTAAGGTATCTTCCTTCATTTCCCATTGACTATAGAGGGTATTTTCTTAGTAAGGTACATGACAGCAGACTTGTCACCTGATTTCCAATGTCAATTGTCGAAGACTAGTGGTCTGTAAAGCATGAAGGAGAATATGCCCACAAAGACAGATACATGATGAAGCAGTGCAGGATTTTCTGAACAAAGGATTGCTGCTGACCTCCATATCTCTATAAATTCTACTATATGCTTTTCAATGCAGGGAGAAGAAGGTGAATGCCAAGGCGTCAAATGTAAAGGTATTCGTATTAATTCAGCTTCTATGTCAAAACCAGACTAGTTCTCTCTACCTGTTGATGACCCACAAAATCCATCTGCTTGTACTTATGGGTACTTTGTAACTTGTTAACTTCTTAAAAAAAAGAAAGACATGGGCGCTTTTCTCAAGTGTGAAAATTATTCAACACCTATTCTTCAGTTCTGTTGTTTCAAACCTGAAAGTACACTTGCATATGCTGGATTTAGCTGTGGAGGTTTCAATGGAAGGGATATGAAAAGAGACGATAAATTGTTGACTTTATGAAGCATCTATTGTTATGTACCATTTCTTAATAAAAGGGCAGTTAACACCTGTAAAATAATTATATCTGCCAAATGTTGTTCCCCAGAAATATAAATACACAATTGTCCCTGCCATCTGTTAATTGTACTATTTGAATCGCATCATCATATACATATTTACTTGACTTTTACAAACTTTTAAATAGCTTTCCCAAATGTAGTGTTCTTCAGTGAGGTACTATGTGGCCCTATATGGTGGTAACCAACCATAGCCTTCCAGATTAAAGATCCAGTCAGCACTTACTAGTTTCTTGTTCTGGACACTTTGCATAACAGCAATAAAGATAAATGGGGACCAACCATCTTGGGTAATGACATCATTTGTCAAAGTCATGAACAGCTGGCACATAAATATGATGAGAAACAAAGCAGATTGTCAGGATGGATACAGAATTCGAGTTTTCTAATTGAGAGAGTGTCTTAAGCAGCAGGAGGGGTAATGGTATTCAAACACACAGCTTATTGAATGTTTCTTATAGGAAACTACAGTTTAGGAATTCATGTTAGATGCTCCACATGCATCTTGTAGAAGAAAGAACACCTTTAAAATGGAGCCATTCTTTCAAATATATCTATTCAAAGAAACAAACATCAGATGTTACCACAGTAAATGGTGGCTAGGTAATTTTAGGTGGCTTCAACACACTGTAGACACAATGAGAGTAGTTTTTCAGTTGCATGGAGTGGGCACCTGAGTAACTATGGTGACATGCAGTAATGTGATTCACAGATACATCTCACTTTGCAGTGGAGAGGGAGAAAATAGTGACCAGATGCACATGCAGTGCTGTAGCTCTGACTTTTTTTAGAGCTGAGGCAGCCAAAGTGCTTTGCTGCTAAAGAGACAATATAATCTAGATATTTTAACTGCATTTAATGACTTAGAAATTCAGCATATTTAAGCACACATTTTGCTGTGTAATGGTCATGTTTGACATTCCTTTGGCCGCTTCACCCACCGTCCTCCCCAGAGATACAACTTCCGCCCATGTATTTTTTGAAAGCTTTAAACCAGTCGAGTACATTAGTTTTGTATGGATCTGGAGGGGTGGGAGTGGGCAACCTGGAGGAAATGAAAACAGCATCTTGCTATTTATTTTAATATGCAATATGTGTGTCATCAGATAAATCCACGCTATGGCAACAATTGTCTTGCTAATCCTAAATATAGAAGGCCAGTAGGAGAGCCCAGCAAGAAGTGTTAACAATGCCAAGCTGCATTAGTTTCTCCAACTGTGAGGAATTTTTCAATATCAACAGTATTGAAATTAAATTGCAACTTAGGTCAAAAGCTTCAAGATAGCTTAGTGACAGAATATTATATCCTTAATTAATTCTATCTAAATTTGATCAAGGGTTTTGTGTGTGCATGTTATTTAAGAACCCGTCTTTTCATTACTGGGCTTTAGGTTCCTATTTTGATCAAAAGTTACAGATATTTAATTTCCTGAGTTTAATTAATCTGTTTTTTCCCCTTCTGTTTTGTGAGGAAAAGGTCTGTTAAATACATACAAGTTCCAACGCAGGTCAGAACACCTTCCAGTCAGGTCACAGGACTCTCAAGAGTAGCTTGAGGACAGCGTAGTCCACTTGCATAGGGCTCTGCAGCACGTGCATATCAGCACACAAATGCATTATTGCCAATGCAACACATGTGGGCACAGCAACACCATTGATGACTTCTGCTGCAAAACCTCTGAGCTCAGTTGAATTCAAATGCTCCCTGCCTCCTTGATCATGGTGGTTACCTTCCTCCTCAACAAGTATATCAAGCCGAAGAAGGAAGTTGCAAGAGTAGTGCTCTGTCCCAGTTCCTCTTTCAGCTCTATGACTGGAATTCAATGCTGTCCTAAAGTGATTGTTCCAACAGCCCACGTATTTCTGCTGGCCAGAATGAACTAGTGGGAGTTGTTGCACTGACCTGTTAGCCCAACAACTACCCAATGTGCTTTCAAAGGTTAATTCTATGGAATCTGTTTTTGTATGCATATAGTTTGGAAAAGTAAAGACTGTGAGTGTGTGCTCTCTCTTTCTGCATCTTTTGGGCTGCTGGGGGGTTGGGGGGGAGACAGTTGACAAGACAAGGGGATGCTCCTAGCACAGTGCATTATTTCACTGGTCCATTGGCTAAATTAAAATGAGCAAAGTGGCCTTCTGAAGTGCCCACCTTCATTTTGAAACAGTAGCCTGAAGTCACTGGAGAATTAATGTGCAGAAATCCAGTATACTTTCTTTGTTTAGAAGTCGGAAGCAAGTGCTATGTGTCACGCACATATTATTCGGTATGACAATCAGTCCTTCCCTACAATTTTTCCATCGGCCACAGGGGGAAATCCCTTCTAGCTGAATGCAGACACCCAAATCTGCTACTGTGGATTAAAGATTCTCTAATCATCAAATCTTTTTATAGTTAAGAGTGGCAGAAAATGCTGGCACCCATTCAGACCATGAAAGATAAGCCACTGTGTCCAATTATGGTCACAATCCAAACTCTGTGCCAGGCACAAAAGCATAACACACCCTTGCTTTCCTTGCTGACTTAACATGAAATACTAGGATAAAGAAAAGAACCAACTGTAGAGTACTGCAAATGTCCCAGATAGTCTCTTATCCTGGAGAGAAACATATAAAACTGCCTTGTTTATCTATTTAGCTTAGTACTGCCTACACTGACCAACAGATTTCAGGCAAACAGAAATTTAAAGGCACACAGTAAATTAGAGGGACACAAAGCACTAGTCGTCCATTTTAACCTGTCCTGCCTCCTCAGACTTAAGAGTGTACAACCCAAGATCCTTTAATTCAGAGGCACCTAACCTGTGGTACTCCAGCTGTTGCTCAACTGCAGCTCCCATCAGCCCTAGCCAGCACAAGCAAAGGCCAGGAGTGATTGGAAGCTGTAGTTCAGAAACTTCGAGAGGACCATGGTTAAGCTATCCCAGGTTTAATCTGAAATACTAGGACCAGGACTCTTACACACGAAAAGAGATCACTCAGTCAATTGGTTATAGCCTCTTAGCTATTATTCTTTTTGAATCTATGCCTCAAACACAGTCTTTGCCCAGCCTAGAGTTGCAGCTTACAATATCTGGAGGGCAACAGGTTGTTGAAGGTACTCAAAATGAACGCAGATTTTTAAAAAAGCCCTGACCTCTGCCCTTCTTTTCTCCTTAGGAAATGTGGCAGGGGGGTAGTGAAGCAGAAAGCTTTGGACACCTCCAAGGACAATAGGACACCAGGGGACAATATTTCTATTCCAGAGAAAGGAAAACAAAGATATAATAAGCTGCATGGAATAATTTTTACTCCCAGTCCCAAAAATTAAAGTACAATTAACCATTTAAACAAAAAAAAATCTCCTTACCTCAAATTTAATAATGCCAAATTAGAGCCCACTAATGCTGTGATAATGTCTTATAATGGAATTCTGCGGCTCCAAGCTGTGTCATTAGCTGTTCCCTTTCACTCCAGTCTTTCCCCTGAAGTAAAATATTATCCTGCCTAATAGTTTGTGTATAAAATATTTAAATAAATCAGGCCCATTTTTGCATATGCATTCTTTCCTTAAAGGTCACACCAGCTTTTCAGCCAAATAATTACAAAGCACTACACGCAGTTAAATTTTGGTTCAGTAATTTAAGGGAAAGCACTCAAGAGCTTACCCAAGAAGCTATATATTAAAGGGCAAGGCTAAAAGCATTTGTCAAACTTAAACAAATTAGTCCTATGTTACTGCTCATCCTGCTAAGTTCTGCTACTTTCAATTTTGTCCCAAATGTTATGTCCCTAAACAGCTGTTGTGTGTGGCATGCTGGGGGAAAATATTCTGCATCTCATAATCATTGTAGTTCTAGGGCAAGTTTGTCACAGCTGCTATTTAGATTCATAAGTGCATGCGTGTACAACTGACTTTGTGTTTCAGACTACAGAATCATCAAGCTTTATATATATATCTTTGGCCTGAACATCAATTGTAAATATGATTTGCATGCAACACTGAATCATAGTTTAGTGTTATGAGCATTTGCTACACAGCAAGCCTTGGGCTTGCACATCACTGTTATGAAATGCTCTTGCCTTGAGAGGTTTATCTATGCTGACTCTGCTCTCTTCTCTTTTGGGTGCCAAGTGAAGGCATTTTCCCTCTAGGTCTTTCATTACTTTTAATATTTTTGGGGTATCACTATTAGTATTATTCTGGAAACCAAATGTACTTTTGCTTCATTGTGCTGTGGCTGCTTCCCAATAACTCAGTCTGTTTTGCTTTAGAACTACTTGAAACCCTTAAGTGTTTAAGATAATATAAAAATTATGTAAGAAAAACAAAGGAAACTGCTATATGTTCCTATGGGGGTTCTTTAACAAGGGGAGGAAGTTTGCAATTAAAGGGCACCAGGATCAAAATGCAGCTCAGCCTGCTATTATTGCTAGTCTACCTTCTCTCTTGCAAAGACAGCAGATATGTTTTATTGGATAATATTAATGTCAAGGGCCAAAGGCAGAATGACAAGACCAATTAGATGCTTGCTCTGTTTGAAAAATGGAAGGCATTACTGGCACTGTCCACTCCAAAACTTTTGTGATATATTCCTACCACTGTTTCTCAAACCTTCTCATAAAAAAATGTAGTAGAAAAGAAATAAGTGGAAGTAACTGGCAATCAGAACAGTATCGGAAACTCTTCAGCCATTGAAAACAACAATCTATACACTTGCGTTTCATTCATGAGTGATGATACCAATAGGAGAGGAATTTGGAGCAAAAACACAAAAAGCGCAACACAAATTCATTCATTTCCAGTTTTGAAATTCAAATTGAGCAGCCTGCAGAGAAGCTGATAAGCTCTCTAGCAGAGTATAAAGTCTACATAGGCCTTAAGATCTAGCACAAGTGTATTATGTATAATGAAGTAAAATGAATAAACAGCATCCAGGTTGAACAAATCCAGCACTACTTCCACCCAAGCAAGCGAAACAAAGGCAAAACTATAGAGTTATGAATACAAATCTCTCAAAAACTGCATAAATATTGCATTCCCCCCTAAGAACCAGATACATCATTATTTAAAAACACAACATAAAGCAGACCAGCTGGCAATGGCTTTTCTGGAACAGAGTGTTTCAGGTAGAAGAAAAACTGTTCTCCGCCCTGCCCACTCTGCCTCTACTTACCAGTGAAAAAACAGTCCTGCAACTACTGTTAACATAAGAATAGTCCAGCTGGATGAACCCAAAGGCCTATATAGTCCAACATGCTGTTCTCCAGTGGCTAACCAGATGCCCATGGGAAACCCACAATAACAGCACTCTCCCCACTTGTGATTCACTGCAGTCTACTGTTTGTGCCCAAGATGCCCACCCAATTTTGCTGTGAGTATGTGCTTATGATGGAGAAGACAGCACATGGCAATAGTCAAGCCTAAGTCCCCTGCTCTTGATGTAAATCTTACTCAACCTAGCCCATTAAATAGCTGCTGGGTGTGAGAGGGCAGGAAGGGAGTGGAGGGAAGGGAAGGGAAGGGAAGGGAAGGAGAGGATGAATGGACCACCGCTGATAGAATTGGGCTTAATCAGCTTTAACTCATCTATCTGTGAACCTCAATGTGGTTCTGTAATGATAAAATGTTATCGGGGGAAATTATGAGAGGTGGGAAGAAGAGAGAGAAACTTTTCTTGATTCATCAGGCGGGGGATAGAAATAGAATTCCACAAAGTTGTCTTTGCTGTCCTTCAGTCAGTGACTACCTTTCAAGCACCGTAATGTCAAAAGCCTGAATTGATTTTAGCAGCGAATTTATCTTTAAGACTGTCACCAAGATAAATAATATCGTCCTTTATAAACAGAAATAGAGGATTTATTCAGAGGAATTTCTTGCATCTGTATGTGCTGCATTTTGAAGTTTTAAAAAATATATTTAAAATGTATGCCCTGGAATTCTGAGAGGAGGCCTGCCCACAAGAAAGTGGAAAGCGGAAAAACAAACAGCAATTGTCATTCTCTTAAACTTTTCAGGTGAACGTGTGACAAATAACCTGTTAATTTTATAAAACTTATCCATATCCTAAATATTTAGCAGGTGCATGAGATCTTAATTAAAAAGAAAAGGGACCCTGCCAACCTTTGCCTGTCTCTTGTTCCCTTTATTTCTCTCCATGACTCCCCACTTTCTCCCCTGGCTGGGAAAGGTTCCGCCTTGTTAGCTGTCTCCAACCTGAGGTGATGGCAGAGGTGGCAATGGCAACAGGCAAGGGGGCATGTAAAGAAGATCCAAACTGCTGGGCTCTTCTGACGGTCTGTTCCACTGCAAAGGCACACTTGAAGTGCGGCTGAAGAATGCTCTGCAAACCTTCGTTTCTTCCCCAAGCCACTGCCCCTCAGCACCCCCGGTCTGCATTCTTCCCAAATCCTTTTGCCTGCCTAGACTTTGCCCTTGCACTGCAATAAATTGCTTGACTGCGAAGCTGTAGATGTGTGCTTGTGGTAAACGTCTGACAGCATAGTTGGAATACTGCTTATTGTACTAAGGTAAGAGTCAGATTTATTACCTCACCCACAAGGGAATGCAGTCCAGAAGGTTCATGCCTTCTGTTCTTCCATAAGACTCTTAAGAAATGTATGTCTTAATTAAAGTCAATAGTCAAGCATTACATGCAGTAATAGCCTTATCTTAAGAGCCACTTCTAAATGGAATTTCAAAGGGATGTTCCTTAAGATGCATGTCACTCTGGAAGAGTTACATGCTTAGTTATTTCACAGCGAAGATGTAGTCCCAAGCAACCGCTGAGCCGCTTCCAAGCAGCCCTTTCATCTGGAACAAACATTCAGGGATCTGCCTGCACAATATCCAGCACCAATCCTACAGAGGCAGGAAATGAGAATGTTGCAAGATATTTACAAAAATGAAAACCAGTACACTTATAAATATTGTTCTGCAACGAAGTGCACAAATCACAATAACGTCTTACATGAATTCTTAACTTCAGCCTGAATCTTGTCTGCTCTACAAGCTCCTTAGAGGTTTTGATGATTAAGCAGTATATAAATCCTGCTTAATAAAATCATCATCACCATCTACGTTTGCATGCCGCCTTTCCACAGTTAAAAACAATGCTCAAAGCAGCTTACAACATGACGAGTTTTACACAATTACAAAAGTCAAACAATAAATAAACCACATCAAAAACATACACAACCAGATGGAAAACAATTTCCACATAAATCTAAAACTAAGAATACTGTACAGCATTAATATCACAGTTGAAAATGACATAGGTAAAAAATAACAGCAATTAAAAAACACACACAACAAAAACGGAGCCCTTTCTTCTTAGCAACAGCAGCGGCAGCAGCAGTCATTTATGGAGCCTGTCAGGTCTCATCCTAGGCCAGGTGGTGAGTGGCAGGACTGGGACCCTCAGGTGTTGAGCAGGGGAGTCCAAATAAATGCTCATTCATCCCTCATGCCAGGGGCAGCCAACTCGGGACCATCCAGATGTTTCTGGACTAGAACTCCCATCATCTATGCTGTCTGGAGATGACAGGAAGTCCAACCACTATAGGGTACCACATTGACTACCCTTGTCAAGATAGCCCCTCCAGACTTCCACTGGCTCTAGCACCCTGCAGAGGCAACTTCTCTTGTAGACTAGACACTACCTGCTTCCCCTGGGAGCCTTAGGCTTCCACAGAACTGGAAAGGTTTGGTACAGAATGAGGCAAGTGGCCTGTACTGCATGCAACCATTTAATTAAATAACCTGGAGAGTACATTTGTTGTTGTTTCCTGTGAGTAGAGCCATCCTACAGATCTTTATTATTAGGTTTCTTTAGAGATCCACAGGCACTTTCTGTAGGTATTATATGGTTCTGTTTGATGTTATCAAAGAAACTTGTTTAAGCACATTGTTGAGGAACAAGAATTGGGACAAGCGCAGTGAGGCCTTTGATTCAAGTCACCTGTTTGGCATTCCATTTGTTTATAATGCTTTATCTCCCTTGAGGCAGTAATGTGATGTCTACATTGGAAATTGAGATAGTGGAATGAAACTTGGTATGCAGTCTTGGGGCAGTGTTCAGATGTAAAATGTAGACCCCCAGCTCTCTCTTTCTACTTGTCTCAGTGGACAAGAAGAATATGTTGGAGACATTACAGAAATAAGATTACATGCTGTATCAGCCATACTTTACAAGCTTTTTGGTTTTCTTCAACTAAAGGGTTAAAAGAGAAAACTTGCAATGTCAGGTCTCCTGTATTGTTTGCAAAAACTCTTATTCGACCCATGTTTAGGGGAAACAGTTACAAATGCATGTTCAAAATATACAAATACTTTATTTTGTGTATATCTGTTTTAGTCTGAAGTGCCCCACTTGGAGTACTGTGTCCAGTTATGGGCACCACAATTTTAAGAAGGATGTTGACAAGCTGGAATGTGTACCAAGGACGGCAAACAAGATGATCAAGGGTCTGGAAATCAAGCCTTATGAGGAACAGTTGAGGGAGTTGGGCAGGTTAGCCTGGATAAGAGGAGACTGAGAGGAGATACGATAGCCATCTTCAGATATCTGTCACATGGAAGGGAAAACAAGCCTGTTTTTTCCTCCTCCAGAGGGTGGGACCTGAACCAATGGATTCATATTACAAGAAGGGAGATTCCGGCAAAAATCAGGAAAAACTTTCTGACAGTAAGAGCTCTTTGAGAGTGGAATGTGGTGGAATCTCCTTCACTGGAGGTTTTTAAGCAGAGGTTAGATGGCCATCTGTCCTGGGTGCTTTAGTTGAGGTTCCTGCATTGCAGAGGGTTGGACAAGACCCTCGGGGTCTCTTCTAACTCTACAATTCTATGATTATATGATTCCAAAACTACTTTAATCCTACTGGTGGCATCAATAAGATTAAGCCAACTTAAATGAAAGAGACATTTTTTAAATTTAAAATTAACAAAGCAATATATGTCATTTCCATTATTTCAAAAAGCATTCAGAGCCCACCGTTTTTAAACATTAATTACTATGGTACCCAAAATAGTTTCACAACTTACAACAAAGATAACACGGTGCCATGAAATGCCAAAACAACTCATTCTGCCTCCTTTCTGTGCAGTGAGAACTGAAGTCTGTCAAAATTCAAGTGCTCGTATATTCAAGCTGGAAGACACTGTGCTTACTCAAGCATTTCTCCTGCCTTTGATCATGGCTTAAATATTAGCCAGGTTGATCTTTTGCCCTTCCTTCCAAAAAGAATTGTGGATAAATAAAGCTAGCAGCTTTTATCCAGGAAATAACATTTGTTTCAGCCATCCAACCTGGCAGCAACAGCCCTGGAGTCCTGCACTCAACTCCAGAGTAGATGGCAACTCCAGGAGTACCTGGCAGAGTCTCAAAGAAGCTTGGCACTGGTTGCATGATGATGAGCAGGAGGCTGCAAATTCCCTTATTCTCCCGCCTTCTCCAGCCAATTGGCAGGGGTGGGGGAGATTGACTCAGCTAGGCACAATACATAGGGCTGTTCCATTATACTAAGCCACAAGTCCAACTCTTTTCACAGACCAGGAAGCTCACCACAAGTGGTTGGTTTCTTGGAACTCACACTAAGAGATATCGTCCTTTTCCCTACACTGTGTACTCTGCTACATTTAATCCTCACATCAGCCGCAGAGAAACCTTCACACCCCAGATGCAATGTAACTATCTAATGTCATATCAGATGTAATGTTCCTAGATCAGCTGGCTATGGTGTGTGGTAATCACGTCCACACAGCCAACCTGCAAAGGCACAGCAGTTACTTAGTAAGAAATACTAAGCACGTGGTCTTGCAAAATACATTGGAAGCGAATTACAGCTGCAGTATTAAGCAGTTTTTCTGATGCTATTTGCAGCAGTAACTGAACTTCATAATGCTTAAATCTAAACTAAGATAAGAAACTATATATGAGGGGTATACTACACAATTACATAATGTGCATATTCAGAAATTATTGCTTTCAGCTGTGAAAACTGTCAATTGTTGAGGATAATTAAAGATATAGATTTTGAACTCCTGCCGTTGATAATTTGTACTTCTTTTCAACCTGTTCCCTTATTTCCATCATGAGATGGTTGGAAACAATTTATTCCAATTTCTGCTGGAGTTAAATTTTTCTAGTAATCTTCATTGTGTGGGTAAAAATTGGCAAAGTGTTGAAAACTAGTTTTTGTCATCACAATCATACTTTCCTGACTTTGGAGAGAATTGAGCAGAAATGCAAATGAAATATATGAAACATTTTCAAGTGTCAGTAAAAATCATGACAATATCTGGCAGGAATGGCAGTTTGTTTATAAAAAGCATTTTGATTAAATATGGAGTTGCCAGTTTTATTTTAGGAATTTTTAAATAAAAATGGCTTTTTAAAAATTACCCAAAATTGCAAAGAGAAAAAGGAAACTAATCACTTGTACCATGATCCAAAGCATCTGCATCAAGGTATTTGCTTACCATAGCAATATAGCATCACAGTTTGAGTCACTGCAATGGCTTAGCAGATGACACAGTGAAACTCCATTCTAAGCAGTTGTGTGTTGCCACAGCTAGCT
The DNA here is from genome assembly GCF_964106915.1 of Podarcis gaigeae. Classification (NCBI taxonomy): domain Eukaryota; kingdom Metazoa; phylum Chordata; class Lepidosauria; order Squamata; family Lacertidae; genus Podarcis; species Podarcis gaigeae. Next base: position 57,448,903 of record NC_139680.1, read on the forward strand.
TGAGATTACAGCTATTAACCAGATCCCCGTGCTGTGTACTGTGTACTGAGATCAAAGCCTCTTATTCCTCAGTGTAGCTGGCAAGTGGAGCGATTGAGAGAATGGACACCATCCATTCAAAATGTAGCACTTTCAAAACCCATTGGCTTTAATTGCATGCATTTCTTGACACACTTAAGATAAAGCCCTGTTAAGTACAATCAATCTGTTACACACCTTGTTACACACACAACACTGCACTTGATGGGTCCACTGGCATGGGTGTGGCCAGGGGGGACAGGGAGGGGCAGCTGCCCCCCTAAATCAATATAAATAAATAAAAATACATAGCAAACTGAGATTCTGCTCCCCAAAAACAAAAATCCTGGCTATGCCCATGTCCACTGGCATGCTTTTAATTTACTAAGCAAGACTCCCTTAACAGGATCTCTCCACAAAGGTCAGTCATGCCTTAACTGTTAAGTGATATGAGTATGCATTTCTGATTAAGAATGTAAGTAGCAGGATTATATTTAATTCCATTTACAAATCACTTACTGTAAACTATTTCAAAGCAATTAGATAAAAATCCACTTAGGCCAGCATTCCTTACAACCAGAAAAAGCAGGCAGTCTACCATAAATCAACTATTGCCTCTTCTCACCCCTGTTGTAGAGCATTTAACCCCACGAGGTATTTTCCCAAAGCAGCTTTCTGATTTTGGCTATCTATGTCATATAACACTAGGAGCTAAGATCAAAACAGATAAGCTCACCATTTTGGGGGTCCTCCTAAAAAAAAGCTCAATATGGCTAATAAAGTTAAAGGGACCACTGACCATTAGTCCAGTCGCTGATGACTCTGGGGTTGCATGCTCATCTCATTCTATAGGCCGTGGGAGCCAGTGTTTGTCCACAGACAGCTTCTAGGTTATGTGGCCAGCATGACTAAGCTGCTTCTGGCGCAACGGAACACTGAAACCAGAGCAGCGTACGGAAACACCATTTACCTTCCCGCCAGAGCGGTACCTATTTATCTACTTGCACTGTGTGCTTTCAAACTGCTAGGTGGACAGGAGTGCTAGGTGGACAGGCCAACCTAGGATAGATTAACTCTGATTCAGTGTGTGGTCCTCGTGCTCACAGTATGTCTGCCATTGTGCTCACCACCAGTATGTATGCCCAAGGTCCTCTGCAATGAAGATTCCCTCATCTTAGCGAAGTATCACAGACACATATCTGTTGATTGTGCAGATCTGCTGCTACTACTGAAGTAACCTTAGGAAGTTTTACTGCATGTCTAGGTGTTTTCTCAAAGTGCATTTTGGCATGCTGGACTGGAGAAATGTGTAGTAAAAGTGGATTCAAGTAGGCAAAGCACTGAAGAACCAAATGTGAATGATAAATCTAATTTCTATCTATGTCTTGTCACTAATGTGGCTTAGTCTATAAGTGAAAATATCTGGATCTAATAGGGTAGAGCTACTAATATGGTAGGGCTGAGGCATAGCTATTTTTTCTTTTTTCAAGAAAAAAAAGGTGCCAGTACTCACCATTAAGTTGTTACATACAACTTTTAAGATTTTGGAGGGGGAGGGGAGGAAGGTGCTGGTACTGCATACCCTTGAATACCCGGAGGGGGGAGCTCTAGGCTTGGGGGCTATACAGTGGTACCTCTGGTTACGTACTTAATTCGTTCCGGAGGCCCGTTCTTAACCTGAAACTGTTCTTAACCTGAAGCACCACTTTAGCTAATGGGGCCTCCCGCTGCTGCCGCACCGCCGGAGCACGATTTCTGTTCTCATCCTGAAGCAAAGTTCTTAACCCGGGGTACTATTTCTGGGTTAGCGGAGTCTGTAACCTGAAGCGTATGTAACCCGAGGTACCACTGTATTGTATGGGAGTCCTCTGGGAAATCTCTCTCTCTAACTATAATCCAACTTTCCCCTTACTGCACTTGTCCTACAGGCCCAGCTGGCCTTGCAATACAAGAAACACAATAAAAACCTATAACAAAGATGTAAAAAAATACAGCAATAATTATGCTCTTCCTGCCAGTTGGTAATATTTCTCCTGAACTTGGCTAAAGCACCAATCCTCTTGAAAGAAAGAAAAAGAATCTACTGCAGGAATGTTGGCCAAGTGTCATCCTTCATATTAACTTTGAGAGAGTGATTCATGGCAACTAGAAGTTTACCTTTCACTTCAGAAACAAGATCTCATAAGTGCACTGCCTGATAATTGGTAACCCGACTCGCTACCCACAGATTTGCAGCCATGTGCAAACAAAGTTCAGCTGACTAAAGTGACTATCCAAAATACAATACTCAAGTTAGCTGCTGCCAGATTCAGCTCCAACATAGTTCAAAAGTCCAACCTGATCTAGATCACTGAAAGGAAGAGAGGAAACATTAATTGTTTTAGTTCTATCTCATGCCTTATTGCACTTCAGGAAAAACGAGTAACAAAACAATGGTCGATTTCACCAAGGATTTATTTTTAGCAGACAGACCCTATATTTTATCGTTCAGAGGTATGGTCATCCGATTTATTAAGAGAAAGAAGCTTTGTATCAGTTTTAAACATAAGCCACAAAAAAACCTTGCATGAAGAACTTCTTAGGTTCAGTTCATGGCTTGAAATTTTGCTGTGCTCAAGACCCTGGGAAAACTACTACTGGGTGAAGCAGATAGCAAGTACAGGACTAGAGAGACCAATGGTTGGACTTGGTATGAGGGCCAAGTTACACATTATGCTGCTTGCATGATTGTGTTTAACATGCAGGGTTGGGGGAAGAAGCAGGATTGAAACTGTGGTGTCCAGGCAGTGGCAGCACCAGAAATACTGGGGAGGGCATAAAAATGCATTTCTATGGGTGCCAATATCTGAAAAGCTCAGTTCAGTCTAATATTATGGCTAACAAATCAAAACTAAAACATGACAACAGACTTCTCCACCCTGGTACTGTCTGATGTTTTGGACTACAACTCATCATAATCATCTCTGGCCTTTGGTCATGTGAGCTGGGGCTGATGGGAGTTGTAGGAGGGCACCACGTTGGGGAAGACTAAATTATGAATGTGGCTACAATTGCCACATAAAAGAAAAAAATACAGATATAACACAAAATGATGTGACATGAAAAAATGGCTTCCCTTCAAGTAACTGCAGGGGTCCGGCAACAAAGAGGTGAAAATTACCCATGCAACCCTGGTGCCAGCAGCATGTGCCTATTACACTATTCAGTTCAAACACTTTCAGAGGAGTGTGCTGGACAGGATAAGACAAAGCGGTTTGCAATGAGGACAAACTTCCAGAGCTTGAAATATCTTTATTAGTAGAACAAATGACTTCAAAACAAGAAAAATGGTGGTTCAAAGGAGCACTTTGGACCAGAATTCAAATCTGGAAGAAATAAAATGTTGACTAATGAGTTATTGAGAGTTAATGTGTTAGGAGGCCTATGTGGATTGCCAAGTACATTTCCAGTATCTTATCATGATTTATCGTAATCAGCAATGAGCTGAAACTACCAGACTCCAATTAATTTGCTTCCTATGTCAAACTGCACAGGGGGGAGGGGGACAGAAGGGTGGTCCCACTACAGGATATGAATACAAAGTATGAGGTAAAGAAAATGATCTATTGGCTCCAACATTCAGATTACAAACATTCATATGTGTTTAGTGCAAATGAATTACTCCTCTCTTTTACTGGCACCATTAGCTTAAAATTCAACTTAAAATCACAAATACAGAGCTACAGGTATGATTTAGGAATGTTGGATGAAACACAGTAGGCAATAAATTATTTGGGGTTTTCTTTCTAAAGTATATCTACTTAGAATTAAGCCCCAATAGTCTTATTGCCTCCTTTAGACTAATTGGAACAACTCCCTCTCACAGGGGAGGTGTTAACAACTGCCCTTGGACTCTTGGCAAGTCCATCTCTGGCTGCCTTAACCAAACAAGAAGGAAAAGAGATATGTGCACTGGTCATTATGGTTTTACATCTCCAAGTATCCTATCTACAGTACTTGGACTGTACAAACAGAAAAATGTCCACAGCATTAGGACAAACAGGCAAGGACAAATTTGCTTTGCCCCAGCTATGGGGGTCTTTCCCAGATATAGGGTGCCAGATATTGTTGGACTACAACTCCTGTTACCACTGGCCATGCTGGCTAGGAAAGATGAGGACTGCAATCTACCAGGGGACCCAAGATTTAGTGGTGTCTAATTCAGAATGTATATGGACAACCTTAGCCACAAATTCCTTTACAAACCAGACACAATGGGTGACTGTAGTGGACGTCTTCAACAATTTGTGGGCTAAGATCTAACAGTCCAATGAACTATGTTTCCATGTTTTTTTCAGGTCTGTGTACCATACTCTGAAAAGTCTCATGTTTTTCTGTTTGATTCTGAAATCTCTTGCTTCAGTCATCAAGTAACCCAGTAGCATTACTGAGATAGGAAAGTAAAGAAACAACAGTTAACTCTACTTTTTCCACCAGTATTTAGGTCACCATGATGTATGTATCAGGGCTGGTAGTTTCTTTTGCATTTAGAGAAAATAAGCAACCACCTTGTCTTTCAAATGTTTCGTATCCTTTACAGGAAATTACCAACAATAACTTGCCTGTATCACATGCACAGAAATCCAATCTATTGTCTCTCTTTATCAATCCGGATCATTATTTTCCTTAAGCAGCCAAGTTCTGATACTACTTGATCACTTGACCAGTACCCCCTAACTCTCTGCCTTTTTCTCTTTTCTTGCTATCTGCTTAAACTAACCTCTACCTGCAGAAAGGTGAGACAAAAGAAACAGCATCAAAGAAAAGCTCGAGGGAAAGCATACAAATTATATATTATTCAGTGCCAGCTGAAAAGTAAACATTTGGTGTGTGTCACAGAATTAGGTTAAAGGTGGGAAGAAGGGGAGAGGAAATTTGCTTTCGAGACCAAATTTTAAACCCATATGATTTGAAAAGGTCTGGCATTAAGGAAAAATAATCTAAAAAGAAACCCAAAATAAAGCAAAAAGCATAGCAGAGGTGAAAAAGGGAAGCTCAGTGGAAACTGGGCAGAAAAAGCTTTGTTTCCAAATACATACACACTAGAGCAAATGGAGTTGTGTTTCTAAATAATTTCCATCTCATTTACACTGCAGTACTATAGTGACAATCAGGAGCATTTCATCAACCAGCTAGCAACAGTAGATATGCAAAAGAGAGCAGGCTGGAGATCCAACTGTTACAAGTGTGCAGACTTTTAAAATAAAAAAAACCCCAACCAACCAGAAAAATCTAACGTTCAGATTTAGTACCTATATTAGCAAATATGCAAATACATTTTTTTCTCTGTCTGTTTCGCAAAATAAATATGATGTAGCTAAATGCAACAACAACAAAAAAGTTTTGCTGCCTTATTATTTCTCAGAAAATGCTGAGAGTTAACATTATCTAATTATGCAAAACTATAATACAAAAATTGATTTCTTGTTTGCTGTATTAGTTCTATTTTTATTATAAGACAGTTCTGAATTGCTCCCCCCCTTAAATTAGATTTTTAATGAATCTTTCCCAAAGAAAAACAATTAAATTAATTATAAAGAATGCAAAAAATTTCAACCTGCATAGGTATTTTTCAGGCATAACACAAAACCTAATTAAGTAGAATGCAAACCTCATTCAGTGGTGATATTTCATTAAGCAATGCATGGAAAACTTCAAATTGAACTTAAGGCAAGTATATAATACTAATAATTCAAATCGAAGTGGCCAGATAAATCCAAGCAGCTATGAATAAAGGGATGAAATATTAAGAAAGTTCTACTAAATGTCAATCTGCTGTTTCCCTGTTTTTTTCTGTCACATCTACCTGGAATAAATTATCCCAGACACTAGGGGTAGCCAATTTTGGACTACAGATGCCAGCATCTTTGACTATTGGTCATGTTGGCTAGAGGTGTGGAAACTGGAGCCCAGGAACATCTGAAGGGCACCACCTTGTCCACTGCAGCAATAGACATTGACATTAGGCACTGCTGAATTACAGTTTTTTTAAATCAGTATAGCATAAGCCAGCAGAAGATTCTCTAAGTCATATGTATCCTTTTTGAGTTTTTGTAGTGATTGCAGGAATCATGGGGTTTGAATGACCTATTATATACAGTAGTATATAATATACAGTAGTAACAGTCACAGAATGACTTCAACATATGCGAGCAGTGCTCATGAATGAGGAAGGACAGTTGAATATGATAAAGATCACCACAGGGGCATAGGTAAACTTTATCAGCACAGAGGCACAGGTAAGTCTGAACCTATGGAATATTTTATGTTTTCCAAAGGTATCTTCAATTTCACCAGCTCTAACCACTATTGGGGCTTCAGTCTTTGCTTAGTGAGTTACTTGTCCATACATGTTTCCCTCTGTCCATCCTGCAGACAAACACAACAAACAGGGACCTGAAGACTTTCTTTACAGAATCTCAATCACTAATTTCACCCAGAAAATATTCTGATTACGCAGAGATTGTGCTTTAATGCCCCACAAATTACTGGCTGATCATTATACAGCAGGATGGAATTGCTTTCATTTTGTTGTGCTATATATGCCATGGGATTCCGCATCTAGGGATGCAGAAACTGTATGTCAAAAGTGGGGCTATATGGAAAGAACCAGACCAATAGTCACATCTAATCTAACATGTTTCTTCTCATGTGATTCCACCAGGGCAGGGTTGGGGGCCTCAGGCTTCAGTGGGTGGTGCAAACAGTGGTTCTCTATCCATCCCTGGAGACTCTTTCAAGTCCACACCCTCACTCGCTTTGCTTCAAACCCTCTGCAAGTGCTTTGGCCTGGCTGAAATGTATTCCTGAACATCAATATTATCTTTTGCTTGCCTGAATGGAGGATGAAGAGACGTGCATGCAGAAATCTCTGGAAGTTTTGCACAGCTGGAATTTTGCATGCACTGCGATGTTAAGAATTGCACATGTTGCTATGCTTACCTTTTACCTCCACCGCCCTCCATCATTGGCATGGCCTAGAAGGTTCCCCATGAGAGAGTGTGGCTCTCATGCTTTAAAAGAGTCCTCAACCCCATAATAGGATCACCAATTATTGTAGCATCCTCTGGTCCTGAATATAGTACGACATGATCGTGTTTATTTCTGTGCCATGGAAGGTTTCCACATCTGAATTTCTGCAGGAATCATGACTCCCATTTTTCACAAAACTCAAAATTGACCCTAAAATGGGACATGTTTACTGACTTGAGGTGGGAAATTTTGTCATATGTAGCCTCATCTCTTGCTATCTAGATGTTAGAGAAAAGTAGCACTGCTGTTTGGATTGCCAGAGATAGCAACCTATGGACTAAAGCTGCAATTTACTGCTCATTTACTCCACAGGAGGCCCTCAAAGCTCAAGAACACCATCTCTAGTCAGAGGGCTATGACCAAAGGATAATTATACCCCCAAAGAGGAGGGAGTGGGTAAGAATGTCTTAGTCTCCCAGGCCAATTAGGTTTAGCTTTGAACTCAATGGTGATTATGAGCCTAAAGTGTATCTAGATAACATTTCTGCTATTGACAGAAAGATAAAGTAAGTGGTGAATGAACCGACGTTGAATTATTAACGTCACATTAGAGAAAACAGGAGAGGGTAGAATCTCAGCATTTTCTCCTTGATGTGTTGCTGGCAGTCTAAAAGAAGGAGAGAGTAATAACTAGTTAGTCTAAGTGATGGCTTTCTACCAGACAGTAATAATATTGTCTGGCTTTTGTAGACTACTGCCACACTGTTCACATCTTGTGCCTGGAGAAGTTTATTTGTTCAGTTGCAACTGAAATAACTAGCAGAGGGGAAAACAACAGCATCCTCAACATAAAGAAGATATGCACTTTATTGGAATGAGGAAGTTCCCTGCCAACAAGCAAGGAGACTTCGGTCTTCTCTCACAGGAAGGCAGATTTTGAACAGCGCTTCAGTGTGCCATCTCTTCTTAACACAGGCTTCTGAAGAAATATCCTCCCACTGAGGCAAATAAAAGCACATGAAAACTTTAACACTGTTGGAGGGAGGGAGAATGAAAATATATACATTTCTCCACATAAACTGAAGGATGCTATAGAAATAGTGGTTGCTCAGTTTATGGGGCCCAGTAAAAAAATAGACTCTCCAAAAAATGTAGTTCCCATAATGGATTAGTATAAAGATTTATATATTAACACAGTACTTAATTAAGGAATTAGGATTCCTTTGATACAGGCTTAGCTAAATATTACCACAACCTGCTTTACAAGCAAAGACAATTATTTCCCATTTCAGTCACTACATTGGTGACTGCATATATTAGCAGTTTCAAATTTCACACACAGACACAAAGGTAACACACCACCATATATAGAGAGAAAGATGGGGGGAGGGAGAGGAAGAGGGAGAGAGAGAGAGAGAGAGAGAGAGAGAGAGAGAGAGAGAGAGAGAAGCTGAAGTAGTATGTGTCAAAGGGATTGACTCTCGCTTTCATGTTAGGAAAGAAAATAGTCATGCATGATGACTACTTAGAGGGTGTAGTTGGTTAGGTCATAATGTTAGCGCCTCAATGTTGGACTGGAAAATTTCTGTCTTGTTTGTTCTTCCTGAGACAGCCACTAATGAAACATCATTCACTGTCAGGCCATTTTTCTTTTCTTTAAATATAACCTGTCTAAGGAAAGTAGGTTTTTTATATTTTAGAAAATATAAGATTTCTAAACTTCATATAGATAAATGACCACAAATGTTGCAAAATTTGAGAGGTAGAAAGTCTGTCAACCCAACTATGACTGACAAGTTATTATGTCCAGGCCTTGATTCAAATCCACCCCAGCCATTTCCACTTAGAAGCCTGATCCAAAATTCATCCTCCTTTTCTCTCTTGCATAATTTAAACACCAACTGGACTACATGTACCAATGGTCAAAGGCCATAAAATGAACCTCAGTGTTAAATAGCTCTCAAGTCAAAACACCTCTAGCCAAAAATTAAGTTTCTTTCCCACTTCCCATCAGTTTCATTTGCAAAAAGGTTAGCAGATAGCCACTGATAAGCTCTGTAAAATGGCCCTTGCAAGTTGCAATTTTGCTGAGAGGTAGGCAGCAGTAACAACTCAGGCAAACATCCTAGGCTTTGTTTGGGCTGTCTTGAGAGTGGGGGCTGTGGAGTCCCACAGTTAGCCCTCAAAGCCCACAACTAGCAGAGTTAAAGGAAGAATAGGTAATCTTCCCAAAATTGTTTAGCTTCCCTCAGGTCCCTCAGTTGTTTTGCATGGCAGGACCCTCCCAATGTACCGTATTTTTCGCTCTATAACACGCACCCGACCATAACACACACGTAGTTTTTAGAGGAGGAAAATCCGTAGGCATGCCACCCGTAGGCATTCCCTCCATAATATGCACAGACATTTCCCCTTACTTTTTAGGAGGAAAAAAGTGAGTGTTATGGTGCAAAAAATACGGTACTTTAAATCAGTGTTGAGGAACCTGTGGCCCTCCACGTGTTGCTGAACTCCAGCTCTTGTCTTCCTTGACTATAAGTCATTCAGGTTGAAGCTGGTGGGAGCTGCAGTCTAACAACATCTGTACAACTGCACATTCCCTACCCTGTTTCAAATTCTGCTTTGGGAAAATTTGTTAGAAACTCTTGATTAGAAAAACAACAACACAAATAGCCTACACAGGGCTATTCTTCCAGATTATGTTAAGTGCAGGGTTAGAAAGCAGGCAGTATAAAGTATAACAAATCACATTTGTTTTCATTTTCTTCTGGGCACATACAATAAATCTTGAGTGCGCACATTTTGAGTGTTTATTTATACCAATAAAAAAGCACTGAAAAATTAACAAACACTCTTTGTAATTTTTCTTTTGAATCCCCTTCTGCAGTAAATCATAGCCAAATAAAATAACTCAAATCCAGATGAACTTCTTAGTCACATATTTTACAGCTCTGTGGAGCTGCAGCACTAACAACGTAATGAGTTATTTTGAGAAGGCCCTTTCTAAATGAACAAGCATTGTTTATTTGTCCTGTATCAGCACTTGGAAAGACTTGGAGGAGCTCAAGACCCCATCTATTTCCTTCAGAACAACAGTCCCTTAAAAAGGAATTGCGCAAATAGAATAAAACAAGATCCATCCTGAAGGTCTTTTACAGTCTAAACAAGGATGTTAGATGACGATGAATCAGCTCTCAAAAACTGCAGAAAAGAAAGAATGACACCCATTGCAGTTGCCTACAGCAGAAGCCATACCATTAGGTTTGCTGGCAGACCATTTCCATTTGCTGCCTCCTCTAAATAATTTTGTAGCATTAGGAATTGGAACCTTAGTTTGCTACTTTCCCTCCCCCCCCCCCTTTATCTTCCCCCATTCTTTTGTGTACAATGCCTAGATTGCAAGCATGAACCCAAGGACTTTCTTGTTTTTAACGGGTCTTATGTAAGCTGAAAAGCTGGGTAACAATGCTTTAAAGATATGAATAAACCAAGTAACTTGAAGCCACAAACCCAAAATACTTACTTTGGTGACTATATATGCAAGGCAGCATAATGCCATTGCATGAATTCATGTGGCAATGCAGCAGGGACTGCTCTCTAAAGGATGTCTGTATTTGCTGGGAAAGCAAGTCGTAGGGTTGAGCTGTAAATTAATTGTCAAAAGCGCAAAGGCCTCGAGAACAGATTTATATTTCTGTCCCAGTTCGCCTTCTGATGGCTTTTCTTAAGGAAGATTTAGACCAATATTGAGGTTAATAAATTGATTTGTGAGCCCTAGGTTACTGGCGACAAATTAAACAAGTTTATAATAGTCTTTTCTGTCACACCTAGCCATAATTACTTAGTGGAGCATACCAGGAAGCATTTAATAATGTAGAATAAAAAAAACATATTTTAAGGGAAATATTGCCTTAGGGTTGTGATGGCCAACTGCTCCCCCCCCTTCACCAGATGACTTTATTATTGGAAAAGAAGGAGTGTTGTTGTACTATTCCTTTTGCACCATTGAGACATTGGCAGTCTCTCATTAAATGCACTCAGTGTGAAGATACTTTGCAAGTGGTGCTGGGGCAGCTGAGTAAAAGATTAACATTTTCAGCTGAATATACAGCAGGGGTAGCCAACATGGCGCGCGCACGCACGCACACACACACAGATTTTGTTGGACCACAATTCCCATTATCTTCGGAAATTGGCTGTGCTGGGTGTGGCACTGGGAATTGTGGTTTAACTACATCTGGAGGGTACCACATTGGGTACCCTTGATATTTGATTCACATATAATAAAATCATAGAACTGTAGATTTGTGAGTGACCCCCAAGGGTCGCCGAGTCCAACCCCTTGCAATGCAGTAATAACCCCCTGCAATATCCTACTTTCTCTCTCCTTATCTGCTGTATAATTAAAAGCAACTCCAACCCTTCACCCAGCAAAGGAAATGTTCATCTTTCCACAGCACTATTGCCTGGGTTTTATTTGATCTCCCTATTACTTGGCAAATCCCTACAGGTTTCTCTCTGTGTTAAATGGCTGATTGTTAGTAGGTGCCTATAAAGTAGTAGTGTCTATAAAGCATCCACAGAACCCAGCCTTTTGCCTTTCTAATCCTGTCAATTAACAAGACACCACTATATGTTCCAGTTTTTGACTCTGAATTGCACATATATATATTCAATTAAAAAAATCTTTCCATCACCATCTAGATTAGAAAACCACTTTCATTTCCAAAACAATCAAAATTTCAATAAGAACAGTTACAAAACAAAATGGCAAATTTGGAAACCTTCAAATATACTACAAAAATTATATTATCAGGATTTGAACTTTGTAGCATGAGCTTCTCTCTAAGGTCTTCTGAAGCAGTATCATATGAATGATCATCTGTGTCACCTCTTTTACTGCTGCAGTAGAGTCTTTGGATTAATGTGCTCAATACATTTTCTGGCTACAGATACTGCTCTTCTCAGAAATGTGATCTATTGACTAGATGCCCACACATCTGATAAATCACTGTGGTCTAAATGCAGCTGGGGCTCTCCTCTTGTCTGGAAGGATACAAACTGGGAGAAAAATCTGTAAATGTATAGAAGACATAATACCCATACTCTTCTCACCTGCACTGATGAATGGCTTTTCAATGGTGTGTGTATGTAAATTAAATTAGGTCATTTTTATCTACTTGCATGCAGAGAAAATACTCCCATTTTTTATCATCATGTTCGGATTGCTTTCTTGCCATTACAGGAGTCTTAAAGAAAGGCTAAATCCAGCATTTAGCCACAGTCTCAAATATTAAAGATATTTGTATCCGATGTGAGTTTTACTACCAGCTATAGAAATCTTCACATGCATCACTTTCTAGGTCTCTCTAGCAGTTCTAGATCTGAGGCCCATCTTAAATTCCAAAAGTAATCCCTGCTCTAGAAAAATCTCTAAATGGACTGTGCAGTTCTGCATTATTTTCATGTATTTGAAGTGGCAACTTCCTTGCACCTTTAGCCACTTTCATTACTTTGCTTCCTCTCTAGGACCTCAAAATAATATAGCATAATCTTCATCTGGATCTATTCCCTAACAGAGAGCCAGACTTGACAAATGAGGGTGGTGGGGAGTCCAACTTTTTTGAAAGTTGAAATTCAGTATAACCTTCACAATGACCCTCTTAATTATAGATGCCAATCTGTGTAGTGTACAACATTGCAACTAGCAAGACATATTTATTAATTTATTATATTTATTCATCACTTTTGAGTGCAGGTATTAGCATACCATAGCAAAACAGCCCCCCCATCCCCTATGTGTGTGAACTTGGACCTTTCAAAACATGGCGGTAAACTCCCCAAACTCAATGACAGAGGCTGTTAAGCAAGTATAAGGAATAGATAGTGTGCATCTACTTCTTCAGACTATCTATCTATCTATCTATCTATCTATCATCTATCTATCTATCTATCTATCTATCATCTATCTATCTATCATCTATCTATCTATCTATCTATCTATCTATCTATCATCTATCTATCTATCTATAGATTGTCTGAAGAAGTGTGCATGCACACGAAAGCTTATAACAAGAACAAACTTAGCTGGTCTCTAAGGTGCTACTGGACAATTTAATTTTTTTATATCTATATTTCAACTGTGTCAGACCAACACGCCTACCTACCTGAATAAGGAATTTTAGCTAAGAATGGTACATGCTTAGCAGCAAGAACAAGCTCCAGAAATCAAGATTCCAAAGTGCATCTGGAAGGCTAGAGGTTCATAAGCAAACAGTAGGTACAAAGATGGCCCACAAGTTGACATACCCCTCACACCAAGCTTTGAATGATGAGGCAGGGCAAGCTCACTATGGCACTCTCCAGCCCTAAGGGCCTACTGCATGTGCACACGTGTGCTCTTTCTGGGCAGGTGCATCGTATCTACGAAGGTGGTTCTTGGTTCCAAGACTGTGTCCTGCCCCTCTGCCTCCAGCTCTGCTGCCACCTCCTTCAAACTATGATCTGGAAACCAAGCCAGTATGTTTTAACTAAGCCAAACTGTATAAATATTAAATTTAGTCTGTGGTTATTTAACTTTACTATTAACTGAAGATTTATCCACTGATTTTATGTTTCACTGCCATACACTGAAAAAAATGCATACATTAGTACCCAAAACTATGACACCCCTGCTGAACATTGTCTCTTTCAGAGCAGAATCTATTTATGGCCACAATCTAGTGCACAGTGAAAGCCTGTCCCACTGTATATCTTCTCACTCTGTGCAGTGTGAAGTTGCTGTTCCAAAACGCTGCAGCCTAGCTTTTGAACAGGGTGCCTTGTAACGAGCATATTATCCTGGCTGTTGCCATCGTTAAGTTACGTTGTTTGTTCTGGCCTGTAAAATCTTTAAAGAATCTGCCATCAGAGTGCCTTCAGAATTGTCTTGCCTCCCTATATATACTCAGGCTGTCTGAGAAAGCTCTCTGGTTGCTGCAGCCTCATGAGATTGAATTGAAGCTACAAGTAGCCCTTTTGATACTGTAGCCCTTTAGGAATTTTGTTCCCAATGAATCATAGCAGAACGACTTGTCTTTTAGAGTTTAGACAGGTGGTTAAATTGCAGACCATGGATACTGGTATGTCTCAGACCCAAATTCCCAAAGAGATTATAACGACAGGTTGATTTTGAATTCAACTAAGAAGGGAACTCATCCATGCAGTTCTGTTATGGATTCCTGCATACGGAGAATTCCCATAGGCTCAGCAGATTTTGTGATGAAAGTTTTTTGAAGGCAAATCAGTTAATTTAAAAATGCTTCCATCTGCCAGATCTAAAATCACAGTCAAATCAGTTTAGCTGGGCTACTTGATAAATTATGGTATACTGGATGCTTAATATCACACTATTTAATAGATCATTGATGGCCAACTTGTGGGACTCCAGCTTCCATCATCCCTGACACTGGCCATGTTGACTGAGGATGATGGGAGTTGCAGTCATCATTCCTGCTACATATATAACCATTTTATGGGGGGGGGTGTACCTATCTATCTGAGTGGAAAAGAAATCACAGAAAATGGTTTGAAAATGTCAAAACATTAACTGCCATATCAACATTGTGTAAAGTTCATTTTCAATTTATTTTAAAATTATAAAATAGTGTTGTCTTCAAAGTAAGAACAGCCTGCAGCAGTTTTCTAACATATCCCTCCTAACAATTTAGCTCCACATCCTTTGCACACTAAAAATAAACCTTTGAGGCCCAATAAAAAATGTTTGGCAAAATCTAGCTCTATAATAAAGCACACCAGGCTATATATTAAACTTTCATTGGATTTCAGCCACTATTTTTGAGATTACATAATCAAGATAAGGATATAAATGGCTACTAGCCCCAATGGCTACATTTTGCTTCTAATTCCAGAGGCAGAATGCCTATAAATACTAGTTGCTGGGAATTACAAATGGGTAGAGTGTTGCTATGCTCATGGCCAGCTTACAGGCTTTCCGCAGGAAGCAAGCAGCTACACAGACTGGATCAGCTTTGTCATTTGATGCTCAAGTTAGAAGTGCCTTTTCATGGCTTTATTAAGATCTGATTTAATGGGTTTACAATGGAAAGAGAGGCTATCTGAAAAGGTATCTGGAAGACACAATACATTTTCCTGAACATAATTTCCAGTATTGTTGTAGGACAACGGTGGAAACTGATATACATTGTTTTAATTTAGACCCACACCATTACCCAGCCTCATGGGACTACGAGTCTGGGAGAAAACAAGTATTGATAAATGACAACAGAGCTAACTTAATCAACTTTTATTCTTAAATTGTATTTAATCCAATCTCCAGAGGACTGGCTATGGTGATGTAAGAGAAACATTCAGCTGACCTAATGGGACTTCCCTTTTCTTATTGTTTCACCTGCAGCCCCCCATGAACACTCAAAATCTCCTCCAGTGAATTGGGGAAACTTCCTGAGCAGAAATCCGGGGGGGGGGGGGAGCAGGGAATAGAGGAGAAGGTTAAGTCCAGTCATGAGACATTGGATGACACCTTTAAGCTTGATTTAATCCAATCATTACTTTATACATCTCATTCATCAATAATATACTGGTGATTTCTAAAATTACAATAACTTCACCATACTTAATTGTGTCTGTCAAACCATAGCAGGCTCAAGATAAGAATAACCAATATTTCCAGACCAAAGCACTCCATTCCCCTATATGCCATAATGGAAAATGGAGGTAAAATGATTATTTTTCCATTCTAACTCTAGTGCTCCAATCAAAAAAGTTACTTCCAGCTTCTACTTATGTTTGAGCCAATGCCTAAAATATTTAAGAGAAGTGAGAACCCTTTAACAGTGGGTGGATTTCAGCAAGTGTCATCTGATCCAAGGTTGACACATGATTCCTAGGGTAGCAATAACATTGTGTATTTCAAATTTCAGGGTAGTAGTTTGTCTAGGGCAGAGACACAGAATAGGAAATTCTCAAGGCACTTTATCTTCAAAATAAAGTGTTACCAACACCAGGTGTCCCCATTTACTGAGATACAGCTTATTAAATTCAGCACAGGAATGTTTGCAACAGTTGCTGCTCAACTTTTTCAAGAACTTATTTTTTCCCCCTTTCAAAATTAAATATAGCTCACCTACCTAGGGGAGCACCAAACTGACTACTCCGCTAAAAACAATGATGCTCAGATAGTTCATGAGTTGCTTTAATTTTGTGACTTGCAGAATCACAAGTGCCTTGTGCTTTTGATTCCCCACAATTAGAGTGAACGTTGGAAGTGGAACTTGTGGCGAGATCCGTGAACTCCAGGGGGAAGGAAAGGCACAGAGGCTGCTGTGAGCTACACAATTAAAGTGACCCATGAAAAGGCTCAACATCTGTAACATCACAGCTGTTGAGATTTCTCCTGCTAACAAGCAATGGAACTGTAAAGGCAGCTTGTACAAAACCACTGCTCTTCTATTTATAAGACCACCTCTGACACTGGGTTCTCATGCAACTTTAGAGATGAGTTGGAGATACAGCAACACTGTTTCTTCTTGGGCCACCTACTAATGTGAGAAAACAGATTCCTATTCCGCAGCTCAGGGGTGGAGAACCTTTTTGGTTCAGCAAGGCCACATTTCCCCACACTGAGGGCCAACTTTGAGAGGTGGGCAGGACCACACACCTGTCAGCCATATGACATCATGATCTCATTGAGTGATTGGTGAGTGGCTTGTCCCATCAGTGTAGGTCCAATGGAGTGGGTGGGGAGATAGAGACTAATCATAATTAAACGGTGCATCAGCTGACAAGCAGAGAGTTCAACCCTGCTTCCTGCAGGGACTTCCTGGTCCTGAATGGGGTAACTGTGCCCCTGAAAGACCAAGTGCACAGCCTGGGAGTCATTTTGGACTCACAGCTGTGCATGGAGGTGCAGGTCAATTCTGTGTCCAGGGCGGCTGTCTACCAGCTCCACCTGGTACGTAGGCTGAGACCCTATCTGCCTGCGGACTGTCTCGCCAGAGTGGTGCATGCTCTGGTTATCTCCCGCTTGGACTACTGCAATGCGCTCTACGTGGGGCTACCTTTGAAGGTGACCCGGAAACTACAAATAACCCAGAATGCAGCAGCCACACTGGTGACTGGGAGCAGCCGCCGAGACCATATATTGGTCTTGAAAGACCTACATTGGCTCCGAGCACAATTCAAAGTGTTGCTGCTGACCTTTACAGCCCTAAACGGCCTTGGCCCAGTATATCTAAAGGAGCGTCTCCACCCCCATCGTTCAGCCTGGACACTGAGATCCTGCACCGAGGGCCTTCTGGCGGTTCCCTCCCTGAAAGAAGTAAGGTTACAGGGAACCAGGCAGAGGGCCTTCTTGGTAGTGGAGCCTGCCCTGTGGAACGCCCTCCCATCAGATGTCAAGGCAATAAGCAACTATCCTACTTTTAAAAGACATCTGCAGGCAGCCCTATTTAGGGAAGTTTTTAATGTTTAATGCTGCATTATGTTTTAAATATTTGATTGGGAGCTGCCCAGAGTGGCTGGGGAAGGCCAACTAGATGGACAGGGTATAAATAACTTTATTATTTATTTATTTATTTATTTATTTATTTATTTATTTTCAGGTGTGCCAATGATTTCTCCACAGGCAACTCGTTTGCACACCCAAACTAAGCAGGACTGAACTCCCAACAAATTAGCTGGTGCGTGGGGCTTTAAATTCTGCTTTCTGCAGGGATTACTGTATGGCCAGATGATCCAGCCATGTACCAGCTCCATATCTGACATCACATCTGATATCAGGTGTGGGGCAGGTGGGTATCATCTGAGGGAAATGGGCTAGAAGGCTAAATGTGGGGGAATGGAACTGGCAGTCCATCCAAATTTGACCCAAGGGTTAGAGGTTCTCCACTCCAGCTGTAGCTCTTTCCCACACCAGCATTAAGGTTGCTCAGAGTTGCTAGTCTTCCTGCAGGTCTAGTGCTTTTCACATGATACCACTGTTGCAGGATGGAGCACTGCTGCTTGTGATCTCATGTATCCCAGCCTGAATTGTATGTTTGTCAGGATTTCATCAATCTCAGGAGATGGTAAATAAAAACCAATAGGCTAGCTTGACAAAGAAATAGACTGGGGTAGAAGAATGTTCTCTGACACATGCAATTCCTAGGTTTGATCACCTTTTTAAAGTTTATTTATTTAAATGCTTAAAGAATAAATTAAACTTTTCCTCCTTTCCCCCCCATGCAACTCCCTTTTCTGACAAGGAACTCTGAAATAACATTTTAATTGTTTTGGCTATGATCTTCTTATGAAAAGCTACTTAAGTAAACCAATAGGTCGTTCCGGAGCTATTAGTAACTGCTTTTCTGGGGCTACAGATGACCACAGCAGGGACGAGAAGGAAGTGAAACTCCATTCCACAAGAAATCCTCTCAATTCAAGTCATTGTGAATTAGGGTGGGGGTGGGGAGTGTGACTGGTTTGCTAATGTCGCCTTGCAAGTTCATAGCACAGCTTGCATATAAACCTCCAGCTACTTGGCCCACAGCATATACTCTTAGCTACAGCCATGCACCAATTCTCATAGGGTGGGGAAAATCCCCTGTAACAGAATAAAGGTGCCACTTCCCTTTGAGAAATTACTACTGGTTGAATTCTTAGCTGAACTCTAAAGCCAGCACAGGTGATCTAAACATATGGGTTGCAGAAAGAAAAAAGCACATTCTAAAATTAGGTTTTAGCAGTACCGTATCACAGTAAATCGAGAATAGAGTCTAGAACAAACAATACCTGCACACTTGGTCCGGGTGATAAGCGGTGGACCTGGTTGACCAGTGCCACCTTCTCCAGGTCTGGTTAGAAGAACACGAATTTCATACTCTGTGTCTGGGTCCAAATGCCATAGCTTGTAAGTTGGTGCATTTACAGCATGGGTTTCTGTCCAGGTCCCAGTTGTCATATGGTATTCCACTTCTTTTAGGATAATCGGCCCATCTCCAATAATGGAATTCGCATTCAACTGAATCAGCAAGTAAGTTGGTCCAACTCCAAGCAGTTGTGGGGGTGCTATTGGTCGAGGTGGCTCTGTAAGACACAATTATAAGAGCTGAGTCAGAAAGATAAATATTGGCATAAGGCCTGGATCTTAAATGAGTAAACAACAGCAATGTAAGGAAGTATGTGAATATTTAACACACACAACTAACAATATCAGCTGATAAAAAACATGAAACGCCGGAATATATTTCAATACTTCTGTTAAATTGCCTTTAGTATTAGGGGACCAACAGAGAGAATAAACTATAACAATGGAGATTCTGCCTACAGTAGCATTGCCTAGGAGTGATTTACTTCAGGAAGCAATTAAAAGCAACACACACTTTCCTGAATAAAATGAATCCACTAATAAACACACAGGCTTCATTTTCATTCCAGATGGCTCATATTTTGGCTAATTTGTTTCAGTTAATTAGGCATCAATGCTAAATTCAAGGCACATGGGGGTTTCACAATCAGCAGTATTGCAACGCAGCAAATCCAAAAAGCTGGATAGACAACTAGAAAAATATCTAACCTAAATAATCTATTAGGATATCCCACATGTGTTTAATCTCTTGAAAGAAACGCTAGGGAACATTAAATAACTCCTTCCTTCTGTGTCTACTGTATGAACAACTGGATGTAAGCCCCACAGGAAATTCATCTACTGCATCAAAGTCCAGAAGGCTGATCTTATTGTATTTTATATTGTAAGCTAGTTTGATATATTTTGTGAAAAGTGGAGAAGATAAATAGTATATCTATATAAAAAACATCAACAAACCAATAACCCTATGTTTCCAGGTACTTATTGTATAAAGGGTCATCTCCAGGTGAAGATGGGGGAGAAATGTGCACTTTCTGGAACAATATGCAAAATGAAAAGCAACCATTCTTCAAAATTCTTTTGTGAATTTTGCAATGTAGTGTCTTGTACCAAAGAAAATAACATATAAAAATGCATTATACTGGGGGTTATTGGATGCAAAAATAGCGCTTAGATGCTGATGCGTTTTAATGAGGATATTTTACAAAACATTTGCAAAAATATGGATAACTGAATTTAAGATAGGAAAAATGAGAAAAAGTGAAATTTACCAATCATTCCATTCCCTTCTCCAGGACTCTGTGATCTCCTAATGATTGGCTAATATTGTTGGAATGGTTTTATTTGCTTATCATTTGAATAGATCTTTCAGAATCATAATTAAAAACACCTACCATTCAGCTTTCATCTACTGAATAAAAAGCAATTGTGTTGTGTCATAACTTTGGACAAACATATTTGGACAAATAAACAAGCTGAACAATAAGCACAGTCTTTCTCAGGAAGAAGCATTTTTCCAGCTCTAGATAGAATGGCTACCACCTGCTCTTCTTTAGTTATTTTTTCTCCCGACAGGGTTGGCAAAGAGGATACAACTGAGGGAGCCAATGCCCCACTTTGCCCTTGCCCCTCTCCAGCTCTATGTGAGCAATGCAAGGAAGCAATATTGGAATACTGTTGTAGAGGGTAGAGGACTCCCAGTCTTATCTGTTCCAACCAAAAGTGGGTGTTACACTAGAAAAGGGAAACCCACCAACTCTGGTTGCTTCTTCCATACTCTGGGGTCCTTCAGTCCTATCTAAGGCACAATTAAAACAGTAGTTCCATACAACACTTAATACAGTGCTATACAGCCATTGTTTTCCTCACACCCATGATCTTTCTATAATGTTTACTCATAAATAAATCCTGGTAAGCAACCATCCCCTGCCACTTGATTCAATACCTTCCCCTTTGCAGGCTTTTCCTCTTTCTTATCATTTCTTGCTCAGCAGGTGTACATCAGAGTGGGGAACCTACATCGCATTGTTGTCATGGGGATTAAATGAGGAAGGGGAGAACCATGTATAGGCCACATTGAGCTCCATGAAGATAAAAGGTGGAATGTAAATGCAATGCAATGAATGAATGAATGCTGCAGCAACAAGTCTTAGTGGATCTTGGCATGCCCACCAGCCTAGGTGCTACTGTCCTGGCCTGTTGGCCACTGATGCTCTCTGGGAACACCCTGGGGTGCAGGGCTCTGGACTTTGGCCTGACGGTCCAGCTCTAGCTACGACACTGTGTGGTATGTCCACATTTTACTCTTATCTCCTATCATGCAATACTTTGCAAAAATATAGTTTCAGAAATTGAATTGGGATTTGCTGAGATAATCCGCTAGAGTTTGTTAATCAACCTTGTGAGTCATAGCAATGGGATAGCAAGCTAAAAGATGAGCCCCTTCTGTCTCCTTAAATTAAGAGTTGCTAGAGGCTATATACCTATAAAGCTGTCATGGAATATACGTATGAAAACGGTGCGATATAAACCCAATGTCTAACAGCTTCAGACTTTGCCCACTAACTTCTGTTTAAAGATGCAAAAAGTTTCAGGTTACTTGCAATAGGAAAGTAAACTCTGTAATTTTGAAATTATAATTGGGGAATATTTGATAGCTCGGGTTGTAGAATAAGGAATGAGAACCATTAATAGGAAACTTAATTAGGTAACATCAGAAAAGTTTATCTGGTATATTGGGACTGCATGCTTCAGTTGTCATTTAGTGTACTTTTGGGATTCTTAGTTACACCACACCTCTGGCTCTGATAGAGTATTGTGTTATGAAGAATATTAATAATACTGCTCAACAATTACTGGTTCATTTAATAACTGATTAAAATTCATGCATAATTTACTGAAACATGCAGAGACTTTATAAACATCTCCTTGTCTTCAAGAGCCTAAAACCAAAATGTATATGCTAATATAAAAATATTCTTTGTGCCTCCAACCTAAGAAAAATGTATTATGCAGTGATATATTATCCTTATGAATGCATAGTTTAATCCACAACAAGCATGCTGTTAATTGAAGTATATTTTTCTAAACATAATATCCTGGTCTTTGAAGTCAGAGGTTGAGGGCATCCCCAATTAGGAATCAGTGGGAAAAATGCCTAAAGTGAGACACTGTATCAGTTATAAAACTCCTCTCGAGAATCAGATGTTGCCTGCATTTTTAACTCTATTTCAAGATAAAATTCCACACTAGCAGAGCTGGTGGAATAGTATTCTGCACAGTTTAGTGTTTGTTCTTAATGTGATTGACCTTCATAAGCTTGACATTTAACATCTTAATTTCACAGCAAATGAACTGTCATCATGAATGCTAGCTTCATCATTGAGATTAGATTCAGTTGGAGGTCCAAATTAGCTTTAAATATACATTGTGCATTGGAGGGGGAAATCTTATGAAGAATTAGTTTGTTTTGAATTTAGGTTCATAGAATCTGGGGATTCCTTCTACTAGGAAAACTGCATCACAATTTATCTCCTGTGATGATTTTTTTTTTTTTAAGTTTGCTTCCACACTGTTTAATCAGGAACCAAAAGTGGGGCAGCTAGTGCTGGCATTGACACTGGTATGTGAGCATCTACTGGGGCTGATACTGGCATGTAGCAACCTTTATTCTTTTAATAAACAAATATGTTCATGGTGCAGCTAGCATGTACAAAGTTCAAGATGAGGACCTTTGTTCGTTTTTACTGTTAAACTATTATATGTATTTTCACAACCAAATGGTGTTTATTCCGTAGTTAATGTGGTTAGCATCAGAAGTAAATGTCAGTTACAAGCTTGTGGAAACACTGGGATCATGTACTGGGGGGGATAAAACTCCACTTGTATATAAAATGACAGCAAAGAGACATATGGCACCTTAAAGGCAGCCTGGAATTGACCAGCACGTTGAGTCCTGTACCCCCAAAAAAGGACATTTGAGATCACCGTACTATGGAAGACATGAAGTAGCCAACACTAATTCTGTATCACATTTTGCAAGCAGTACCATCAATTTAGAAATAAAGTATACTCAGGTGTCATAGCAATCTGGAAAGAAAATATGTGGGGTGGAGGGCAATAGGGCAGGGGCAGAGCTAGCTCACTCACCCCACTTTTCACACTCCCCGTCCATGGTTGGATGGGGCTAATGGTGAAGGTGGGAGATCTGCTACAGTCGTCTCTGGATTATGAATCCTATTCAAAACACAAGCATACAGTCACAATCACAAATACTGTGTGTCTCTGTCTGTAAATGCAGAGAGAGACTGAGATCCTAGTCAATCTAAGGAGGTCCACAGAAAACTGACAGAAAGGGTCCCCAGGATGCAGCACTACTGAAAGAGAGATAGGATTGAACTGGGCTTTCTCCAAACACACACTGGTTTAAGCTCTTTCCTACCAGATCACATTCCTTATTGATGTAAGGACTGTATGCTATTGACCAGGGCAGTTAATCAACAGCCAGCCTGTTCATTTTGAAGTCACTGAGCTCCCTTGTGATCCCAGGAGCTCAGCACAAAGATAAAAAATTAGGGCAACATGGATTTCCGTCCTTTGCTCCTGACACCCCACTGGGCATTCTATTGGGAAATCCCCTTCACAAACCACTCCAAAAATTAAGTTCCCAAATCAGCACCCTGCCTAAAATGGTAATAGAAAAAGTGCCATGTGCTATAGTCTACTAGAGAATAAGGCCTTGTTCTTGTTTTAACATCAACCAAGTGTTTCCCTTTAATGGTGGACAACCACTTTATGGGATTTGTTAACTCCATTCATCCAGAGATTTTTCAACAATTTCTCCAGAGAACCAACAAGACTTTGTGACT
Source organism: Podarcis gaigeae (assembly GCF_964106915.1). Lineage (NCBI taxonomy): Eukaryota > Metazoa > Chordata > Lepidosauria > Squamata > Lacertidae > Podarcis > Podarcis gaigeae. Next base: position 57,472,666 of record NC_139680.1, read on the forward strand.
CTTTTCATTTCTATTATGATTTGTATTATGCAGTACAGGCTTTCATTCAGACGCAAAGGAGAATGCTACCAAGCATGTACAGACATTCTCAATAGCCTGTTCTTTGATTTGTTGATAACAACATATTGTGCAAGCCACGTGGATGCAGACGGCAAAAAGCAGAGCCTTTGCAGCACACAAAATCATTCCGCCTGGAAACAGAAAGCATAAGAAGAGCCCAGCTGGGGTGGGGTTTGTTTCTAAATTACCTGTTTTATGTTTTATTCTGCCAATTTTTATGTTAAAATTCAATAAAGATCTATACGATTAAAAAAGAAGAGTCCTCTTAGATCTGGTCAAAGGCCTATCTAGTCCAACATCTTGTTCTTATAGTGACCAATCGGATGCCAAGCCCACAAACAGGACCTGCGCACAACAGCATTCTCCTCACACTACTTTTGTTCAGCCATACTGAGATTAGCAGCCCCTCAGCCCTGCCTCTTCTCAACTGCTTAGTAGTGTCTCCTCTGCATTTGCCCCCTGCCATGTTAATTAAATGTTTCACAACTAGGTGTCTGAGGCAGAAGATGCATAGATTCTGTCTCCCAACTGAAGGACACTTAGGAAACTTTCCTCACTTACAGGTGATGACAAATATGACCAGGGGGAGGAAGGTGTGGACACAAGGGGCCTGATAGATAAGAGTGGTATAACTGTTTAACAGCTGAATCATGAAAGCAGACTTGCAGTGTCTGTGTTTACATCAGTGCTCAGTCATAGACTGTGACCTATGAAAATCCAGCACAGCCCCCAGAAACCCCAAGACTTTGATCACATCTTTTTGGAACTGATTCCATGTGCAAGTTAAGTACAAGGCATGATACCAAAACTGGGCAAGAAGCCAGAGATAACAATGAACAAGTATTGGCTGCATTTACATGAAACACTAAACCAACATTTGGCACTCTGTGGATTAGATGCAAAGATCAAAGATCTGGTCTCACCCATTCCTTCTTTTCCTTGCACAGCCAGGAGGCAAACCTCTATAGAAATTAGTTTTACTTGTTACAAAGCCAGGAATATTGGGTTACACTAAACTGCGGTTAGTTAAACAAGCCAGCATATAACTTATGGCTTGAAGTTGGCTTGGTTTTGAAACTGATCAGATTTGCTGTAAGCCAGGATTCCTGGTTTGCATGACAATGACAAGCCAGAATTCTTTGCAAATTCTCCTCCTCTTTCCAGCCACACAGGAAGAGGAGAGATGTGTTCATCAACTTAGTGTTAAGTCATGACTTGGAATTATTATCATTTTTAAATGTATTACCCACTCTTCACCAGCAGGTCTTACACATCTCAGGTAGAGGAATTTAGGACTGCAACCTCTGGGACTTCTAACAGTTCCCAGCAACAATCAAAATTCAGCACTCTGAGTCAGTTGTGGTTTTTTGTTTTCCTTAGGTTTGTACATCCTATTGACTTTTTGAAGTTGTATTCTCAAAAATTTATAAACTTTTAAAAAAAAATCAGAGAAGGGTGTGTGTGTGTTTACCATAGTTCAGTGCAGTCATGGAAGCTCCCACTTAATATGCCAACTTTATGTATAACATACAAAAGTCATACACAACTGTATAGCTGGGAGCATTTAATCTTAGTGACTCAGTGTCTCCTGACTGCCTGGCATGCTGAACTACGAAGAATGATTTTGCAGTGGAAACTGCTAACTCCTGCATATTGAATTTCACAACCTGCGCATCACCGTGGCATTTTATTCACCTCAATTTGAAACATCACTGCAATCATTTTACAATCTGTCCTTATATAATAAAAAAGGATCAGTCCTTTAGCACTAGGCACTGTCAGCAGAAGTTAAAAGCAGGATTCGCTTCGTGTCCATTGCACATGTGACCTTCTTATTTAAATAAAGCAGTCATTCACTTCAGCTTAAGTGCAAAACACACACACTAAGAATTGAAGAATTCTGGGGCCGGGTGTTTGTTTTTGAGTTCACAGTCCTTCCAAGCAACCCTGTCGCCACCACTTCTGGTTACCTCCCCCAGATTTGTAGTATACCGTAATTTGAGGGTAATTTGATGATAATTTGAGAGGGGTCCTTTTGTTGCTGCCATTATTAAACAATTGAGAGTCAGGAGTCATTGCAATCTACTCTCTACCACACAACAATCAAGGTGTGTGTGCGCACGCGCACACACAGGCCAGTGTTGTGGGGAGCCAGAGGTAAGGTGAGGTCACAGACAAAGAATGGGTGGAGCAAAAGTTGCAACTCTTGCCTTTGCCACAGCCAATTTAAACCAGCAGTTTCTATACATGCACATCTCCAACCTTCGTCCAGAAAAGCAAGAGGCATTAACACAGTTCAGGAATACATCCCAGCTAAGCAGAAGCACTTAAAGAGGTTGTGGAGCAGGGTCAGGGCTAGAACCAACTTGTGCCACTCCAATGGGTGAAGGCATTTCTAACGCAGTCTCAGACTACTGTAACTGTTGAAGTGTCTCCATAATAATGAAGCCTAAAGATCTGGCAATAAACCAGGGTGACAGAGCTAGAATGATTTTCATTTGTCTTGCAACCAAATTTCCAACTTCAAAGAAGCAAGCTTATTTATATTATAATATTTCACCATCAAAATTATTTCTCCTTCTTCTTTAGCAGAATGTGATCAACCTGATTTGACACCAAACCAAAGCAAACTAAGGCAAACATCCTCTGCATTACAGGGGTCAGTATTTTCTCTCTGTTTTCACAGTTTCAATATCTGGCCTCAAACAATCCGTATTATGCTCTCTGAACGGTTCGGGAATATTTGGATATGCACTTAAAACACAAGGAAACTGGTGTTCCATGAACACTTGGTCACCTTTCTTCTAAGTTTAGGATAATAAAATACTAACAATGCTACTGAATTACAATTGCTAAACTATTCCAAAAACCAGAAGGCCACTTTTTGCTTACAAACCAGTGCTAATATTTTGCTTCATTGTCAGCCTTTGTTCCCACAGTCAGCATAAATGGATTTCCCAGTGGTAAGTATTCTAACTCTATGGTTCTCATAATTCATTTGGTTTGAATTATTGATAAGCTTTTTGGAAAAATGGAAAAGGGTCACACAGATAAGCCAATTCTTTGTTGGATAAAACCCATAAATTATATATAAATATTGATATATCAGGACATAACACAAGTTTCTCCTACAGAATACATTTTGCTTTGTTTATGGAGATGGACAATATTCACAGCTGTAGTCATGGCAATCTACAACAAATCATGAGCATTCCATGGGCTGGTATGCAGCTGCAATATTAGCCAATCATTAACCATGGTTTTTCTTTTAGTCTTTCTTGCTGGTTCAGGATTTTAGTGTGGCATTTGAAGGCATAATTGTTATGTTTTTAGTCCTGCTTTAAATTTAATTTATTGTAGGTTGCCTAGAGAATTATATTATGAGGGCATTCTATCATCTCTCTCTCTCTCTCTCTCTCTCTCTCTCTATCATCTATCTATCTATCTATCTATCTATCTATCTATCATCCATCTATATCTATCATCTATCATCTATCTATCATCATCTATCTATCCAGCCACTATTCAATAATAAGGGATAGGTAAAGTACTAGAGGACTATACACTGCCACCAACCCCACTTCTAGCTATGGTTTGGCATATCATCTGCACATATGTTAATCCGAACCTGGGTATGCTCTTAACCCAATATATGAAATATTGTGTGGGTTACATTGGACAATTCATTGCCATTCTCTCACCCATATATACGGCCCACTAGCAATGTATTTGCACTGACCCAATAAATAACTGACCAACTCTAGTTTAACAGAGTATCATAGATGCAGCAGCAAAGTGCTCATAAGTGTACTATTTTTATAAACTATGCTAGGCAAGTCATGATTAGTGGTTTCCTGTGAATTATTAAACAGCCAAATATTTGAAACTGTTTGAAAAGGATTTAAGTGAACTATTCTGAGTGTGCCTTGTTCCATCTGTTGAAAAATTATTCTCAAACAATACAAAAGCCAAGATGATTAAAGGTCACTGATACATAGCAAAGCACCTTATTTCAAACCAGAAGAGGAAAAAAATTAATTATAATTGCAAAAAACTATTCCAGCCACATTTTAGACATAGCATCCAATTATCCATTTCATTTTCATTTACACCTCATGGGCGAGATCATTTATCATGTTTCACGATAATGACCAGAAGGCACACAGAGAGTGATTTCTAGAGGTAACAAATTACAGACCATATTAGCATAAGCTTACAAGATCTCATCAACAAGTACTATGCATAAATATGGGGTAATTACATTTACAATGAGCAGGAATGGTTGATACGCTACCTTCTTCATTAGCAGCTGCCAAAAAAAAAAAAAAAACCCTGGTTCCTAATTGAACATCCAGGTTTGCTTGCTTAAGTACAGTAATTTAGATCCTTATAACAAATCAGGAATCACTGTGTTGCTGGAGCACCAGCCAGGTAGGCATTGTAGTGGCTCATGATCTGGAGATGAATCTTTCATCATCAAGTATTATTGCCTCTTGCTACCAAGCCATCCATCATGCTGCTGAGACAGCTTAGAAAGATAGTGCTGGACCCTCACATTACTGCTCCTTGAACTCTGTCTCATCCATCTTTTGCATCATGCCTGATTTGCAGCTAAGTATCATCTCCCTGCTGCAAAACCAAGTGTGAACCCCATAATGCCTCTAACCTAGAGTGCCACTCTAATAGTAATTGATTTCTTTTTACTGCCGTGCTCAGGACTTGGAAAGCTCATCTGTGGTTTCTGACAAAGAAGACAACCATACAGAATTTAGATTTTTGCTGTAGGAAAAAGTAAAGTTGCTTCTTTATTCCACCATGTTATATGTGTCATGGGTGCATTTTTTTATGTCGATGCACATACATGCACACAATATATAATATTACAAGCATACGGTGGGTGCACATCCACGAAGACACAAAACACAGACATATAGTATTGTTTAAACAAAATAATCTCAGGTGCAATACACAGTATTCAACATTTCAGGCTGTTCAAGTTGTCAGCAATTCAATTTGACACTGTACGATGTTTACACACACACACTGCACACACCCAGTGTACAAAAATAAGGGGAAATTATTATTAACCCCAGATTCACTCATTCAAACAATGTCTGCTTTAAAACCTCAGCAGACCATAAACCACCCAAGATTAAGTATAGTAATTCAGCTTCATCTGAATGCTGCTATAAAAGTTTAATACATCAAAATGATCAAAATGCCCCCAGTGGCAGGTTGGGATTCTGTTTCCAATTCAAATTCTCTTTAATATATGGCTTCACTGACATCTTGCATTTTCTACCATCTAGGTTGAATTCCAAGCGGCTTCCTTCTTCATCATTACCATACATCGGCTCACCAATCCAGCACAACACTACAGAGATGTCAAACCCAGTAGATTTTTCTTTTGTACCCAACAGTGAGTGGCAGATAGGAATCATTTAAATAAATACTGTGAAAGCCTTCCTGCTGTATTTCCCCAAGCACTCATTTTTTAAACAAACCTAAGTATGGGAAGAGATTGAAGGGAGAAGCAAAGCTAGCAACAAAATCTAAGAATAATAAAAAACTGGAATTTAGTTATGCTTTAGTACACCTATAAACATGTCTTAATTTCTTGTTAAATATGGACAATCTGAGCAAGTCATGAATACATTCTACACTCTTACAGGAACAGATACAAATTCAAAGAGCAATGGTGATGTCTGGATTGCACTAATATAATCTGTTCTCTGAAATGAACAGTTTCATTGCATCAGTTCTTATAATCTGTATCTGTATGTGCATCAGTGCTGGTTGGGTCATTAAACAGTCAATGCAAGCAAACAACACTCTTCTCACTATAAATAACCATATTTAACAGTTTCCACATCATGCAAGGATAGTTTTATAATTTAAACATATTGGTGTTTACCAGTTCAAGAAAACCTAACCAAGCACATTTCGGATATGAATAGCCAACTGGCTATTTGCTTCATTACAAAATATTTATGAGACCTAAAGCCTGTTTTCCTACAAACATATACACAATTTATATCTAAGGCGCTAATCAAATTTGCCATAGAAATATAAAGTTTAATTTTAGTAGTAAAAATATCTTGTTTATTCTAAGAGCTGCAGCACTCAAATGAAATGTTTTGGCTCTCAAGCCTGGAGGATTTGTGCTCTGATTTTAGTCTGCTGACTATCTGAAAAAGTAAAGCAGCACAAGCAACAGGGCAGGGAAGTTCAGGCTGTTACACAACACCATCTGAGTAGCCTGCATAGCTCGGTCAATGAGGTCCAAATGCCCCTCTAAGTCTTGAGTATCTGGAATAAGATTCACTTAAGTGCCCTTGAGTCGTGCAATGTATTCAGCAGCTTGGTCACATATATGTTACATAACCAAAGTTTTTGTGCTGCATGTAATGTGTTACTTTTAGCTAATTTCTCAGTTTTGGTAAATTAACACAGGACTTTACTATAGAATAAGGGCCACCAAGCTTTTGGGGCTTGTGGGCACATTTGCAAATTGGAGAAACTGCTATGGATCTCTCTCTCACACACACACCACAACAAACTGCACACCACAATGTAGTTCATTGGCTACAAAAGAATGCTTGCTAGGTCTAATTTCAGTGGAAAGGAAATGGGGACATGGTGGGTATCAAGGAAGGCCTCTGTGGGCACATTTGAATGAGCCTTTTCTGTGGTGACTCTCCATCTGTAGAATGTTCTCCCCAGAGAGGGTCACTTACTGCTGTCATTACATGATGACAGTGAAAACATTCCTCTTTATCCAGGCTTTCAGTCACGAAATAATATACGGCCTGTTAAATGGGGGGGCTGTTATTATTATTAATATTATTGTTATTATTATATTTTTATAAAATGGATTTTTACACATACACTGTTTTCCTTTCCACAAGTAGTTAAATGTGTACATGGTTTGATTTTGGGTGTGATATTTGAAATTTCCTGCGAATGTCAGAGTTGATGAAAATGAACCTTACCCCTGCCACATAGTCTTACAATTTCAATGTTTCTCCAAGGCATTTACAAATGGTACAAAAAGAGATCGATTATCAATTTCCCTGAGAGATATGTGCCTTTTTCTTTCTTAAGAGCCTTTTGTTGTTGTTGTTTTTTGGGGAAACTTGACTGGATCATTAGAATAACGCCAGGCACCAAATTCATTTTAAGATATTGAAGGAATATTTAGGAGATTATTCACTCTAATTAGTTTTGTCAGCCTACGCAAAACTAGTCAGATCCCTTGCAGGAGTGATGGGATAAGACACCTATTAATACAAATACTAAAGTGTGAAAGCTGTGGCATGGAAATCAATTAAAATCTATAACTCTCAGCTCGTCACAGGTCGCAAGGACTGCATTATTGACATGGCACACCTTTGGTAAACATAACTCAACTATAAACATTGCATAGAATCCACAGAAGTGACCAGATGAGGAATGATCACTGGGAGGAAGGCAGAGAGAAGAAATGCCATGGTGCACTTGTAGCAGCAAAACTGTACACCTTCATCTACCCCAGCTACAATAAAACATGTCTCTCCAGCATCCGTCTCTACAGCTACAGCAGGAGCTCTAACTCTCCAATGGTTTGACTCGACCTCCAAAGGCACAGTCTTCCACTGTCTCCTGAGACAGACAGATGCCAACATATGGTAAACATAATTCAACTATAAAACTTGTATGTGAAGTCAAAAGAATGCAATGAATGCAATGAAATATGTCACCTAAGCTCTACTACAGTAATGTGAAGGAGTCTCAGTGATAAGTCTAGATGTTGGCTAGCAATAACTTGTATGAATGGGGAAGGGTCATAGTTCAGTGGTAGATCCCATTGCTTTGTATCCAAACGGTTCTGAGTTCAATCCCTCTAGGTAATGCTGGGAAATGCTACTGTCTGAAACTCTGGACAGCCACCACCCATCCGTGGAGACAATACTGAGTTGGCTGGACAAAGGCTCTGATTTAGTACAGTGGTACCTTGGTTCTCAAATGCCTTGGTACTCAAACAACTTGGACCCAAATACTGCAACACCAGAAGTATGTGTTTTGGTTTGCAAACTTTTTTCGGAAGCCGAATGTGCTCCTTTTGAGTGTTATGTTTCCATTTTGAGTGCCACACTTCCGTTTTTGAGTGTTACGCGGAGGTCTGTCTGTTTTTGCTATTTATTTTGTGTATGTTTTTTGCAGCATTTTTGTTTTTGTTTTTGTGACTGTGTGGAACCCAGTTCAGCTACTGACTGACTGATTGTGTGACTGCAGTACATTGTTTATTGCTTTCATTTTATGGATCAGTGGTCTCATTAGATAGAAAAATTCATGTTAAATTGTTGTTTTAGGGGTTGTTTTTAAAAGTCTGGAATGGATTAATCCATTTTGCATTACTTTCTATGGGAAAGCGTGCCTTGGTTTTGGAACGCTTTGGTTTTGGAATGGACTTCCGAAACAGATTAAGTTAGAGAACCAAGCTACCACTGTACATGGCAGGCTCCTCTGTCATATTTCTAGACATGAAACTTCCAATTTTGAAGTTATAAAGACAAAAAAATATGAACACAAAGCTTCTCTCAACAGAGTAATAGATATTTTTATTTTTTAATTCTACCCTGCCTGCTTTCATCCTCCACAGTGGCATGCCAGTTGTAACTGTTAAACTGCACACCTTAAATATATAGTCAATCTAACGTACTCGGGCAATCAGACAAGGCCAGTTTTAACACACATTTTATCAGCAGCTGCTGTTATTCATCTTCCATTCACTAATAACCCGTGTTGTCAAAGTTTGTCTTCTACAAGCTGAAGATATTCTCATTACTCAAAATGATATGGAAGCAATACTCAGAACATGACAAAGTAAATTGCATTTCATCGTATCTTTTTTCTTCTTCCTGCGGCTGAGGGAACACGTAGATCGATACTCTTCAGCATGGGAACTCCACACTGAAATTTTCATTTGTTTCAAACAGCAACAAAAAGACCTTAAGCATGCCCTGTCACTTTCGGTTTAGGAAGAAATGCACTAATAAACTCTTACCCCTGGGTCATCTTTGACAATGGGCAATACTATGCCAGCTCTTATTAAAGGCAATTCGTATCAGTGGCCCAAAAATTTCCTTTAAAATTACCATCTTTTGTATCCATGTAGCAGGATGTCAGCTTTAAAGTGCCATCGAGATATAGGACCTGTCACTATAGTTAATTTTCAGCAGAGTTTTAACACCAGGGTAGCTTATCCCCCAGGGTATGTTTTTGACTAACGAGGTTTATTTGGTGGTTATCCAGACAAACAAGGAAGCATTACTACTGCATATTGCTTTTCAAATATAGCGGGAAGCAAGGAACTCTATGTACTCAAGCTTTAAGCTGATGCAGCCGATAACTCTAAGATCTTAGTCTAAATAAATAAATAAATAAATAAATAAATAAATAAATAAATAGTCCAGTAGCACCTTAGAGACCAACTCAGTTTGTTCTGGGTGTAAGCTTTTGTGTGCATGTACACTTCTTCAGATACACTGAAACAGAAGAATATATAAGGGTCTGGTGACATATGTTTCAGTGTATCTGAAGAAGTGTGCATGCACACAAAAGCTTACACCCAGAACAAACTGAGTTGGTCTCTAAGGTGCTACTGGACATTTTTTTAAAAAATGTATTTCAACTGCATCAGACCAACACAGCTGCCTACCTAAATCTAATATCTTAGGTAGAACTCAATGAGTTGTTGAAAATATATTTATTTTTCATTTTGTTTTGACCAAATTTATAAACCACTTAATCAAACAAAACCTCTAAGCAGCGTATATAAAATAGTACAAAACGTAATTTGTAAAACTTTAAATACTTTAAGAACTTGAAATAAAAATGAAATGATGACTTTGAAAATGTCAGCATTCCTCAATGGGAGACAAATTTTATTTCCTTAACTTTGATCTAGAACTGAGATACACACCATACAGTTGAAGCCTATTTAAAGCACACAACCCTCCCCAAAGAATCCTGGAAACTGTAGTTTGGAGATTGCAGCTTTGTCAGGAATAAACTACATTTCTCAGAATCCTTGTGAGAAGGATGGACCTTGAATGTATTGTGCACATGCACAGCTTTAGTACAAAAAGAAACGTCCTATATTCTTTGCACAATTTGTGATAAAGCACCACAGTGTCCTGTGCCCTTCATTCCAGGGGAACCAAACCTAGGATAAGTGCTGGAAACTATGATGTCTCTCACCACTCAGAGATTTCTGTACACATAACAATATTAAGTACAGTAAGGCTATAGAAAAATAATAATGAATGGGAACATTTAAGTCAGGTTTTCATCTCTATTGGTGTAAAAACAAAGCAAACTCCATGGAATAAATATTTAAACATATTTATGTCATTAAATATCATTTAGATAATCTGTGGTTTTCCAAATAGAAATCAGCCACATTTGTTTTATTCCATGAGGATTCCAGCAACATCCAATTGGCTTCTCCTCTCTATATCACTTGAGTTCAAGGTATTATCAAGATAAACACATTGTTATTTTTAAAACATCTGATGTCAGCAATCAGGAAGAAAAAAAATTACCTCGAACAATAAGCTGAGCAAAGTTGGAGACTCCAGATCCCCTCTCAGACTGAGTAACACAGCGATATAAATCCTGATCTGTTTTTGTCACTTCCTGAAGTTTAAAGGTAGCAGCAAATCGTCTGTGATTTATGTTTTTAGTTAGGGCCACAGGAATGTCTTCTCCATTTCGTCTCTGGAACAAAAGGAAATCAGCACAAAAAGACTGGGTGATTAAAACAGTATCTGACTGGTAGGATCACAAAACAAGCAACTTGGCAAGTAATGAAAGGGAATATGGAACCTTAGCAAGGCGCCCATCTTTATGAGAGAGGCGTTATGTGAGGAAGGAAAAGGTACTATAGGCAGCTTGGCCAATATTCTCTTTGCACTCTGAACACTGCACCCCATCCACTACTCTGAATGGCTTCGTGTTAGTAGAGACCATGAAATGTTGTTAAAAATAGATGGCAGCTTTGTACTGGGTATCCTGATGCTTAAGATCCACAAGTGAAGTATATCAGAAAAGGAAATACACGACAATATAAACACATGGGGTTGTCTCCAGTGAACAACTTCTGCTTGTGCGATGAATTCTCCTCCCCTCCCACTCCAATGCTCAAAATCTGCTTTCTAGTTTCTCCCAACCCTCCAGAGCTTTAGGGTGCTGAGGGCACAGGGGATGGGTAGGAGAGGGAGAAAAAATACCACTGCATGAGCAGAAGCTGTTCTGCTCACACAATGAGACTGATAGATTCAACCCATGGTAAGTTGCTCATATTTCAAGTCTTGGAAAACTGAACCTTCTTGCAATATATTTTGAAAGCAGAGAACCATGGCAGAATTCTGAAGAACTGTCAACTTCTAAAGTATGGAGAACTCCATTTTCCCCCCCAACTGCAGCCAGAAACAATAATCTCTTGTCTCTCTTCCCCATGTCTGGTATGACAAAACACATGCTATCATATAGTAAGCAAACAAGCAAATATTACCTCTCCCAATGGCCTGTACTTAATCAATACTAACCAGATTTGGATATTGAACCAAACATTTCTGTGCAAGATTTCTGATAAAGCATTAAAGAATGCCCCCTTAAAGCCCTGCAGACAACCTCTAGGATGGGAATGGTGAACCTGTGGCCCTTTGGACATTGTTAGCTTGCCAACATTTGTAAATTACCCATTATCATAGGTATACAGTGCTGCATCTGTGACTACTTGACTATTTGAGCATTTTTAAAGAGGTGCAAAATGAATGAACTATGCATATACAACTCTGAACAGTTCCCACACTTTACAAAACAGCCTCATCCAGTCAAGATTCCCTGACATGTGTACCTGGGCATTTAACAATGCAAATGTATGCTGTGCACAGGGTAAACCAGAGACAGGGCAACTGAAGCCCTTCAGATGCTGCTGGACTGTAATTCCCATCAACCTGGATAAAGCTGGTGGGAGCTGCACTTTGGACAGCCATAGGTTTGTAGTCAAGTCGTGAAATAGCAAAACATTAAAATTTAATTTAAAATAATTTGTGTCATTCATGATTTAATCATATCAAAAGGAAGAAGAGAGGGGGAACGAAGGTTCTCATGACTACTTTCTGTGAATTGTTATGTACTGTATGGTCTACAAAAAATAAAACAATGCAGGGAAGCAATTGCCATGCATAATGCCCCATTGCAGACAATCTTCTCTTTGCTTAATAAGCCAAGATAAACAAGCCTTTTGCCCCCCACACAGAGCACCTTTGCTTCTTCCTTTTGCAGCACAAGCAATTAAACCAGGCAACATCTAATAATGCCAAGAATGCCATTAAACCAGACCGTGCTCTAAGATCCTGGCTGGTTCTAAACTTTGCTTAACTGAAGATTTCTCCATTGCAGCATGTAGGTGCCCCTAGAAGAAGCTGCGTACATGGGCAATGAACTCATTCATATCACACCTTATAGGCAAAGATGCAATTGTGTGAATGTGGTCAGTAGGGTTCATGGGGACTCAACAGCCGCCACAGCTTGTAAACCAAAACCGCAGGCTGGCAGAAGGTAGAAGAAAGAAATCACAACAAATTATACATGGTCAGTGATGTGTCCTGAAGCCTTGTAATCAGTGAAGAATCTGACAATAAAAGTCCCTAGGAAGTAGTGCAATAGGGCCAACAGTAGTAGCATTTAGGCATCCCCAGAGAGAATCTACTCAGATAACAGCCACTGAGGCTACAGAGTGATGCTTATGTGACTCTGAGCTATTGTCCCATGGAGGACCTAGTTAAGTGAGGCAGAATTAAATTCAAACCAGGAGGAACTTATCATCTGCTGCTGTTATAAGGTAAAACGAAAAAGGAACTGCAAACTAAGGAGCCTGGGGAAATGATCACATTTATCCGAGAAGGGAAGGCTCTCTTCAAACATAAATGACAACAGTGGCTTCAAAAGATGGAATGTAGAGTGACAAGAGGGATTTCATATGCAAACATACACATTTTAGACTGGAGTTCCAAGAAAAACCTCAAATGAAATTGTATAAAGACTGAAGTTGCAGGACTGCTTGTCCAGTGCTACTATATAGCAGTGTCTCTAAAGCACTATTTTAATATGAGAAAGACCACCAAGTGCAAATCACACCTAATCATTCTTACATTTCTCTCTGCTGTATAATAGGCAGAAGCAGGTGACATGTATATACAAAGTTTATATTAGAGAAATATGCATCTTCAATTATATATCACTGGCAAAAAAGGAAAGCTTCATGACCTATCAGAAAAGCATTCCCTGGAGAAACCTCAAGCCTTTTATTTTATAAAACCAATACTTAAATATATATTTTATTGAAGTTCTCAAGTTTTCAAGTACTGGTATTCAAAAATACTGTTCACATTATTAATCATATCTACATCCTGCCCCTTTCCCTCAAAAGCTGAGGGCAATGCACTCAGAATGGGTGATTCATTACCAATAAATTATTCCAAACGGGACACAAGGATCTTCAGCACTGTAAGCCTGCACTCTAAATTAAAAGATTAGGTTTTTTGTGTTGTTGTTGCTGCTTTAACAAAAACATAAAAATAAACTATATACAACTCCTGGCTTCAGTGGAATTCAGCCAACATGAACGGAAAGTCATGTTGGTGCAGGTGGTACTATGGCCAATACACATTTATAGATAAATGAGAATTTACATCCCTCAATAGCTGTCTCAGTGCCAATGGAGAAAACATGAACTGACTCCTAATGCCTTGGTTGCAATCATATGTATGCAATTAGGCTGGCTGAATTCCACTGAAGTCAAGAAGATTTAAACAAAGATTGCACCCACTGTCAAAAGTTACATGTTCATACTGCTTACTCAAATAAACTGGATGTATACCATGCAGTATATGTATATATAACTAACAAAGGAAACAAAAGCATCTTACCACCTGTTTTTTCTTAAAATGTACTGAAGCAATCCTAAAAATATACAAGATTCTATCCCCTTTTGGCAGTGTCATTAAAGCAGAAGAGAAACATGTGGGCTTTCAACTCCATATTCAAAGGCTGAAGTAAGTCCAGCTGAACACAATGAGGCTTACTTGAGAGTAAACATGGAAAATGATTCTCACTGTTGCATATGAGTGAGCTGCACAAGTTCCAAGGCTCTAGTTTTCAACTGGTAGGTCAAGAACCAGGATGGCATCATACTTTAGTATAACTATAGTAAAAACAAACCACAGCTACTTGGGACCAGGCACCACAAGGAACTGTGTTTAACTTAAAACTGAAAGTGGACGTTCTTGATCTCCTGTGGTATACAAAGAGAAGGCATGGGATGAGGGATGTGCAAGATCAAGGCTCATGGCAAGTTCTTGCTTCTCCTGAAGCAAACCAGACTGCATGTATCTGAGGTCTGGATTCCATCTAGGTTAATCATAAGGACACTTTATTAAGCTTGGGCTTAACCTACTGCAGTTTCTGTTTGGAACAACTGATATAAAAAGAACTCTTATCTTTCACAGGAGCAATATGTTATGATGACAGACTCAACAAACTACTGTACTTGTAAAGTACTAGGAAATCAATGGTCAAAACATTGCAAGCACTACTATTAGAGATCAGAGTATGCATGCTGGATACAAAGGGGGGAGGGATGTAAAAAGCCAGACTGCTGTGATCAAAGAAAAGAAAGCTATTTTTATGGGAACACTATCAAGAGCACAGAAAAAGAACATTGGAAAGATACTTTCCTACAAGAGCTATAATAAAGAGAGACATCTTCTGAAGAATGATGTAATGCTGGATGTACTGTAAGCACTAGCTAATTTGCAGAATTGAGTCTGGAGGGACTGAACCTGCAGCAATTCCCCCTGAATCATGTGTCACCACAGTTGCAGGGCAGCAATGAGACAGAACAAGATGAGGCATAAATTGCTTACAAGACTCTGGTCGTGAAAGAAAAGGAAAAGGCAAGGAGATCTTTATGAATTAACTTTATAGTAAAGGGGGGAAGTAAAGAGGTGTGAAGCAAGAAATCTTTAAAAGCAATGTTGTGTAACAGCAATACACCTGGGAATCCAGTAAGGATTGATTTAAGAAGGTAGCGACTTAGGGCCTAAGTAAAGTGCTATAGAAAACAGGCTTAGTGAGCAGCGTTGCCTCCAATGCAGGCAAGAGACAGGAAGAATTCAAAACTCCAGAGCTGCCAGCCTGAGGAAAGTAATTTCCACAAGTAATTTTTTAAAAGGGGAAAGTAAACAAGTTACAGGCACAAAAGACTACTCTCCTTGGAGATATCTCTGTCCATCCATTTATCTATCTATCACCTGATTCATTTATTTAAGTTCTATACCTCCCTTCATCCAAAGATCTCAGGGCAGTTCACAGCATAAAAATGCAAAATAAGAACACAAAACAGCACTAATAAAAACAAGAACATGAACAAAACAAACCCATACTGCGCCTCCCACAAAAACATTTAAAAGGGCATAGAATGTTAATTAGCAGACAGCCTAGTTGAACAGGAACATTTTTGCCTGGCACCTAAAGATATAGGTACAGAGAGATAGGAAGTTTTCTCAAGGAAGGCTGGTCTCATGCTTTGCACATCTACTGAGAAACAACAGCCACTCCATGTTTCCTAGAGCAGGAGTCTTCAACTTTTTCAGACCCAGGATCCACCTTTAATACAAACTTGCATTGGGAACCCATTCCTTAATTCTCCACTGCCCTCCCCCCCCATTACCCAATAAGAAGATGAGGAGGAGGAGGAGGAGGAGGAGGAGGAGGAGTTTGGATTTAATATCCCGCTTTATCACTACCCTGAGGAGTTTCAAAGCGGCTAACATTCTCCTTTCCCTTCCTCCCCCACAACCTTGAGTGAGGCTGAGTGACGCTGAGAGACTTCAGAGAAGTGTGACTAGCCCAAGGTCACCCAGCAGCTGCATGTGGAGGAGCAGGGAATCGAACCTGGTTCACCAGATTACAAGTCCACTGCTCTTAACCACTACACCACACTGGCTCTCCATTTGTATGTTAGCAGTGCTGCTGTTGCAACTCGCCGTGGATCAGGTCATAACCCAGTGGTGAGTCCCAACCCACCTGTTGAAGACCAGTGCCCTAGACTAGTGCAAAATACATGGGTGGAAATCACCGGCCATTCTTTATATTACAGATCTGTGTATATAGATTCAACATGTAATGAACAAAGTTGCCCAAAGACTGAATTTGGGGTGTGAGTGTGTGGATATTCCACTCTTCCAAAGCAAAGATCAATAGTTTTTATTACTCATATTCATCTATCATGCACAAATCCTTGGCCAAAAAAAAAAAAAAAGAAGTCCATCTCAAACAAAGATGTATTTGACTTCCAAATCTTCTAGGGTTGGGCACTGGCAAACTGCTAGCTCTCATATATCACACAGGCAGGCTGATTTATGGGCATTCAGAATCTGAGTAGGTTCTCACTTATAAATCTTAATGCATGGGGATGAAAGACAGTTATACAAGACTACAGTGATCTATCAATTGCCAGGAAGTAAAAGGAGCATATAGCATTGGAGAGGTACAAACATTCATGCTTAGGGTCACATCTGAAGCCATCTAATCTAGCTACCCTTTCCCCCCATTTTTTGTTTAAATTTGATGTATCCCATCTAAACTAGTCTGAAAAATACTTGAGGGGATTCACCCAACCAGCCCTGTCGGCAAAGCCCTGTGCAAGGAGTTCCGCTTGTGCCATGGAGCCTACCCTTTCTCCTCCCCCTGTATACCTTGAAATTGGCTCAAGGGAGGGGGTCAGGAGAACCCCCAGGACAGCGGGAGAAGTAGAGGGGGGATCGTTCCATCTGGCTAGCTGAAATACTTGCACCAGGCTACTTCTTTTTTAAAAGCATGTTTGTTTTTGTTTGTTTGTTTGTTTGTTTGTTTGTTTGACTGTTTGACTGTTTGTCTGCCTGCCTGCCTGCCTGCCTGCCTGCTTGCTAGCACTGAGCAAGTTTTCCCAATTCTGTGAATCCTTCATAGGCGCCGACTCCATGGGGTCTGAGGGGGCCCGAGCCCCTTCAAAAATTCGTTTGGGGGGCTCCGCCCCCCCAATAATATAAGAAAATTATTAGTTATATTATGCTTTGTAAAATCACAAAATTATGTTGGTATTTTTTATTTTCCTTGTTTGACGATAGTTACCTTTTAAAATACATCCAGTAATGAGTTAAAACAAAGCCACTCCCGATCTAGAGAGGGGGTGGGGTTGCGGGCTCTCGACCCATCAACCATCTCGTGGGGCTGGCGTCAGCCCCGCGAGAAGCGGGGATTCCCCCTAGCTCATTAATATTCACTGCCCACGGCGGCAGCCAATCGGCTGCCGCAAAGGGCGGGCCCTCACAGGTTCACTTAAGGTCGGGGCAGCCCGGGGCTCGCCCCTTTCGTTCCCCCAGCAGCAGCGGTTTGGAGGTCTTGGGCCCCCCAATATTTTTTATAAGTCGGTATGGGCCCCCACCCCCCCAATATTTTTTATAAGTCGGCGCCCCTGGAATCCTTTATGGGTTGAATATGCCAAATTGTTCTACTCTGCTTATCTTCCAAATGCTTATAAAATAATTCTATAATTACTAATATGCTCTTGCCCCAATGTAATTGCTCCTTTCGTTTGTTCTCATGATTTATTATCTCTCCCCACCCCACCCCAGCAGCCTTGGCAATGTGTAATCCGAGGATCCCAAACATGGCAACTCCGAGCACGCCATTCACAGACATCCCCTTGCTGTTGACTCTCTGCAACATATAAGTATGGTAGGCCAGGGAGAGGGAGAAAGAAACAATACATTTCTTGTTCCTTTCAGCCACCCACTTTTAAAGGCAGACAAAAGATAGGGGAACACTCAGCTTCCAAAGTTGCTGAGAATCCACAATCTTGAATAAATAGGTTAAACAAATGGCAGGAACATCTGAAAGTTAGGCCTGTTGCTATGATCATGCAAAAAGGGTTGAAGTTGTGCCACACCAATCAGTCAAACTCTAAATATACAACAGATGCCCAAGATGGCAGCCAGCTACATTCCAAACAGCATTTGCAACCATGAATGCACCATCACCTTGAAGACACTGCTTTTTATAAAGATACTGTGGCTTACATGGTGGGGAAAGGCAATATCCTCCACAACAGAAGTACCCTAATCCTCATGATGTCCAGAACAGAAAACAGAAACATCTAAATGTAGACAATATTCCCTAATATCAGAGAAAAGCCATGAGTTGTAGTTGCAACAAACTGAACTCAAATTCGTCGTTCTCTTTTTCTATCCTTCAATTGCTATTTTCAGCCAGTTGCTTTAATTATCTACAACTCCACTAGGAATGACATTTTCCTGTGGCTGGGAGAAGAAAGGCATCATGCTGCATTAATGCTGATGAGCCTCTCAAAGGGTGAAACCATGGCACCCTCTTCCAGCTTTGGCTTGCCAACTAAGGAGGCATTTAGCCAGCACCTAAAGCCATTACTGACTGATTACTGACAGGATTACCAGTCATGCTTTAAAAAACCCCACATTTTAACCATGGGTGATAACGCTCCTCATTTCAGATCCACCAAAGTCAAAGGTAGCACCAAGATCTGTGTGGCAACACACACACACACACACACACACACACAACGGAACTGCAAAAGCAGGTTAAACCTCTTTGCTCAAGCCAAATGATGTGTTGGTGCCAAGGCTCAACAATGATGGATAGGCTCATTAGTGGTTCCGTTATCAACTACTGAACCTAGAGCCAGGGCATATGGTTTAGCAGATGCTCCAAGGAAAGGGCTTTATTGATGGGGGCCACATAGGTGTCGTCTTATGCTGGCCATGGACAAGAGATCTCAAACGTTGTGAGACAGCTTACCACATTTACTACCATTCCCAAATTGGAAAATAGAATGAAGCAGCTTGGTTCTGAAACCTATTGCTCAGATATTTAAACTGAGCTAACCAAAAACACGGTGTGTTTTTGGAATCTTCTATCTGACCCCCAAAAGACTTGTGTGTGCGCGCACACAGAGGATTTTAGTGTTCTGAATTACCTGATCTTGTTTTGGACATGAAATTAATGTGTTCCAAAAAGCTTTGCTGTTTAACTCAGTAGTACGTATCTTCCAACTAAGTTCAGTAGAACATGCTAGTATGTGTGCTTAGACTTTAAATCTTCCCACACAGTAGAACACAGGATCAGGCAGCCCAAGTTTTAAACATTTGTAGGCAGGCAAGGGGTGACATAACTGGGCTCCTGAGCCCCACAGGGATGCCACAGAAAGAATCTAGTTGGTCAAGGTAGCTGTGGATTCAAAAGGTTGAAAACCTCTGGGAGTGGGCCTTTTGGGAAAAGATCACATCCACAGTAGGTTCAGAGACCCACTGCCACATCCAAGATAGCACTACTACATCATATAACTGACTGATCACCTGTTGAGAAAATACTATCACAGATGAGCTCATGAATTATTTGATCCTATTACTTGAGGCAATGAAAGCTAGTTGCAAAGTAATAATTTTCATAGAACCTTGCAGCCAACTGTGAACTTGCCCTCTATAATTCTGAATAGGTTACTTTCATATATAATAGGCAGATTTGCTTTTCAACATGATTTGTAGTTAAAATATTTCAAAGTTTCCATCTATTTATCATCCTATGTGAAGAAGCACTTTCAGGAATATTTACTTGCCGTCAGAATCCTACAATAAAGAGGTGAGACATCAACCTGGGTTTCAAAATAAACATTAACAACAACTTTTAAACGGATCTGCAATGGGTTGCAAGCTAGGTATTAAAATCACTAAGTACTGTGTGAATCCCTGTTGGTTTAAGAATTGGAGTATTGTTCTTTATGCCTGTGGCTCTTTTTGGATAAGCCATCTGGCTCAGGTCCCCTTCTGTGGTAGTCTCTCTACTCATATTCAACTATATAGAGAGAGCTATGTTGAGGTCACCCCCCCCCAACTTGGTGAGGTGAGCTGCTTAGGCCACTCCTTCTCTCATGGAGCCTCAAAACTTCAATTGGTAGATAGTTTCATTGACCAGCAAAGTCTTTTATAACCAAACCTCTCCAAAGAACTGTACTGAACATCCCCATCTGTTTATTCAAACTTTTGCAGATTAAATTTGTCTCCCCTAGAAGCACACCCTTTACTAGGATTATGCACATGGATTCCTTCACAGCTTACAACATGTGAGAAGTGGTACAGTATCCCACCCACTGGCCATGCCCCCGAATGATGACACGCCTTTTGGCTGTGTACCCCAGTGACCACACAAGGTTAGTGAGCAAATTCTATCACATTACTTCTTGGTGTTTGGGGGGGGGGTTGGAAATTTTTGTGCTTCATTATCTTGTAAACTATCTTGGTGGGTTGAATTTTTAATGAAATAAACGTGTTTATTGTTTTTAACAAAAAGGAGAGGAAATCTAATTATGTAATTTAGACAAAACAAAACATATGTTTGCTAAAACAGCTTTTGTCTGTTTGTTAAACAATCTACCCTAGAGAATAAAAATGAAATAATCAGACATCAATCTGATATGGAGGACTGCACAGTATGGAAACTTTCCAGTTGGCTCTTTTTAACCACATTAGATCAACATTTATCTAGGTTGCACAGAGTGGTTAACATAAGTACTTGCACACTGCCATTGTTAGCACCTTAGCTATGACAATTATACAGGTTCTTTTAATGTGTGTTCACTTTGGCACTCCTAATACTCTGCTTCTTTATAATGATTTTTTTGTGCTTATCTAAGTGTTGTTTTATTAGTGTTCCCCATTTAATGGAAACTCTTAGTCCCTAGTGATACAGCCTGCAATTACTAAACTGGTCATGTAAAGTCAAATAAAACTATGCTTAAGTCACTGAAATTGAATGTTTACAGTTATCACATTGAAGCAGAAGGCATGAGCAGTACCATTATCTGTCATCTCATTTTATTTTACTCATTAGTAACAAACGTCATGGAGGATAAGGCCATCAATGGCTATGTTACACCTCCACTGTTAAAGGCAATATGCCTATGAATATCAGCTGGTAGAAATCAGAAGTGAGGACAGTGGTGCTGAGCTCCAGTTCTGCATATGTGCTTTCCATAGACATATATAAAAATAGGATACTGGATTGGATGGACCCTTGGCCTGATCCCGCATGACTTTTGTGATTGTACTTCATCCTGTTCTAAAATCTGGAATTCTATAATTCAGTTGCATCACATCGATGTAGTTTAACGTTCTGTTTAAAATCAAGGTATAATTTGCTATCAACTTCAAACAAATAGTATTTCAAAATCACAGATACATATGCCCCGCTTATCCGCAAGTACCATACAATTTTTCCTTACCTCACTAAAAAGGAATTCCAAATTTAGCACATTGCTCCCCAGGACTGCATTTTCCCCATTTTTTAAAGTCTAAAACATATTGCTGACAATTTTATGGTGGCTATGGTGCCTAAATAAAGTAAATGTGTAGAGAGCATTCTACCGCAGAGAATATTCACTGCAGTGTAGTAGCAATTTCACATAATACCTTGATTATAAGAAAGGGCTATAACTGAGCTATCACATAACACAGAGCCCATGAATAGAGAGATATTTGATGAAATAAAAACCGTCCCTTATTTGACGGGAAACTCCCTTATCCCAGCGCCGTTTCCCGCTGCTGTCCCGGACTGATGATGTCCCTTAAATTTCCTGGGTTTCATGCTCGCCCGGCTCCGGAGGGAAGCAGCGGCTTGGGGTCCTCCGCCTCAAGAGAGAGCGCGCGCACGAGCTGCTGCATCTCTGTCTCTCCCTTTTCCCCCTTAGGGGCGCGTCATGAGGAGATGGGTGGCGGTGGGCGGGCAGGCAGCCCCTCTCTTGTGAGACTTCCGCCGCGCTGCCAGGGGAAGCCGGAGGCGGCAGCTGAGGAGGCGGCCCAAGGGAGGAAGAAGAGGAGGGGATGGGGAGGGATGCAGAAGAGCAGCGCTTCAGCGGCCACCACAGCGCCGCAACCGCCTCATGCCGGGCTCGCGGGCGGCGTGGGCGCAAGTCTCTCTCCCTCCCTCCCTCTCTCTCGGGCAGGGAAGGGCCGATGGAACTCCTCACGCCAGGACAACGGCAGCCCTGATGTGCTGCTTAGCATACCCTCCAACCAGTGCAGCATCTTTAATGTGGTGATTTCCCCCTCTGCATCCCTTTACCGGGTTGCTGTGCTGTGGAAACCACCGTTTGAGGCTTTGTTTGGCTGTTGGTTAACTAAAATCCCTTATTTTGGCTGCTGATCCCTTATTTTCAAAGCTGCTGGTCCCTTATTTTCAAATCTGTAAGCTGACAGCTACAACTGCATCTTCAACTCATGTGAGTCAGATTTTGTTCATAAAAGTGGGGGACTCAAAAGCATTGCAGTTGTATAAGTACAACCATCTTTTGATATGAAATAAATGAAAATTAAAAATAAAGCATATATATATATATATATATATATATATATATATATTGGAAAGCATTTTTCAGTTATGTGACTTATCCTGTATAAACCAGAAAAAGTAGAACTTGCATTTTTTGTTTTTGCAAGATGTATGCCCACAAATGGGCCCCATTGAATCAGCCTTACCTGGAGCCATAACTTGTTATTCACTGCATCCCTCCCTGTAGCAATGCACTGAAATGTAGCATTCTGGCCTGCATTGACCTCCACATCCCCAAGCCTCAAGAAGTGAGGAGATTTATCTGTGTGTAGGTGGAGAGAGAAAAAAATGTTACCAAAAATATGTTCAGACAAAAAAAGCCCGTTTACTTCTCCCCAAAGATACACATTACTGCAGCCTTTGGTTAAAACTAATTTTTTACATGAAAGAAAATAATTGTTTCAACTCAAGGAGAGAGAACAAAACAGCCTTGATCTTTCTTCCTGCACCACACAAACTCTGCCGAAGCTTGTCAGACATGAATTAAAAGCAATTTGTAATAAGCCAAAGCGTAAAAGGATGTGAAACAAAAAAAAGCCTAAAAACACTGGAGTGAACTTCCATTGCATTATACATAAAACCACTGCAATGAGAAACCACTGCATTAACAATACAAACAATCAGATTTAATTAACTCCATATAGTGTGATCTAGTGCCACGTAGACATCCCTGTCAGTAAATATCACCTGCACCACTAAATACAGCAACATTTGACCCACTGACAAAGCTTCTCATACTAACTGTCCTGCCTCAAGGAAAGCTCAGTGACAAAACCATCCTTGTGAAATATTAGGGTTGAAAAAGGCAGCGGTGGCAGTCGAGATAGAAATATGCTACATAGTTTGCACACGCATTACTCTTCTAAATTACCTGGTAACAGGCCACACATCAAGTGTCTAGGCTTAGCAATTCAATAGACTGGCCCAGTCTATTACGCCTGCAATTAACCAAACAAAATTCAATAATGCTATGGCTGTGTGGGGTGTGAGGGAAGGCTCATGTTAATTAGGATCAAGGGCCATGTTTACTACCCTACAATCCTATACTGGAGAGCTGCTGCTGTTGCATTGAACCTATGGCTATCCGAGCGGATAAAATTTGCAAATGGAAGCAGCTGGTGATGGAAGCATCAACTCATGGAGCTGGCTTTGATGACACAGGAAACCAAACTATGATAGTTAGGTGTTACTATCTTTGCATGTAAGTTTCAGGGAAGCAGCCATGGATAACTGTTTATCTTTTCAGAGTCTGAAGTCTCAAGAGTGCTTTCTTGTCTCATTTTACTCTATGAAATGCTGTATTACAAAATTCTGTTGGGTGACAACTTTCCAAAATGTGACATGAAAAACCTCAATTTATTTCATTTTTCTCTGTTGCAGGAGCCTTGAGGGAGCCTAGCAAATTGTAGGAGACTTGTTGGAAATAGAATACACATGGAAGGTGATTCTAGCCTCTTCTTCTCTCAAGCTTGTAGTTCATCCTGGACCCAGAGGTTCAGTTGTGACAGTAGGCCCAATATGACTTTTCAGAACCCTCAATGGATATAAAGACAGCTATTTCATTGGATTCAAACCAAGTGATCATCATTTCAAGTTTTTGCACACTTAGCAATCAATTACTGCAATAAAATTTATACCATTCTGTCCTTGATAACCTCTCGGAAGCTTTGGCTGCTGCAGGATGTGGCAACAATCGTTAAGGTGGTTTGGTCCAAGAAAGCACATCCATACTAATCAGAGAATCATAAAATTGTAGAGTTGGAAGGGACCACAAGGGACATCTAGGCCAACTCCCTGCAGTGCAGGAAACCTTTGCCCAATGGGGGATGTGAGATTAAGAGTCTCAAGCTTTACCAATGCAGCTACGCCACATAGATCAATATAGATTATTTATGTACTGCTTTTTGGCCTAAAGGGTCTCCGAATCATCTTCAGGCATGATTTTGCTGTTAGTTTTGATAGGGCTCTGCACACTTTAAAAGCCATTTGCTCAACATTGGTTGCTACAACACTTAAAAGTGTTATTATTATATTGATAATAAGTTGAGCTAAATCTCACAGGATCATGAAGAAGCACATAGGTATTTTACAGATAGGATTTATAGAAGCTTGATTCTAATGCTGTTTCCCAGAAATAGCTGACTGGGTGGAACAGAGCCATTGTGCCAGATTCCCAGCAGGTGGTTGCTGTTGCCCACCAGAAGGGAATGTGGAGGAAGCAAGGCGTCAGGGCCAGTGGCGTAGCGTGGGTTGTCAGCACCCGGGGCAAGGCAAGCAATTTGCGCCCCCTAACCCGTGGATTTTAGCACACGTCTCTTCCACTGGTGCAAGTGCGCCCCCCAGATGTTGCGCCCGGTGCGGACGGCCCCCCTGCACCCCCCACGCTACGCCACTGGTCAGGGTGGTCAGTGTTGGGCAAATGCACAAGCAGTGCTAAATCCTCCTGCTGGTGCATTTACACTACACCAGTCTCTCTGCTACCTCTCCCCTCTTCCTCCAGTGAAATCCACCTACTGGGAAGCTAGTCGAGTGGCTCCTCCCCACCCAGCAAGCCACTTCTGTTGTTATGTTCCCTCATTAGCTGGAATCCCAACTAATAGAAATCTTATACATCTACATTTAACTATAAGCTACACGTCTGTGAATGTCGAGAAACATTAAATTAAGGTATTTAAATTAACAAGAAAACAAGATTAATTCACTGCTTCAAAGGTGTCATTTCCCCACTTTTTAACAATTTGTAAGAGGAAAAACTAGAGGAGGAGGGTGGAGGGAGGACACCAATGGCTGGATGATGGAAAAAGCAGTCAGACTATATTGAGCCTGTCTTGAAAAAGACAGAGAAAAATGTGACTCTTAATCATTACTTACCACAAGGGTAACTCAGAACCTGGATGTCATCAATGGCAATGTAGCCATTTCTTCCATCTGAGACTTCGGCCTCAAATATTACCTGTCAAAGAGAAAGAAAAAAATGTTTACAACCGTCACTGCTACAGAATTCCCATCAGTGCAGGGTGCAGATATAAGACAACACTTTTTCATTACAGCTGAACTTGCTGCTAGGTTTCACTCCTGGATTTAATCATTTTCACCATTCTTGATTTACACAAAGGTCAGCTATTAATTAAGGCTACTTCAGTGCCCTTGCCCTCTCATTCTGGCCTGCAATATGCAAAATCTTTAGAACAAATATACCATTTTAAAATGAAGCAAATATTTTCCAGTAAAAAGAGGGCAGATTTTTCACATACTGCCTAGGTGACAAGGCCCCTTGCATTTTCTACCTCAGCAATTCAGCTGAATACCACATACACAGTGAAACTGAAAGTATAAGATTAATATGCCTGTACCTATCTTCGTTCTCTGTTTCTGCCAAGCAAGAGATAAAAAATGTGATGGAAGGAATAATAAAGGCACTGGTATCATAGCTCCTCTGATGCCTAGCCGAAATCCGTGTCAATAACAGCAGCAGAAATGGTGTAATCCTCCGCAATAAATGGATAGAGCTATCTCCATGCCCACCTGAACTCTGAGCACTGCAAGACTCCAAGGATGATGCAGAGAGAAGCATCAAGTACTAGAATTCAGGGAGTATTCAGTTTCAGCCCAAATCATGAGCTCTCAGTCTCTCTCTGTGAGGACCAAACATATACACTGATTTCTTGCTTGACTTTATTTTCTGTAGCATTAACATGATATTAGCGTGCATTTGCAGCAGGATTTGATTGTATTTTTATATTGTTTTCTAAAGCAGCCAGAAAAAAAACTCACTCTGTGTGTGTGTGTGTGTGTGTGTGTGTATGTGTTTGTGTGCGCGCGCCAAAAACAAAACAAAATAGAACAGCATATCATCTTAACTGTGTAGTTCTGCCTTTGGGCATAGGGGTGTTGCTTTTTTCTTTTCTAATTGCCAGTGAAGGCTTCTTTTAACCCTTACTCACCCACCATTTCACTGTGGTCTTGATACTCACACAACCTTCATGCAAAAAAGGCCAGTTTAATTAAATGCAACATTTCCCCTCAATACAAACTGCAGGAGGGTGATCCACATTAGGGCCTCCATGCTGACAATTATGAGAGGGGGAACTGACACTGAGTTCCCCCCATTCCACTCACAGAGCTAAAATTCCCAGAGTCCCCTGGAAAGAGGACTTGATTGCTAAGCCACTCTGAGAGTTGTATCTCTGTGAAGGGAATAGAGGTCTCATAATACCTCTCAGCACCTTAAAAAACCATAGTTCCTAGAAATCTTTGGGGAACCCATAACAGTTAAACCTGAGGTGAAACCAGAACTCCTCCCCCACAGGGCCGTCTTAAGCATATCTGGCGACGTGGTGCAAAGATCCCTCCGTGCCCCCCCCCCCCCGTTTCCCAGAGTTGTCGAGATTTTCCCAAGCCTCTGCAGGGATCGCTGTCCTCCTGTGGAGGTTTGGGAAGGAAGCTGCACACCCGCCAACAATATGGTTGATGGGGCACATGTGACGGGCGTGCAAGGAAAGGGGAGGCCGCCGGCAAAGCCACACAGCTCCCCCACTCACTGGGGGGCCCCCAGATGCGTAGGAAGGGCTTTTGGGGGGCAGGGAACACCATAGTTGATCAGCTTTTTTACCAATACGCGCACCGGGGATGCGAGCACAGATTTATCTGGCAGATCAGCCTGTTTAATGCAATTAAGCCCTGGAACAACGCTAGCCATGCCCCCTTGCTTGCTTGCAGATGCTTTGCAAGAAGGGGAGAGCCCAGCTTGTTCAAACACCCATGCCTACAGAGTGGTCAGTGCAATATTAATGCGGAAACACAAACCCCACAGCATCCATCACTGGAGGAAACTGTTCTAAAATTAAGAAGAAAAAAATATGCATTCTAATATTTGGTGGGAAACTGGAGTGAGGGAACCTTCTCCACTCCCCCCCCCCCCAAAAAAAAAATTGACAAAAGGCTCAAGAAAGTGGAGTCTAGACTTAGGCTGAGTGCACACCATACATTTAAAGCACCTAGAAAGAGCAGCACCCAGGGAGCTGTAGTTTGTTAAGGGTGCTGGGAGTTATAGCTCTTTTGGGGTAAGCTACAGCTCCCAAAATTCTTGGAGTGTGTGCTTTAAAAGTATGATATGTATATAGTTTTAATAGGGAATATAACAGTTTTATAGAGGACAGAGATCTACCAACAGTCCAAAACATTCATAATCAGGTATCTCAAGAAGCGTGCATGCACACCAAAGCTCATACCATAACAAATTTAGTTGGTCTCTAAGGTGATACTGGACAATTTTAGGAAGGATTATTTTAAAGACTTTTTTAGGGAATTTTTTTTTTAAGGACTTGATTCTTTTAAAGGAACTTTTTTGGGAAGAGTTTTTTTAAAATAATCATTTTCAAGAATTTATTTATTTATTTTAAAAAACTTTTTTTGTTAAGCACCTTTCATCAATGGGAAAAATGGGAAATTCTTTCATTCCTGGAAAGGCAGGCCTCACATAGAATCATATAATTGTAGAGTTGGAAGGGACCTTGAGTCTAACCCCATGCAACGTAGGGGAGATCTTTTGCCCAAACGTTGGGCTTGAACCCTAAGAATAAGAGTCTCATGCTCTACCGACTCAGCTATCTGTGGGTCCAGCACTTACTAAAGAAAACAGCTACAGTGAAAGTTCGCATTTCATCATGGGATTATTGTGGTGATATATAGTCAGAAAACAAATAAATGAAACTTAATAAGCAAGTTATTGATCTTTTGTCAAGTCCAATAGCAAAAATAAATAGTATCAACTACTTTTACATTATAAAAATTAATCTTTTGCTGCTTTAAAAATAATAATCAACAAGTTTACCATGACACCATGAGCAGTGAACATTTTTAGCTTCTAATTGGTAATTGGCAGTAAAAAAAAATGCAAAATTAAATGACCCTAGATTCATATATACCCAACCTTGGGCTGACTTTCATAATCATATCTGTTCAGTGGCCAATGTGGAAAAGAGATGAGAGATGGGGTATATTCTATATACACAGAGACTGTGTTAGCATCTCTCAATAACAGGATATATTCACTGATTAACTTCCAATCACCAAGTTTCTCTGCCGAAACATAAACAATGGAAGAGACACCACATGCTTCCCAGAACCTTTATAAATTGTGTATTATAAAAGTGCATAATCAATATGCGTCTAGGAGTGTCATTTGCAGCTTGTTTCTTGCATCTTCATGTGTTCTATTTAGGCATTAACATAATATACAAATGGGGCTAGGAGAAGAGAGAAACATACTACCTTTGCCATCCCATCACCCTTCATGAGGTAGATAATGAATTTATGAGGTGGGATTAAAAACACAGATTTTCTAGGATTCTAAAATGTTCAAGAACCATGTTTAGAGAAAGCTGCTTGTTCTACAAGAATGGGGAGGAGCTTCTGTGTTTGTGTGCTAATGTAGAATTAATTTAATTCTAGATCAGAATACCTGAATATGTCTTTGTTTGTTTGTTTGTTTGTTTGTTTGTTTGTTTGTTTGTAAGGTTTCACACAGAATCATTTAAGCAATTAAAAACATTCTAGAGCATATAAAGCTTAGAGTGTCACAATCCAACGTTTTGTGTTTATTATAATCCATCTCTATATACTACTTAATATCACCCCACCAAAGAAATCCTCACAGAAGGCTTACATCCTTTCATTTAGAATTTCTTTGTTCAACAAACAAATCAATCCCCAGTTCCAGTCAATCGAATGTAAGAAGAGAAGTCTGGTCTAACTAGAGACAAAACCACCATCATGAACACAGAATTTTACTGGAATGCGTTAACATTTTATTTAAGAATGCAAAATTCAAGAGTTTGCTTGGTGGTAACCCGAGCTAATAATTTTTACTGCAAGTAGAATGGATATAATGATTATAGTAAATTACAGCTTTACACTGAGTATATGGGAAAGCCGCCATGATTGCATTGGCAGCAGTGAGATGAGAAACTCAAAACTTGAGATAAAAGGACAGGCACTTGACAAAGCAGGCATCGCCAAAGTGGCAAGCAAAATGGCTAATTGAACCACTAGCATTTAGCACTTGGTTAAATGATATGACCTCCTCTCATATCCTCCTGTACTCAACTTGATCCCAACTGCTGAAACGCAATAAATAACCCCTCCTCCATTTAATTCCCCTCCTGCACACTACTTGCATTTTTGAAACCAATTTGAAGCATTGCTAAATTTTCTAGACACTTAAAAAAGAAAGTTAAATGGGGCCCTTAGACATGAAAGCCAAGGCAATATAAATTAGCTAAAATGGATTTCAGAACTTTTTTAAACAAGGGGGGCATTCACTGAAATGAAGTTCAAATCTAACAGGACATAAAATGTTTTAAAACGCTAATGAGCACCTAAAAGTATAAAAATGTTGGAAAGTAATTTTAAAAACGAAAAGGGCTTGGAAATTGTTATCAAATTTACTTTGAGTTAAAAAATGTGAAAGAGCCGACAACTTCCAATGAACTGAATTGAGACAAATCAATAGAGTGATTTGCTCTATGTTCCAGAATTGTTCTATGTCTTATATGTTCAGAAATTCTTTTTTCCCT
Source organism: Podarcis gaigeae (assembly GCF_964106915.1). Classification (NCBI taxonomy): domain Eukaryota; kingdom Metazoa; phylum Chordata; class Lepidosauria; order Squamata; family Lacertidae; genus Podarcis; species Podarcis gaigeae. The sequence continues at coordinate 57,502,812 of NC_139680.1, forward strand.
CCAAAGCAGAAATGAGGCTAAATTCAGAAGTGAGGAATGGGGATAATTCAAAGAGTCAAAAAGGCTAAGTCCAGACTTCAGAAAATGTTCTAAGTTAAGCCTGTTTTTGCCATGTTTCTTTGGCTCCAACCAAAGAGTCAAAAGCTGAATAGGTGAGAGAAAACCTCCCAAAGGAGAGGCTCTAGAAGAGGACACTCATTACCTCTCTTCTTCTATTTTTGTTCAGTCTAGAAGTGGGAGAACCATGGAGAGATGACACCAACATTAATAACAGAGGCAAGGTCTCATTTATGTGTGGTTTGGGGAAGTCTAGCCGTATCCCTATAGTATCCCTACCAAGTTCCTTTGAAGTTCTCAAAATCTGAGGTTCTTGGCTGCCTGGCATTTCCCTTCCCAGTACATTGTCTTTTATCTTCTCACGTATGCCATCTTCTGAGAACATGAGATCATTTGCAGCATTTCTGTATAATTGTTAAGCCTTTAAGAAGCCATCAGCATCAAGGCAGAGTGCATTTTTATCATAATTATTTAAAATGAGAATGTAATATAATGAACAAACCATTGACACAATGCTTCATTCATTGTTGATCAGCTCTAGGGTGGATCTTAAAAGTATAAGAGAGCACCCCTGCTCTTCTCACTGTGGCCAACTAGCTGCCTATGGGAAGCTCACAAGCAGACGATGAGTGCAGTAGTATCCTCTAGCAACTAGTATTCAGAGGCATCCTATGCAAAGAATTAATTTTCTCTGCCCTGTATATTCCAGAATTCAGCTTCATCGGATGTTGGTTTTAGTGTTATGAGAGAGGGGAAAATATTGTTTTCGCCACATCACGCATAATCTTATACACCTCTATCATGGCCCCCATAGACTGAATCTCTTGCTTTGCAGAGCCCCACACAACTTCAGAAAGTTGAGAGTTGGGAAAATTTTCATGCTGACAAAACTCGCTCTACCCAGGATACAAGCTTTGGGGGCTCATAGGGATCTCTCAAAGAAATGATCATTAGAACCCCCTAAATTATCACATGTTCACTTTAAACCAAACTAATCCCCCTGGGTCAGCAGCCGCAATGGTAGTACTACAGCTGCACAGAGATGGAAGGAAGGGCCTCTCATTACTCTTGGCCCCTGGAACACTGTAGAGCACTGCAGCAAGACCCAAAGACCTAATGCACCTTGGAAAATGTATTTTCACCAAGGGCTATTGCAATGGAATTCCATTAGGATCAGAAGAAAGAAATAGATTTAGAGGGCAAGTAAGCCAAAGATGACTGTGAAGGCATTGTGGTGACTGGATGCTCACATATTTTTAAGTTTCAAAAATAAGTATAGGACTAGTAATCAACATACAGTGGTACCTCGGGTTAAGTACTTAATTCGTTCCGGAGGTCTGTTCTTAACCTGAAACTGTTTTTAACCTGAAACACCACTTTACCTAATGGGGCCTCCCGCTGCTGCCGCACCACCGCTGCACGATTTCTGTTCTCATCCTGAAGCAAAGTTCTTAACCCGAGGTATTATTTCTGGGTTAGCGGAGTCTGTAACCTGAAGCGTATGTAACCCGAGAAACCACTGTACAAAGGAAATTACAGGTGACCATGATGTGTGAAAGGCTTGGAATAGGGTGGTTGACTGTGGAGTGGGCTGTGGAAAAGAGCCTGTATCTTGTCAGAACGCAATATGTCATTGCTCGTTTCCTCCATAATACTGACCCCTGGGCTTCTCCCACCTTATCTTAAAATATACATTTAATTCTACACATGTGCAAATACTTTGTTCTCTCACGTGACAGGTCTTTCTTTTTGGTTGAGGATTTATTTTCTCCTGCTAGGCTCTACATCATTAAGATGAGCAGAAAGGCAGATTCCACAGCTAGCCAAGTTCTAATTGTCCTTATCATTTCAGCAGATCATTCAGCCGGCAAATCATCCATTTCTCTCCAGCTACAGGAAAAGATGGATTCTTGCTAGCTTAATTATCCGAAGCTTGATCTCAGATGCAGGTCAGTTCCAGTGCCTGGTGTCAAGGATGGTGTTAAGGGACTGGAGACAGAAGGGACTGCCATCATGACAGCACAAAAGCCAACTTACGCTTCAGCTAGGAAATGAAATGAGTTTTGTCCTTCATGCTGGTTTTTCCTCACTTCATTTCCTTCAAATTTTGATCCATTCTGACTTAATTCTTGCAACTCCAGGAGTATTTCTGGACTATTGGCTGAATTACTAAATACAGAATATATATTATATTTTAAGACATCTGAAGAACACTAAGGACAATGAGAACTAGAAATTCTTAGGATTCTCTCTTTAAATGTAGGCAGTTTAAAGACTCTATTATTACTATTATTATTATTATTAATTTCATTTCTATACAGTTTACATTTTTAAGGGGGGTGGTGGAATCTCAAAGCTGTTTATAACACATTAAAACATCCAATAAAACAAACCAGAATGAAATGTTACTGGAAAAAAATAAAATCAAAGTATACTGTACATTCAAAGCACCGTAATTAGCAGGAAGCTAAAATTTCAAAATGAAACATTACAAAGGAGGTCAGCTCATTTAACACAGCAAAGTTAACCAAAAAAATCTTAAACCAACTCAGAAGACTGTAGCTCTACAGCCTCCCATGTTTCAATGCAATTAAAAGTCCAGCATCTCCTTCAGAAGCAACAAAGCTGCTGGAGGAGAGATGATGACTGATTTGCTCTTCCCATGATCCTCTGCAGCTGCACTGTTGCAAATGAAGCCATGGTTTGGCTTCCCATGTTATCCAGGCTTATGGCTTGTCTCCTCCAGACAAACTACAAGTTCTAAGCTGAAAAACAAACCAATTACAGCTCATTGTTTTTCTGGGGAGATACAAACCATTAGCCTGGGTGTAGGCAATATGCTAAGCCAAACATGGCTTCACTCACAGCAGCAGGAGGACTAGAGGTGGAGCAAAGAGACCATGATTTTTTCCCCCTGTGAATACCTGTGAGTTTATGCTTAGCCACAGTTTGGCTTGGCATTATGTGTGAACTGGGTCTTTGAGAGCTAAATAGATTGGAAGCAACTGCAATATACAGACTTTGGAGCAGCGCAAGTTCCTTCCTGAAGCAGCGAGATTGGAAAGGATGTTTCAACATGTATTTTTACCTAACCCACAGAATTTTTGTTGACATAATAAAATGAATCTCCCTTGTGAAACTTCCAGATAATTTTTGCTTAGCTAATTTAGAAACCATGAAAACATAATTACTTCCATTTGAGTGCTTAAGCAATGCTGTGCGGCAGGGTTTTCTGCTGACAGAGCCCCAGAGGATTTTTATTTTTTTTAACATACTAAATCAAACACTTGGGTGGAAAATTTGTAATCTAGCCTTTTATAGATTTTCCAGTGAAGAAACACATGCATCTCTTGAGATTTGAAAATGGAGTTAAGTGACCATCCTCCTCTTCTTAAAACCACTAGTATTACTTAACATAGTTGGTTAGCAAGTGTTCCCCATTGTATTTTCCTAATGATATTCAACCAGGCGAGTGTACTATATGCACTGTTATTTTCTCAGCAGAGGTTTACATCTGACAACTGATTACACAAATACATTGGTTCAGCTCAGCCCACACTTTCTCCCACAGGATCATTCACGATGTAGACAGTCCTCTAGAGTTTGTTTGGCAAGTGATTTTGGCAGGAAATGTGTAGTAAAACTAGCAAAGTTGAACAACAATTCAAGCATATTAACAGGGGCTGGCTGAAATTATGTGCATCCCTCCTTCTGAATGAACACTGTAGCATGAATTAAGGGAATGATCTACAGCTGGGAGTACCAAACAGTAGAGGGATGCAGTGAATTCAGGGAAATCCAAAGCCTGATACATCCAAAATGTCCTAAATATATTGAAAAACCCAGTAAGGGCTTCCCCTGAAGGAAACCCACTTCAGCTATCCTTCTGGAAATTGACAATATTCATCCCATCAAAGAGACTACCATCTCTCCAAATTTCATCTAATTCAGCGCGGAAAAAGAAAATTAGGGACCTATTTGTCCCTAATTTGGAAGTCATTAACTGCTCACGAGGGGCTACTATGTCTACCAATTTCATTCAATTATGTCAACAGAAAAAATTATAGGCTTTAAAAGAAAATAAAAATCTGCATAATAGTGAATTAGGGAGGAACAAAGCTTAATTTTCAGAATTAAAATTCAAACCTGAACTGAATTAGGCATGACACAAAGCGAGTTGAAGGCAGAGGAAGGCACGCAGAAATTTGTGGAGGAAGAACAGATGGTTCAGGAATAAGAAAGGGTCAGTAGATTCCCTACTTTCCCCACTCCCCACTATCTAGAACTAGGAAGGGCTTAAAAGGGGAAGAGCAGCAATGGCTTCCATGCAAGAGAAGTCTCAGGATGTGGGCACGCAACCAATCAGAGGAGTGTATATAAGCTGGAGGAGGGGAAGGACCCCCTGTTTCTGCAGCTATGCCATAGGGCCCAGACCTGTGGGTCGCTGCCTGGAGGCTAGAAGGATGTCTGTGTTTGTATCACAGCACCATGGAAACTGCATTAAGTGTTGTGTTTGCCAATATAGAGTTAACTAGACATTTGCTTTTCTTATCTGGGATGGCACACATGGTGAATGTGTCATTATGAAAGGTTTCCGAGCTCTCAAAACTAGTGTTGAACAAAGATAATTCCCCTCTAGAGCCATTGAGTCATTTAAAACCCCATCCCAAGAGACCAAGTCCAGGAGAGGGATGGAAGGATCACTCCATTTTGTGAACTTTGAAGGATGGAACTAATTGAGAAAAGAGAAGATAGATACTCCACTTCCAGAGCTAATTGGGGATGTATAGTGAGGGGATGGAAGGAGTAAAGGAAGTTGCATCTAATCTTCCCTTCACACTTGCTGTGCTCTGCAGTAATTCTTCTTGTGTTGGAATAAACCCTTCCCTCTTCTTCTCTAAACTCAAATTACAGTGCAGAATACTTCCCACTTCATTTATAAATGCATCTAGGGTGACAGTTAGGAGTTATAAAGGTATAAAAAAATCAAGAGGACATAATAAAATGAGAAGGCAATGATCTGCATGAAAATTGGCAATTTATTCATTTTTGTTGGGTTTCACTTGCTAGATATTGGCAGAATAGCTGTCTTCTGCCTATACATTTTGCAGATGCATGACTACCATTGTGGGCTTTCATGAGAGGTAATGCTTGCTTTTATTTGGACTTTCTCACTTTACATTCCAGCTTCATGAAGGCGATGGCATGGAATCTGGGCTCTCACTTTTATTGAACGAGGAGTAAGCTTGAGAATGTGGCCCAAGTGAACACTAAATGGCAAGACAAAGGAAGCAAATAAAAATCCTCATGAAAGTCTGAGTAGAACACATATCAACAGTAGCTTTGGGAATTTCCCAGAGCTTTTGAATTACCAGATGCATGGATCAAATGAAGTCATATTAACAGTGGGCTTGGATTCCATCTAATCAACCGTTCCCAATCATCTAAATTCAGATAATGGGGTAACCTTGAGTGCATATGTGGGTGTTTGCAAGTGTCTCATTTTGTCAGGTCTGATTCATCATTTTTAAAAGCTTGAGGGAAGCAATATTAAAATGTGGACTTGGAAAAATATTAACATTCCCAAAGGTGGTAATTATATTTTACTTAGGTGGGGCCAGCCCACCCGCTCTCTGCTGTTCAAGTCTTTTGGGTACTTCATGTATTTTCTGCCCGCACTGTTCCTTTAGTTTAATAGACAAATCAGGCTTATGTGTTTCAGTAGCCTGAAGGGGAGAAAAAACTTGAACATCACAGAGTAAAGAGATGCATAAGATATAATGATGGGACCTAAGTCTTCCAAAGCTGCAAAGTCACACAGGGTTTGAAATATAAGCAGTGCAAGCTCACATGAAATCAATCCAGAGCTTCCTTCTTAACAGGACTATTTATTAATTATTTTGTTAGGTCCACAGGCATGCCCATTATCTACAGCTAAAGTGTCCCCAAGGCCAGAGCTGCAACTAGTCCACAGCCCTGCAGCTAAGAGCCTCAGAAAAGGCCCCTTTGGTATAAGCCAGGGGTGGGGAAACTTTTTGGCTCCAGTGGGCCAGATCTTTATCTAGTCTCACCCTATGGATCAACTTTAACAGCTGGGTGGGACAGCCCACCTGTCAATCATGTGCTTTCATAAGTACATAACATGATTGACTTGTGGGCTGTCTCACCCACCTGCCACAAGCCCTGCCCAAACTGGAGATTGACAGGATCAGTGCAGGGTGGACTTCGCAGGTCTTGCAAGTCTTTCTTTTCAACCTCTCCAGGGAAGTTTGGAAAGTCTGCCCTGCCTTTATCTGGGTTGAAAGGACCAGCATTGAAAGCAGCACTTTTCAAGCATCCCCACAGCCCCTCCTTTAAACTCTAGATTTCTAAGCCCCTCAGCAACTTGCAGTGTCAGCCCAGTGATGATCCTTTTAATCTCAAGTTTGGAGGTTGAGAGGATCGCTATGGTGTGGGCTTTAGAAGGGATGAAAGAGCTTGGAAATCCATTAGAGCTTCAAAGGAGGGGTATGGGAATGTTCTCAAGGTACAGAAGAATTCTTCCCTTCACCCTTCTCCCGCTGCTGCTAGGTGAACAACAGAATGATTTGAAAATGCAGGCTTTCTTCTGTCACTTATCCCAGCTGCGATGGCAGCAGGAGGGGGCAAAGGGGAAAGGGCATTGGGAAGGAGAAGTGGCTCCATCAGACAGCTTCACCCAACTTGACCAAGGTGTGCTCCTGCTGATGGGCAGTTGGAAACAAGCCGTCTTCCACCACAAAGGAGCAAATAGGAGCACACTTTAAGCTCCCAATCATTCTTTTGAAGCCTTGCCCTTACATGCTCAGCACCTGACGTCATATATGACATCTGCTGTCAGGCTTCCCTCAAAGCAACCTCATAAGTCAAATAAGCCCCGGTGGGCCATGTTTGGTACATAGGTCAGTGGTTCCCCACATCTGGTGTACATCATGGGCATGGTCTGCAGCTGCTGTTGTATCAAGCTGCCCAGAAGCAGAACTAGGCAGGCTCCTTGGAGCTGGAACCACAGCCCCTTCACCAGGTTCTGGCATAGTTTAGTTAACCACCTCTCTCTTCAAACAATCAAGGTCACAGAATAGAAGGAAAAAGAGCACATTCCTAATTTATTTTAATAGAATGTGCACACAAATAAATAGTCATTTACAGAAAGTTCAAAATGGCACCCATATTATTGATGAATCCACAAAATACATTTTTCCCATTTCTGGCACATATAAAACATAAGAAGAGCCTCTTGGATCAAGCTAGTTGCCTATCCAGTCCATAATCTTGTTCTCACAGGGGCCAACCAGATGCATATAGGACCTGAGTACAACAGCACTCTCTCATCCTGTGGATTCCCACAACTGATAAAAGACGAGGGCACCACGGCACAGGAAATATTGTGAATCTGATCAAATTCTACTCAAATCAGTGGAAGGCATCTCCAGTGTTGAAAACAAGCCCAATTGTCACATCATATGAAATGGCCTAAAGGGTGCATAAGACTGTAGTTCGAAAAGTTTGGACAATCTTTTTTAAAACACATACACAAAACAACTTCAGGACACTTTCCCACCTGGTCTTCAGTGCCATTGGGCTTCCATTTATTCCACTTTGCAAGCAATTCTTGGCAGCAGCAAGAGTCAGCATCTATTGTGCAAGACATTGTAACTCTGGCTGCCAGAGTCTGGCTTTGCAAAACCAATAAGAGAAACACATGAAAGCATTTGAAAAGAAACCCAATTATTATAGCTTTTTGCAATGCAACAGCTGAGGTGTTGGATGGCAACCCTTTAATTTAATAAATATTAATACATTCTATAGGCTTTTAAATGTGTTCATGAGAGGGAGGGTTATTCGTTTGTTTTTGTTTTATTGTTTATTTTCTTTTTCTCATTTTTTTGTTGTGAACTGCTTTGTAATCTTCAGATAAAGGGTGGTATAGAAGTTTAGTGTTTTTTGTTTTTTTAAAAAAAGAAACCTAAAAGCATAGTTAGCAATGGATAAAAATTACCCATGGAAAAAGAAGCCTAAGTAGATGTACCTTATGCTACAGCATCATTGCCATCATTTCTGAAGAGTTCCAAGATAATTAAAATAATCAGAGAGAGTCTTCAAAAGAAAGTTGTGCGAAATAGCTATTCAGAAGGAACTAGTAATTGTTCTTTCTTCCACAGCCTAGGTTATATGTTCACAAGGCCAAAGAACTTCTTAGCTGCATTTAATTGAAAGCAGTCTGTCTTTGAAGAGGGAAGATATCAAGTGGCCTGAAACAAGATTGGCAAACAAGATTGTCATTTTCTAGATTCTAGCCAAATTCAGACCTAAGATAATGAGTGGTGTTCTCATCTATCTACTCTCTGACATACCGAGATGGGTGACAGGGGTGGGGTTGAGCAATCATATCCATTCATATTACAAATCTCCCAGTCACAATAAATGTATTCACTGGGAGGGAGGGGAGATGTACACTACCCAAGGGACACCTCTATCAATCAAAAGTACAAGTTCTAAAAAATCAAAGTTTAATTGCAACTTAATATTTGCTTTCCCCACAGTTGGACTAGCTATGCAGAAGCACCTCTTCCCTCTGCCTGATATCAAAACTGATCCAGGTTGTGGGCATAAAAATAGCTTTCAATTTCCAACTTATATCCAAATCAAGAAATATTTTGTATTTTAGTGTGAATCCACTATGAATTTCTCCTATCAATAATAGAGATTGAAGCTGATGCTGTTCAGTTTAAATCAATAGCTTGAATCCTAAGATGAATTCATCATCCCCTGAGCTTCAAAGACCTCTCCTGAAGAACATGCAATGGGAAAGGGCAGTGGATGGAAAGTTTTCCTTCCATGATCTTCCTTGTTAGTTTATATTAGGATCCATTATTCTAGATGATTCCCTTCTCACCCACCAGCTCCCCAAATCCCATTGTTCAGAAGGGGCCCAACTCTCCAGAGCTACTTTCTAGAGGATGCAAAGGGCTACAGGATGAATGAAAGGAAAGATATTTTCCATTCATGAATTTCCTCTCATCTTCGGGGGCTCCAATTGTTGTTATTTATTAAATTTATATCTCAAAGAAGCCCCAGGTGGCATTTGAGACACTCTTTTACCAGCCTCCAGAAAGCAAGGACACAGAGATGTCCAAAAAAGCTAAAACAGGGACTAGCAAGGAAACTGCAGAAATGTTGTGTCCAGCCTGCCTCTCTTCCTTCCATGGAAATAACTTCAGAATTGCAACTGAATTCTATATCAATGACAGGTTGTTGTTTTTTAAAGAAAGTTGTCACATGGCTGGGTATATGATATTTGCTCTGCCTAGTAAAAAGCTGTCTGTGGACAAACGCTGGCTCCCTTGGCCTGAAAGTGAGATGAGCGCCGCAACCCCATAGTCACCTATGACTGGACTTAACCATCCAGGGGTCATTTACCTTTTACCTTTAATATGTGATGACCAAGCCACTACCCAGCACAGAGATGAACACAAGCTGGGAAAACCTTTGGGTAACTAAATCAAAAGGGAGCATCGTTTTAGTTAGAACAGTGTGTGTGTGTGTGTGTGTGTGTGTGTGTGTCCATCCAGATGTTGTGGACTACAATTCCCATTATCCCCAGCCAGCATGGCTAATGCACAGGAGTTGTAGCACACAGCATCTGGAGGATGTCATGTTTGTCAACCCTGCTGCGAAGTAATTACAGCAAAATGACTGGAGATCTTCAATGTACCTTCTTTGTTGATACATGTGCATCACAGAGAGATTCTATATATTCTTTGCATATAAAATGTATATTGCCTGAGACCACATCAGAAAATAACATGAAACAATGTGCCAACATTTGTGCTGCCCTTAAGCAAGTAGGGATGTGGCAGACTAAAGCAATTCCACAGAAAACATTGATTAACCCTTCATAGTAACACACAGCTAATGTGAAGAGGAACAATTCATACACGGAAGATAACATCAAGAAGCCGTATGCCCCAGGGTGAAAAAGTGGAAGAGAAGAAAATGAGATGCACTCTGCAGAGAGAGTCAAGCTTGAGCCCCTGCCACAATAGTATATCGGAACAGCTACCACATGTCACAGAAACTGATCTAATGTCTGAGAAATGATTACTTTCAAAGCAGCACTGGATTTAGGGCTGTTCTTCTGTGCAGGGTGCCAAGTCAATCCACTTAGAAGATCCATTTGGGGGCTCCAATTTTGGCCTTCACAGGGCACCATATTACAGAAGATTATTAAAGTCTACTCTTGTCCAAAACTCCCATGTGCATCTAGACAACTCTAGATATAAATCAGCTGTGCAGCCCACAGGGTCTTCCTGGGCTTATGGGTAATCCAATCTGAGACAAACTTCTCCAGACATCCAACAGGTGAGATTGAAGTTCCTAAAAACATCAGCCAAGTAGTACCAGAACCATTTCCCGCCCCCCATTCACGGCCATCATGTTGAAGGTCAGCATTACCAACAAGAGGTGTGGTGGTTGAGTGTTGGACTATGTCTGGAAAGACCCAAGTTCAAATCCCTATTCAGCCATGAAGCTCACAGTGTGACTTCCGACTAGACATTATCTCTCAGCTTAATATGGTTCTTCCAAGGATAAAGGAGGTGGGGGATTATGTGTGCTACCTTGACCTCATTGGAGGAAAGGTGGAACAAACTCCGCTGTTGCAGGCAGAATGCTTCTGAATACCAGTTCCTGGAAACCACAGGTGGCTAGAGTGCTATTGTGCTCAGGTCCTGCTTGCTGGCTTCTTAAACATCTGCTTGGCATCTGCTTGGCAGCAACAGGATGCTGTCCTACATGTGACACTGGAATGATCCAACAGGCTTGTGTGTGTGTGTGTGTGTGTGTGTGTGTGTGTGTTAAGAATTAGCTTTTAAAGAATATGTGTGTGTCTCATTATCCACACACTTAATGGCAAAGCAAATGCCATTCTCAAAAAAAGCAGTGTGAGGTTGTGTGCAGTTCTAAATGTTGCATTCTCATTCTTCTCCTGCCTAATTAAAATGCTTCCAGTTACTATTAATTCATTGTACAACAAAAGGTACTGTACTGCAAAACAATAGATGGTACTGAATAATGACAGTCTTGGCACACAGCGCACAGCACATCCTTCTAGTTGGCTTTGGTTTAGTTTTTTTCTCCCTGCACTCAAAAAAACCCACCAAGTCTACAGTCATAGCGCTGACAAAAGTAAATGATGAACAAGGGCAAGGCAAACAAAAAAGAAAGAAAAATTTCATAAGCCATCTCCATGCTGTAAAACAAGCCTTTGGATGTGCAAAAATGTGAGGCTTTTGTTCAACAATAAATTTAGTCAATGTCAGAATATCTAGGCAACTCAGGCACTATTCATCTTGCACTTGAAAGCTATGTAGAACAATCCTTTACTAACAGCCATGATTTTTCTTTCTCCCCTTCCTGTTTATCTTTTATTTACTGCCTTACAAGGCACTGTTGAATACTTCAATTTCTAAAACCAATGTACACTACGGAGGGAGGGGGAAAGAGCTGTTTGTTTTTAAACTCAGCAGTATATATTTTGCTCTGGCAGTGACATTTTCATCACACCGACACTGCCAACAAGAATCATCAAGGTGCAGTTAAATGCTTAGCTACATTGTAATATTGGAATTTCAAGGTGATAATTACTGGCATGACACAGTGATAAAGGACACGTAGAACAAGCCTTACACAGCTCAACCCTCCCTGCACCTTACCTCTGTCCCACCATGGGCCTGTCTAAACTTATATTAAACTACAGAGGGAAATATGCTTTAATACTTGGTTCCTGAAGTAGTAGTAGTAGTAGTAGTAGTAGTAGTAGTAATACAGTGCTACCTCGGCTTAAGTACTTAATTCGTTCTGGAGGTCCGTACTTAACCTGAAACTGTTCGTAACCTGAAGCACCACTTTAGCTAATGGGGCCTCCTGCTGCCACCGTGCCGCCAGAGCCCGATTTCTGTTCTTATCCAGAAGCAAAGTTCTTAACCTGAAGCACTATTTCTGGCTTAGTGGAGTGTGTAACCTGAAGCATATGTAACTTGAAGCATATGTAACCCGAGGTACCACTGTATATTATTTATACCACGACCATCTGGCTGGGTTTCCCCAGCCACTCTGGGCGGCTTCCAGCAGGATATTAAAAACACAGTAAAGGATCAAACTTTAAAAACTTCCCTAAACAGGGCTGCCTGTTCCTCTTTCAGGCACTTTCCTCTTTCAGGCACTACTTGGGCAAGCAAGGATTCACCATCCCCAACGGGAAGGGTTAAATTGCAGAGAGGGATGGGGGTGGGTCACAAGCCTTATCCCCCAAATTCCCAGGCTGTTCACTTACATCTGGGGCCATTGCTGGGCAATTGGAGGCAGAAGGGGGGGGGCAAGAGGCAGAGATGAGGTAAGCTGCTGAAAAAGCGGGGGGGGGGGGATCTTCCCTCCTGCTGTGATCAGCTCCCCACCCCTGATCTCCAAGAACCTGCAGCGGTGACAAGGCATCAGTCTTAGATTGCTTGGGAAGGACCTGGAGGAAGGAGGAGACTTGGGGAACTGTGGGAAAAGAAGGGACCTTCAGTCCTTGCCACTGGCTCATTGGAGTAAGATCTACTGGGCCTGTTCTGTTTTTGTTTCACTGAAGGAAGTGTTCACTGACACATTGCTCACCTGCTCCTGACACCCACCCTGAAATTACCTTACAATCCTTCCATCTCCTGACCTGCACCCACCAGCCAGTTCCCCCTCTTTCTCACCATCGCTATGTAAGATCTTGCAGATCCCTCTGAGAATCTGCCAAGAAGATAACTGTTACCCATGTCCCAGGGGTGGACTCTGTTGGCCCAGTACAGTTCAGCCTTGTCAACTAGCATCTCAGCTTACCATCCCAGTTAATGCCATCCTGAGCTCCCTTACTCCCTGACAGATCCTATTTAATCCCCTAGGATCTCTGCCTGCTTCCTCACGTGCTTCATACAGAAAGCTCAGCCTTCTCTAGTTGACAATGACCTTTAGTGGCAGAAGTTATCAATAGAATTAGCTGCAATCAAAATATAATTATATAATAAATATAATAAAATATATTAATCATAGCCATATGTCCAGGAGAAACAGATGAAAGCAATCTGTTAATGCCAAAGCAAAGAGAGACTGGTCAATGTAATTGTTGAGGAAAGTGTGTTGCGTTACCAAACCATATGGGTGATTTAATTACTCAAGCTTCTTTACAAAATATAGGTACAGTAAAATTTAACTGTGTGTGACTCCTGATAAATGTTCTTCTTCTCCCTTGCCCCCTGGTTAAGCAACAACATTAAATATGTATTGGCCAGATTTTTGAAATGAACACTGGAATGCACATAGGCTGCACACACATCACTTGAGAATGGTGCATCTTTTGTTAAACAATTGCTTCTCAAGAAAAGACAATGATGTGTGAAGTGGGTTCTAAACCTTCCCTTGCCAGCTATTCAGTTAACTAATGTAAATTTGAAGCATATCATTCTCAACTGATACGTTTCTTTTATAATTTGGGCATGTACTCAAATATGATGTGAATTTGGATGTCATGTTGTCTGCTGAGCACAACCAACTTTTAAAGTTCCATCTTCCTCATCTCAAATCATCTCACAATTTTTCATGTTAAGTTCATCATCATATTTTAAATTATTTAACCAACAATTCATAGTTGTTTACAACCATCTCAGGCAGTCTGCTGAAAGCACACAAATTTGAAATGTGCATTTTACACCAAACTATCAACACCACCTTTCAGTAATTATTTCATGCCTTTTTTTAGCTTTTCTTCGTGACCAATATTATCTAAAGCTGAAAAGTGTTGCTGTCTTCACAAAGTGTGATTTCAACTGTAATTGGGGTGAACTCCATTAACAATAATCATCACTGACAAACTGAAGCTGTAGTGACCTTTATTGCACTGATTAAACTAAATGGCTCGTGCAAAAGTGATTTGACAAAATAATCAAGACATCCACATTAGACAGTGGGTAGCATTCGGTTTTCCATGTTTACACCCACATCAAGAGTGATACTGTGCAGGAAAACATTCCTCACATTTCTTCAAAGTTTATGAACACAAACAGAAATTAAAATATTATAATACCACCAAACACCACATACTTTCTGAGTGTTTGACATGCTTCACATCTGTTATTGCACTAACAATTAAAACAACCTGCAAGAAATTAAGTGTGCTCATCCCCATATTGGAAGAGGCTGAGACTGAGAGAGAATGAGTGTTCCTGAGTCGTGTGTCAGGGACAGACTAGATGTGACATCTGTCATGCAGTCTGCTCTTGTGTTGTTGATTTAAGAAAAGAAAACAAAGCAGGATGGATCAAGACCATGGTGTTGAGAGAGCTCTAACCATTTCCCCCTATGCTGCAGTCCAAATTAGAACTGAGGTGGGGAACAAAAGATTAAAGCCCCACGCCAGATCTGGCTTCCCCCCACCCCCATGCTGGCTATTCATGACAAGTATCAAATTTGTTTTGGCTCTCAGCCATTAAAACACTACACTAGCTCAAAAGACGTTTTGTAATGCCATTTTAAACAAAAAACCTGGAAGAATTTACTTTTCTTCCTTTTTTATTTTTACAACTCTTCAAGTTCCACATGAACAGAACTCTTGCTCAGGAATGGATGAAACACCAAAGACAAATCATACAACTGGATTTTCCAGTGCAACCAGTTAACCTCCTGTTCATACTTCATGATCACTATTCTAATTTTATCTAATCTTCTAATTTTATAACAGCAATGTGACACTTACATTAAAAACAGGAAATAAGATTCTACACATGAATCTTGATTTGTGAAGTCTAAATAAAAGGCAGGGTCGATCCTCTTACACAAGCCTGTCACTTTTAGATTACCCCATCTCCCTAGCCCCCCATTCCCTCCAAGTTCCTAATACACACACTAAAGAAAGGTTGCTATCTCACATGTTGACAGCCCCCATTATCCTGCCATTGCCATCTTGCTTATTCATTTTCCAATCCCAGGCAATTTCCATGTACATGTGGCACCCAATCTATTGACCCAACAGAGCCACCAGCCAATCAAAGCCCACCTGGGTCAAGGACCTTGACATTGTTATATACCACTTAAGGCCAAGATGGCTCTAAGAAATCACAGTGTCTCTCTCTCACACACACACACACAAACACACAGACACACCCCTACCTGAGAAAGAACAGGAGTATAGAGCACAATACCCAATTTATTAGAATCACTATAATCCTGTGCACACTTCCATGGGAGTAAGCACCGCTGATCTCACTTTGAGTTTAACAAAAGATCTTCAGCAAACTGAAATGCAACTTCCAGATTCCAGAAAGAAGTGTTCCTGTTTAAACTGTCAGATGAAGTAGGAGCTTCATTAAAAAAGTCTTTGCCTGATTGTTTTCCTTGTTTGTCTGTCTGAGATCCTCTATGCTAATCTGTCACAAATAATCATGAAAGCCTCATTATTACCATTTACTTGCCAGAGTTAGCCTGGCGAACCAGCAAAAGATTTCATTGCTCCTGCTGTGCTCCCCCCTCCACTATACCAATATTTATGGGTATTTATGAAATTCACCTGGGATCAACAGCATTCATATATGACTGAATCGTGGACTGTCGCTGTAGAATCTCCTTATTGTAAAGGTGTGCACATTTACTTATACATCTGTTTAGATTTATGGATAAACTTACACCATGAGACCAATGGCCACCTGGCAAAAGCTATTGAGCCAGCCTGCAATTCAACAACAAACATGGCATTTAAGCAAAAGCAATGTGAAGCTTTGTCAGCGCAGCCCTGGTTGTAGTCTTCCAGCTTCAATCAAATACAATGATCATTTGTATGACTGTTTCTGTTTGCATCCTAGTGGTTACAAGAAGAGGGAAAAATATTACAATACAAAAGGAAAATATTAGGCAGTGCCAGATGGATTTCATACACCAATAAACAAACTGACAATGCAATTTCCTTAACTTGCACGATTTAATTAAGAAAGCCACCAGCATTTGTCAGTGTGAAAGAACCAATTAATTATTGCACATAAAGCAGAACTCTATATACAGTTTTTATAGATGGCTTGTTGCGTACAGAATACTCCTCCAGTGGCTACAAATAATGGCACGCTTCTGTGTAACTTAGAAGAAAAAGATTAAAAGGGGGGAATGCATAAAGGGCGTGCAATTCTGAGAAAAGCTACAAATCATACTGTGTGTTTGGCCTGCGTTTGACATATTTAAACTGATGTTATAAATGTTGTGGGTAGAACTGAGAATATTTTCCCTTGCACTTGCCACATTATACAAACACAGAGTGTTAGACTGCAACCTTTTTTAAAAAAAACAAAACCCTACAACTGCTGTGCCAATCCATAAGCAAATTTCAGTAATATTCCAGAACGGGCCCATTTGCACATTCATGTACAATCACTTGATTTCTCTACACTTGATGACTAGCAGCTGAATGTGCAATTGCGCTTTGAGGTGAATGTGAAGAGATGAGATATGAAATTTCTGCCTGAGATGCACATTGCATTTATGAATGCAGATAATCATTAAATGTTTCAATCATCAGCCTATGAATATGCATGTATGAATCAGTTCATTATCTCAGAGTGGGAAGAGACAGGCAGTGCGGTTGAAGAACTTTAGACAACCTGAAAAGAGCTTCCACTATACTTTAGTATGGATGGAACCCACAACCACATTTAACTGAAATATAACTGAGATTCCATTGGGCTAGCTAAAGAGACAAAAGGACAATATCCACTTTTTTGCAGAGGACAATTCCACCCAGGTGCCCAATACTTGATTATATGTGCCTTCTTGTAGATTCTGAACACAGAGCTTGATACTTCAGGGTCTGATTTGGGTTCCCCTATTGGCTTGAAGTATGGCAGGCATCCATCATCTGCCTACCACTCCCCTTCGCTCTGCTCTGTCTCCTGTTTCACTTGCATGGAACAACTGGATATCAATTATGCCTGGAATATTAATTCCAACTGAGAGGTTGAACCTGCACCACCCCTCCCCCCAAAAAAAAACCCCATTGTGGTCATGCTAAACCACAAACAAATGTTTATTTCAAAAGAACCATTTACAGTACAGTCGTACCTTGGAAGTCGAATGAAATCCATTCTGGAAGTCCATTCAACTTCCAAAATGTTCCAAAACCAAAGCATGGTTTCTGAAAATAGTTCACAAACCAGAACAGTCACTTCCGGATTTGCAGCGTTTGGGAGCCAAAACGTTCAAGAACTAAGCTGTTCAAAAACCAAGGTACGACTATATCATCCAAGTTTTATTTGTGGGAGATCAGATGCCCCTGCCGTTGTTCTGAGCATGTTTTGAGTGTGCCTAAGTAATCTCCTCCAGTCGCTACAGGGGTAAAAGTAGTCAAATGCATAGGTAAGGAAAATACTCATATCAATATGACTGAAGGCACTGACTTTGCTACTAGGTTCACATTATGATTATCTATTTGCATGCTGGAATTTTAGTTCCCCAATAGCTAATGTTCTAATACTGTTATCCAGTAACCTCAGAACCTTACCATCTACATGTTAGCCACATGGTCCACCTGATATGGCCCCCTAGTGCAAAAATAAACCCTGAGAACCTCAAGTTTCAAAATAAAGCAAGTGGGTTTCCACTATCCATAGTGATAAGAGTACTCCACTACTGACTGCTGTTTCCAGTTCAACAAATAATAATAATGAATGAGCACAATTGGTGCTGCCCACTCTATACCTCTTCCCCTTTAGAATTATTTCTGCCTACTCTTTGCTTCCAATTCTTCAGCTGTGATTAATCCACAGAGAGACATTTCAGCACATATCATGATTACTTAAGCTTTCTAAGAGCCTTTGCTGGAGGATCTTGTCAGAGGCTTTCTGAGAGCTTCAAGTACGTGGTATCAACTTACCCTAATCTACTTCTTTATAGACACTCTCCCCAAAGCCAGAAGATTATAAAGCCACGGTTTCCACTTACAAACCCTAGTTTGGTGTCCTTCTTAACAGGGCAAGTGTATCCATTCCACAGCATCCACAACTATCATAGCCACGCTGTGCCTTTTCATCTATTTTTTTTCTTCTTGAAAGATGTTAATCCCCGTCAAGGTTTGTGATTCTCAAATGACAGACCCTTTTACTGCAACACAAATTGCTTTTGAAACTCCCAGAATTCAAAAGTGGTTTTCTGAATGACACTGGGAACAGCCGGAAGAAAAGCAAGTCCAAAGACCCACAATCTATTTTTCCCCCTGTCATGCATCTTACTCTTCTGTGGTCGTCATCAGTTCAGTTTGGGGAAAGAAATATTCAAGTGTTGTAATCTTTTACCCACCATGAAATCTAATAGCACATGCTCTTCAGTACAGTGGTACTTCTAGTTGCGGACTTAATCCATTTTGGGGTGCCATTTGCACCCCGAAATTCTGCAACTAGAACGCCTCTTCTGCGCATGTGCGAGGCACGATCAAGCACTTCTGCGTGTGCGCGAAGCACACAGGTCACTTCTGTGCATGTGCAAAGTGTGCAGATTGCTTCTGTGCATGCGTGGGCACCAAACCCGGAAGTAAACACTTCCAGGTTTGCCGCTTTCATAAGCTGAAAGTCCATAACAAGAGCAGAACGCAACACAAGGTATGACTGTACTGTTGTATATGCTGAGTAAAGAGTTTAAATGATTTATGATGATTGCTCCTCCTATGACTCAGAGGATGGAGTTTATTGTGTGTGTGTGTGTGTGTGTGTGTGTGTGTGTGTGTGTGTTTGTGTGTGTGTGTGTTTCAGTCTTCTAGTTCAGTTTTATGTAAGCTGGCCTAAGGATTAGTCCTGTTTATCCTTTGTTTAATATATCAGCAGTACTCTCGGTGCATAGTGAACAACCTCATGAATAGATACACAAGGGACCCACTTAAGAGTATTACAAGTATCACCTTAACTGTAGGAATGGTGTTCTGTTAGTTTCTTCTCAATTCCTCTGGCAGGGAGGCTGCCATTAAGAGATAAGAGTACATACATACCAGAGATTAATTCAGAAAGCTAAACTTTTAGTTCTTTTCATACTTTTGGATAAATACTGTCTGCTCCTAAAATCTGCCAATGGGGGATTTCCTCCCTGTGGAAATACTAGCTTCCAAAGAGGGATTTTCCTGAGATTTCAGTAGAGGCTTAAATTTCTCTATCCATACCTGAGCTGGCCCCATTAAATTATCAGCCTTCCCAGGTGATGCAATATGCCTCTGTGAAACAAACAAACACAAACAATTCCTGCAAGTTGGGTGTAAAGGCTGAGCCACTACAAGTGTTGCCTCTCTTTTTTAAATATATATATATATATGAAATTACAATGACAGCCCCAGAAATCAGCAGACAGCTCCCTTTCTCCTGTCTGGGGGAGGAGAGGGGCATGAAGATCTCCCTTCCATATGTTCCACTTCTCTGTTTTACATATAAAAGAAAGAGAGTATGAGTGAGCATGCGTTTTTGTCTTTAGTGTGTATAAAAGAGGTGGGAGGGGACGCACACAAGGCCCTTTGAGGAGATACACTGGCTTCCCAAACACACTTCCTTAAGTGGTCTCTCCAAGGATAAAGAAGCATGAATTTAGTATTATCCTTATCAGAATTTATATCCTGCCCTTCCACCCAAAGAAGCCCAGGGAAGCAAGCACCACAAATGATAAAACCATTAGAAGATCTATAAACTTCTAAAATAATCTAAAAGCAATATCCAGTACAGACACAGACTGGAAAGGGTCTCAACTTAGAAGGCTTGCTGGCAGAGGACATTCTTCAGTAGGTTCTGGAAAGACAACAGAGGCAGTGCCTGCCTAATATTTAATGGCAGGGAATTCGAAAGAGTAAGAGCTGCAGCACTAAAGGCACAGTTCCCATTGTGTACATGAATCCCTCACTTGCGGAGTGCGGTGACTTATTAGGTATGTAATGGGTGAGACAATATTTTAGGTACCCTGGTCCTAAGCTGCACAGGGCACCAAAACCAGCACCTTGAACTTAGCTGGGAACCTAATTGCCCCTCCCTCACACAGCTATGTCCCATGCACTAATGTGTAAAAAGTGGGGAAGCCCTAGTAACATGGACAGCCCAATGTAACTCTGCTTATACTTTACAGCAGAAGAGCAACAATTGCACAGTATCTCAGTCTATTGAACCATTGTTAAATGGCTCTGATGGAGCATACTAGCTTTCTGACTCTGAATATCCAGTCTGTTTTGCTTTGTACTATGGAGTACTTGGAAACAGAGGTCAGCTATTAGTGTCTGATACACAGAATAATGAGCGGACTGAAAAAACTGTATCAAAGGGGAAAAAACATAATAAGTGATGAAAAGATGAAAGGGAGAAACCTCACAAACAAACCCAACAGATTTACAGAAGTCTTCTAAATAGTGACAGCCTGATTGAGGGCCAAAAGGTTTGTGCAACCAGAAAGACAGGGCTGCATTTTAAAAAGCATTCTGCTGTGACACATCACATAGGAGCAATTATTTTCACCATGTCAATATACGTATAGGCAACTTGGCACTGTGTCAACCCAGCTAACATGAACAACCCTGGTGAACTTTTCCAAGAGCAAAATCAATCAGGCAGCGTTCTGGAGAATTTCAGTGTAAAATAAGCAAAAGGCTTGTTTGTATTTATGCTCTGCTTTAAAATAATGTAGGAGTTTAGCACAAAGTGATGGTCATCATCAAAGTTAGTACTTTCAGACAAGGGATGATTTGCTGGTTCTGATCATCTCAGAGATTTTTTATGAACTTCTATCAGAAGGCAGTCCAACATGTGGCCCAAGGGCCACTTGTGACCCTCAAGGCCCTTTTTTGTGGGCCTTGGCAACATCTGACGTTGTGCTGCCTTCTCAAAGCCAGGTATGCAAGGTGGAGGGCTTTGGGAAGGAGGTGTGAGGGCAGGTTCCATGTCAAAGTACTCTTGCAGCCCACTTGGTATGAAAAGTTGGATCACCCTGTTCTATCATGTTGCCTCTTACTCATACAGTGGTACCTCTGGTTACAAACTTAATTCGGAGGTCCATTCTTAACCTGAGGTACCACTTTAGCTAATGGGGCCTCCTGCTGCTGCTGTGCCGCCACTGTGTGATTTCTGTTCTCATCCTGAGGTAAAGTTCTTAACCTGCCCCTGAACCGAGCTGGCCGCTCGGAGAGTCCCTGCGCGCTGTGCTGAACCGGCGCAGTGCAGCACAGGGACTTGCTTCCGCGGTGCTGGAAATCACATCTGCACATGATTGGACACTGTAAATCGCATCTGCGCAGACACAGATGCAGATGCCAGAAATTGTGTCTGCACAGATGCAGACACTGGAAATCGCGGCCATGTGCGCTGAAACACATGCGCGCAATCCAGCCCATGGAGGGCTCTCCGCTGGAGTGAACTGGCCCAGGCGAGGTAAACCTTGCCAACCCCTGGCTTAAGGGATCTGATCACTGAAGGACTGCAGTCAGATAAGAAGCTGTCCAGCAATTATGATCCTCAGACTGCAACTCTATGCACACTGAGAGGATATCCCATTAAACAGACATGTGCAGAATTGCGCTGTCGGAGGCCCTTCACTGGGTGCACTGAAGTAGCAAATGGGGAAAGGTACATTTACATGGTGAAGCCTTGCATATATGGTAGCCCTGTCCAGCAAGATCTGCCTGGTTTTTTCTTTGCTACAGCTTACATGTCAGGCTAAGACCTTTTTAAATAGGCATTGGTTTTATCCACTAACCATCCAAACCTTTGCACTAATGGAACAATGGCCCTGGATACTATCAAGAGTGCTGTGATATGGCACCCCTAACATGTAGGTCCAAAGTTTTTGTAGAGGAAAAAAGGAACATATTCACAGGGCAAGAGAGTGAGATTATAAAAATAATAGCAACTGGTTTCATATTAACAATTCAATTAACTTGGAAGTATTCTTTTGTAATTTACAATAATTTAAATTAAAAACAGTACAACTTGGTATTTGCCAAAACTCAGGAATAAATTAAGTCAAGCTCTTTTGGCAGGCCATTTCCTCATGCCTTGCAAAAAAACAAAACCTGGAGAGAAAAAACGATTCACTGCCAGTTAGCAAATCATGGCACACTACTGCTTAGCAACACATTATTAGAAACTAAACAAGATACCCAGTAAATACATATTTTTAAAAGCTTTACTGAATCAGTGATTTGGTGGGATTGAAATAGAAAAGGTCCTGTATTTTCAAAGGAAGGGTGCTATTTAATCTTCAGAAGTCAAAGCGAGCTGGAGTGGGGGGGCGGGTGTGACAAACCTGGCATTTGATCCCACTAGCAATATACCTGGATTATCACTCCTATGTTTTCTAGTCTTGGAATTGCTTCTCAGAATGCCTCTCTCTAGCTGTCACTACCTCCAGTGAGCCATTCATGTGTGCCAGCTTGAAATACAGATCAGTTTCCTGATCACCAGCAAATTTTTTATTATTATTAATAAAAATATTTATACACTGCCCCTCATGAAAGAATCTAGGTGGTGCACAAGAACATGTGCAAGTACAATAAAGCATACAATACCACAAAACAATACAAAATAACCATTGATATGAATGGCTCATCTTGAAAAAGTTAAAATGAAACTTTAGTGCCAGGTTATTGGCTCGGCACATAAAACTTATCACCAATCAGAGAGGTGGGATGACCACACAAAGACTTAGCCCTTAGCCCTGTGTTTATGAGCTTGCTACCATAAAGCCAAATACAACTGCAAATCAGCACATAATACTCAAGTTCTTAATTCTCATGCTACGATTTGTGTCTCTCCTCTGAACTTACCCTTGCCACATATTCAATCTTAATTTATAGATATTTTATTTCATGTATTTTAGTAATATGGAGGTGGTGTGTATGCGTTGTTTTTTTTAAAAAGATCGATAGCTATTTTGAAAGTTGCTATAATTTCTCCATGGGATATATTTTTTCTAATGACTAATGTACCTTTTCTGCAAACAACAACATCCACTCCCAGCAATTATTTGTATTATGACATAGAATTTCCCAAAGGCAAAATTATTTGTATGCTACACAAGTCGTCGTCCCCCATTCCTATCCCCCCACTTACTAATATATGAAACCTTGGCATATTTGCTTCACACAGAAGACTAGAAGTGACAAGATATAGAAAAAAGAAGAAGTTTTACTATACTTTTAATGAAGATTTGGAGAAATTTGTGGATCAAGCCATGATTAGCTGTCTAGGCGGCATCAGTGACTTTACTGCCTAAGTCAAAAGGGAAGGCGAGATTTAGAAGCTATTTTCTGATACGGGTGACAAGTTGAATAGCTGGAAATTCCTGGTAAGATCTCAACTGGATGGTGATAAATTTTTGGTCTGGGCTTTCAGCCCACATCTTATTTACAGTTTACTGCTGTAGAACCGGAGTGGGGTGGGAGCGAAGAATACTTTCAAAAAGAAAAAAACCAATGAAGTCTACAATCCTTCAACTTGAAAGTCTATTATTTGAGAAGTTTTCTCAGTCTTCTACAAAGGAAAAAAGAGGAATATATATATATAAAGAGACAAAGAGTGGGAATCATCTAATTAGTCCCACTAGGGGAAGCCCACAGAAAGCCTTCTGGTCGTGCAACCCTCATGTCCCCCAAATTGGGTATAGCAGATTAACAGGCTGTAGCCAACCATCATGAAACTTTCCCCATCTAGTGCCCTCCAAATGGCTTGGATTACAACTCCCATCAATCCCAGTCAGCAAGGCCAATGTTCAGGGATGATAAGAGTTGTAGTCCAACAACCTCTGAATGATGCCATACTGGAGAAGACTATGCTACAGTATGACAAAATAACCCAGGCTATCTTCACAATAAGCCGAACCCAAAGTAGCCGCAAGGAAAGGATGAAGATGGCATCTATCATCTCCTTGGATCAGCCAGCTGCCCCCTCCCTGCTGTTTTTATCAGCCAAGAGGGGCAAGGGTCCAGAGTGCAAGTTACTGCCCTGACCAATCCAAGCACTTTGTCCACATTCTTGAGCCTTACTCATCTACCTGGAACACCACAGAAGAGCTTGTGGTTCTCTGGAGTGAGACAATGTGGCCATAGGCTCACTTCTGGGAGACCTTGCGCTTGAAAGGTCATGGTTGAAAGAGCTGTGCTAACAGCTCTGTGAGCCTTTATTCATTTGAATAAAAGTGCCATATAGTTGTATTTCCTTGTTATAAAGATATGTTTACTCTTGAAACCAACCGTATACAATTATTTTGAGGGTGGTGTCTCAGCACTAGGTTAAGATTAAGGTAATGGTAAAGGGACCCCTGACCATTAGGTCCAGTCGTGACCGACTCTGGGGTTGCAGCGCTCATCTCGCTTTACAGGCCAAAGGAGCCGGTGTACAGCTTCCGGGTCATGCGGCCAGCATGACTAAGCTGCTTCTGGTGAACCAGAGCAGCACACGGAAACGCCGTTTACCTTCCCGCCGGAGCGGTACCTATTTATCTACTTGCACTTTGACGTGCTTTCGAACTGCTAGGTGGGCAGGAGCAGGGACCGAGCAACGGGAGCTCACCCCATCGCGGGGATCCGAACTGCTGACCTTCTGATTGGCAAGTCCTAGGCTCTGTGGTTTAACCCACAGCGCCACCCGCTCAGCACTATTGTATCATAATTCCAAAAAGCCAATAAAAGACTGGTTTTCAATAAAGGTTATTGACTTGCTTCCTGAACTCGAACAGAATTACAAACATCTGACATATGCACCATGCCCCCGAACAAAAATAAGATCTTGCTAACCCTTCACATAATGATGCATTATGCTTCAGTGTGTGTGTGATTAAATAGCTTGCACCTTTAAAGTCTTTTTCATGCACCTGATGAAACAGTCAGTTATCCATAAAATGTCATGACATAAAGTTAAGGCCAGATGGAGTTGCAGTTCTTCCCCTGTGGTGTGATCTCCAGCTGCTTAAGAATGTCAGCAAATGAAATGACCCATGAGTAGGGCCAACTGCAAGGTTACTGTCTATCCTCAAAGAGAAAGGACAGTGATTGGGTTAGAGAAAATCACACTTTCATGCTCACATTGTGCTGTGGGATCACACCCTAGAAAAGCACCCTTGGAGCGCATCTATGAAGGGTTTCATCTAAAGAGCCTCAGCCCTTCTGATCTTTTAATCCATCTCAGGTTGAAGTTGGCTATGTCAACAGAATCAAAATAAATGATTCCAATAATACAATAAGCAGCAAAACAGATTGGGCAGGCACTGTGCATCTGGTGATACGACTGCTCCTTGTATCTTTTCTAAAGAGGCAGCAAGCAACACAGCTTGCGCTTGACCTGTTAGGACTGTTTGATCTCAGGACACAGCTGCAGGTAATTAACTGGCCTGTGAGAGCTGATCGAATGAATGAGTGCACCCAGAGAGAAACCTGGAAGCTGCTCACATCTGAGCAGCAGGGTAATTAGTTACACAGTTAGGGATGCGCCCAAAGACCTTTAATGTGTCAGGCAAATCCTGCCACACTGCAGCAACTTTGTACATCCCTTGGCAATATTCCTCAAGGACACAGAGAACAAATGGATGACATGGAGCCCACCAAGCCTTGATTTAGCGCCAGAGGAAGATAGAAGGACAGTGTACAGTCCGAGGATGCCAATGATGTGTTTGCTGCTCTTCAGCCTATTGCTCTACAAACTTGCCCTACTTTGGCTATAGATAGCTATCAGAAATTAATCAATTCCATCTTAACAATTGGGAAGTTAAAGGACCATCAATGTTAGAAACTGAGATGTGAAAGCTAGGAGTTAAATGGCACCTTAAGCCTAGGTTATGGGCACTACAATGGAATGTCTAGGTGCGCTTTTCAAAATAACAAGAATACAAGCCTGGAAATGAATAAACTGTAGCTAAAATATTAGCTTCATTTTTCACATGGTCTAGTCCTTCCCCTGCCCACCCTGCTAATATTATTAAGAAGGTCTCTTCTCTAGTTTCAGAGAGTAGCTGGAAAAGGTCCTCCTTTCCTTCCACTCTGCAGTTTTAATCTGAAATCTTAGGCACAGCACTGCACCCAGAGCTCAGAAACTGCTCCTGCTAATGAAATTCCTTGCCACAAAATGTGCCTACAACAATGGGAGTTTCAAACACTGAGGACCATGTGGTTCACGGGTTTTTAAAGGATTATGCAGTGAGACTATTGAAGAAGTAGACCCAGCTGATCCTTGCAGTTTACAGAACACTATCAAATTGTGCCATATCAGGGTTATGTAACAGAGTAGAAAAGTAACAGTTCCATTCTTGAATAGTTTTAGAGTTATATACACCCCAATCAACGGCTTTAAAATCATAAGCTATAGTTATATTAAATGGCAGTCACATTTGCATGGCATTCTTATATATATGATTTTTAGCATTCATTTTGTATGTTTCTGAATCTAAAGCTACCACTTTCCAATACTAAGGAACAAAAAAATGTGGGAAGCACTACAATATTGTCTGAAAGCACCTGGGGAAAACCAAGAAGGACAGACTAAACCACTACCTGATAGCACCCATAGAAAACATTACTGTGATCTAATATGTGTGGGATAACCAGCCTCATATAACTAACATGCTTAAGTTTAATTAATGCACTAAAGAATTAATAGCATAGAGTGAACTGTCCTGCTGGGCTTAGCTCATGTTGGGAGGAAATGGTAATCAAGCCTATTGTTCAACCTCCAGCCTAACTGATAAGCTCAGTGTGTAAAGAAGTTTGAACTGGTCGCTCCAGCTCAGACCTCATGGCTCTCATAAGCCATTCTTCAGTTCCTCTACTAATAATTTAAGATCTTTCACCACATTGTAACTAAGACAAGTTTTACTGTACTGCCTGTGCAACTTTTTCTGAATGATGTATGAAAAAGCACATGAATCTGACCTTTGAACAATTTGTAAGTAAACCATTTTAAACTTACCAAACAAGTGGTCTTTTTGTAGGCTAGGTGAAGAGGGAAACATTGGGTCTTCTCTGAGTTAGTCTTAGTTGGATGCTTTCCATTAATAAACAATTTCTTCTTTAGTGTGAATTCAATTGTCTTTGATTGTCTTTAGTATGAATTCAATTGTCTTTGATTACACACACTTTTTTTTTAAACCACCCAAGGTCAATATAATTGCAAACAGTCCTGTGAATATTGCAAATGAAACAAAATTTTTAGTGGACAAGCTTCCTTCTTGGAGTTTGAACTTTTCCTTAAATAGCAGTGTAACATCATCTTAAAAGGATAAAAATCAGACTAGCCTCCTTTGGACAACCTCAATTGCAAAACTAATAGTTCTTGTTATCATTTCAGATAATTACAGTGATGCCTCGCAAGACGAAATTAATTCGTTCCGCAAGTCTTTTCGTCTTGCGAGTTTTTCGTCTTGCGAAGCACGGTTTCCCATAGGAATGCATTAAAAATCAATTAATGCGTTCCTATGGAAACCTCCTTCAGACCAGGTCCGGGGACAGTCTGTCCCCCGACCTCTTCTGAAGGCCGGCGGGGGGCAAAAGTCTTTGCTCCCCCCCCCCCCGCCTGCCTTCAAAAGCCATCCGGGATAGCGGGAAGCACTTTCCTGCTATCCCGGACTGCTTTTAAAATGCTGGCGGTGGGGAGCAAAGCCTTTCGTCCCCCGCCGGCCTTCCTGGACCTCTTCTGAAGGCCGGAGGGGGGGGAAAGGCTTTGCTCCCCACCGCTAGCATTTAAAAGAGGTCCCCGGAGATTTCCCTATGGGCTTTCTTCTTGCGAAGCAAGCCCATAGGGAAATTTGTTTTGCGAAGCGCCTCCAAAACGGAAAACCCTTTCGTCTAGCGGGTTTTTCGTCTTGCGAGGCGTTCGTCTTGCAGGGCACCACTGTATATGCTTTCAAGTGTTCTGCTGCAGTCCCAGAACTGATACATCTGCCTTGCACAAAGAGCAAGCGTCAGGCTAACTGTATGTGCCATATTTTTGTGTCACATTTCCCCCCTTTATTTTTTCCATTTACAGAGCCAACATTTTTGTGTAGCCCCCAAACGATGAAAATCCATATATGGCAGTAGCCTTTCCAATAGCACATAAAATGTTTTACGAGCAGTATTTATTTGTGTTCCCAATTTGCGGTACGGCATTCAGAGATGTTGGAATCATGTCACAATAACCAGAAAACTGGAGCGATGTAATGCATGCCATTCTCTTGAGCAGTCAATTGCAAAATCAGGGCATTCACTAAAGTGTTGAGGCATATGTTTCGGGCAATTTAAATACACAGCAGTACAAAATGATGCCATTCCTGACCTTAATGGTCAGCACGATCACTAACGGTTTGTTCTATGAATGAAAGGCACCTTTGCTTATGGATGGACCCCCTTTCATGAATGGAAAACTCCTACTGTTTATGGAAACAAAAACTTTGTAACATAGGAAACTGCTTCCTACTATGATCCTGAGTCTGACGACTGGTCCATCTAGTGCAGGACTGCCTATGCTGACTGGCAGCGTGGGTCCAGGATTTCCAACAAGTGTGTCTCCTGGTCCTACCTGGGATCATCTGCATCCATGGCAGATGCTCTACTACACA
Organism: Podarcis gaigeae; assembly: GCF_964106915.1. NCBI lineage: Eukaryota > Metazoa > Chordata > Lepidosauria > Squamata > Lacertidae > Podarcis > Podarcis gaigeae. Next base: position 57,531,483 of record NC_139680.1, read on the forward strand.
CCTATGGCCCTCCCCACTAGATCAAACCTATTGTTTTGGAATCGGTTCATTTTCTAGTCCGTATCACATATTTCAATTGGAGCAGGCAATGTACAGGAACAATATGTAATCTGCATCTCCCCCTGCCTAGAGCAAATAAGAAGATTTCAATTAGGAAATATTGCTCTTGCATCCCCCAGCAGCTCTTCCTCCCATAGCTGTGTTGGCTTTTTTGGAGGGGGGAATGACTTTAGGGGAAATTTGATCATAGATCGCCTGATGTTATGATTCAGTTCAAAACAAACTATTTGTCTTCAGATGCAAAAATGGGAAAATCTCAAGTAGTTGCAGTCTTTTATAGCAGGGAGGACCTTTGTTGATCCAAAGGCCATATTCCCTAGATTCTGACTTTCTGGGGGTATGGCCAGAGTGGACTCTTACTTTCGCACAGTAGGCTACATTCCAGGCAATGTAAAAGTCAAATATTTCTACATCTTCCCCCCATACCCATCGCCATCTAGACAGGCAAGAGGCATTGCCCTAGTTCGAGGACACATTCCAGCCCCGCAAAAGCACTTGAAGGTGAGGATCAGGGTCAATGAAGGGTGTGGCCTGGAGAGAGAGGTGTTGCCAACTGAGGAAGTGGCATGGCTTGGGGAGAATTCCAGGGCTGCATTTGGCTATGTGGACTGGTTCCCCACCTATGTGGACTGATTCCCCACCCCCCTGTTTAATTGGAAAAGAGAGCACAATCTGAGCTCACGGCTGACTATTGCAGTTTCACAAAGCCCTGCTCCATTCTACATCATAATTAAACGGATGAATTGCTTTGAGGTGTCAGTGGATGTGGCACAATATATCAACACATGAAAGTTGTTGTTTTTTTTAATGAACAAACAGGAATTTGTCACTGAAAATCATAATCTTCTCCGCAATCAAGTGCATTCCGTCATTATTAATATTTGCTTATCTCTAGCCACTCTGCATTGGAATGCTAAACGTGTCAAAACTTTTTTGTTTATTGATCCTTTCAAATGGATAAAATCCCTCATGGAAGAAGTTCACGAAAAGGTGACCTTATGAATGAAGGCCCCTCTGTTCAGAGCCACCTCATTTGCAAAAGCAAAGAGAGGACTACAAAACAGCATGGACTCAATATGCTGCAGATGGGTTATTTTCGAAAAGGGGCCAAAAGAGACCAAATGATTGACAAGGAACTTGGAAATAAAACCACTTGTGTTGCATTTTGAAAAGAAAGACACTGCTTGGTAGTTGCTGTGCAACTCTTCCAGAGGCAACGAAGTACTTGTTAAAAGATCTTTGGAGAAAATGTAAGGTCATTCTCTCCCCATTTCTGACCTCAACATAAATATATGGATTGGGGACAGGGAATTCCTTGAGAGCATTTATTATTATATTTAGCATTTATATAGCACTTCAAAATGTCTCTTGAATGTGTTTCACATTCACTACTTTGCTTCACAACTTCCTTGTAAAGCAGGTTAGCATTATCTTGCATATTCTGAAGATGGGGTGCCAAGGGTGGTATCGAACTGACACATCCCATTGCTGCAAGGATTTTTCCTTGTGGAGTGGAACTTACCCCCCCCCCCAACTCTCCCTGTACCCTTCAAATCTGTACCAGGAAGCCTCAGATCAGATATGGGAATACATAGTGGAGGAAAAGGAAATCCTTAGGCAGGCAGGAGACTTACTTAGCACTACTTTGGATGCAACCCCAAGGCTAACAAGGCATGTGATTTATTTAAGGCTACCCAGTGTGTTCGTGGCAGAAGTGAAATTGACATTGGGGACTTTCTCTGATTCTTAGTTTAGTTCCTTGGCACTAAACCTGAGTCTGGACCTCCAAAGAAGACAAGGATCCAGTTGACAAGGGTCTGGGCTGCAAGAAGGGATTGATGAATGTGTCAACTTCAGTTTCTCTAAGTGTCTCATTTTTCGAATCTTAAGTCCAAGTTTTCCACATCAGTTTGCATTTAGGGGCGTTGTTTTTTCATTTTTTGCTCATGAAAAATAGCTGGCACTTTGATGCACACTGATCCTACTGCACACATTTTTGCAATCAGTTTTGCCTAGCGAAACACATTTTACATGCTTTCTTTCATCTTATGGCTAGAGAACATCTTTTTAAAAATTGGAGAAGTGTAAGAGAGTGTGTGTGTGTGTGTGTGTGTGTGTGTGTGTGTTCCATTAAGAATGGAGTGAAACAAGATACTACTATGGGCGTAGACGTAGTTTATGACATTGTTTGAGACCAAAAATCATCAAAGTGACAATGGTGTTGTTGAAGTTTTATAAACTCACTAATGAGTTTGCTGGAATCAAGTTACATTGGCACTCAAGTCCAATCAACTCTCCCCCCCCCCCCCCGAGAATAATTCACAGTGCAGGCCTTAACCTATAAAACAGTGAATTGGTTGCTTCAATATATCAGACAGACAACCCTTTTCCTATCTAGCACTGCTCTCTCTCTTTTAACGTCTACCAAGCACATTCTCCTGACTGCACCATGCGTAAGCTGAAGCCTACTGATGAGAGAGGTGAGTCAAAGAGTTGCTATGGAACTTAAGCCTTTTTCAGCACCTTATTTTATTCATTTATTTCATATATAATAAGAGTATAAGAGTCATATACCACTTGATTGTTTAAAAACAACAAGCCTGAAAAACAAACAAACAAACAAACAAACAAACAAACAAACCTCAAAGTGGTTTACATATTCTTAAAATGCTACATGAATTTCTCACACCTGACTTGTATAGACTTGGTGGTGAGATTAAACAGTGTGGAGACATTTTAATCAGTTATCATTTGTGTTGGTTTTTTTACATTTTGATTAATGTTCTAGTCCATTCCCCCCCCCCCCGCATGCCATAACACCACTCTCAAGTCCTCAGGGTAGAGTACTCGTACTGCTGACATGGTTCCTCCATTCAGCCAGGGACAGCAGCACTAAAACAGCACAATGGAAACCCAATTCAACCAAGGAAGGTGGTGGTGGAGAATCATATAAACCGAGCACACAATTTAACTTTTACAGAGATCTTCATGCCACTCCAGCATCATCATGCTATTTCAGCACAAAGGTTTCCTCCCTCTCTCAGAACACTGGAGCTCAAGGACTGCCAACGAAGCTCAATGGTAGAGGATTCAGGACAGACAGACAGAAGAAAGTACTGCTTCATGCAACACATGGTTAAACTATGGAACTTGCTCCCACTGCAGGCAGTGGTGGCCACCAGCCTAGATGGTTTAAAAAGAGGATTATACAAATTCATGGAGAATAAGGCTGTTGATAGAGTACACAGTTAAACTACAGGATTTGCTCCCATGCGAGGCAGTGATGATCACCAACTTGGATGGCTTTAGAGGGGGAATTAGAAAAAATTAAGGACAAAAAGGCGATCAATGGCTACCTATTAGCCATGATGCCTTATGGTCTGTCTCTATGGTCGAGAAGGTATGCTTCTCAATTCCAGAGGCTGGAGCAGCTCAGATCCTGCTTCCATCAAGCATCTGGTTGGCTACTGTGAGACCAGGATCTGGACTCGACAGACCACTGGCCTGATCTTATGTTTAGTGTTCTCAAGTTGAATAGATGGACTAAAGCCCCATCTAAATAAGCTGGCATGCCTCACACTGGACAATACCTCTGTTCTTTTTTATGAAGAGAGACCTGACCCTCATCTGATAGCTGAGAATCTGTGGTGCTAATAAATTAAACAAAGATTAAATCTAGCTGCCTTATTCGTCTCTCAACACTACACAGGCTGCCACCTCACACTCTGAGTCATCGGCTTCCAAGGACAGGCATACCAAACTCCACTATGCCCAAGTGGGGCAGCAAATTCCCAGAACTCACTTCAATCTTTCCCAGCAGGATCAATGCCTATTAAGTGATGCTGATAAAAGCAAACACTGCCAGATGATTACAAGGCATTCACATATGTGCCAATTTCAAAGCAATTATTTCCAAGCGCGTGAGCACACACACACACACACAAATAAAATTAAAATGTTTTCCTCTTTTTTCCCCTCCTGGCAGTCACATACCAGCTACAAGTTAAACATTCTATTACTTGAGTTAATCATTCAGAGGAACATTCAGAGGGAAATGACAGCATAACCTTGGTGGTAGTCACAATCTCACATCCTCCCTGCCTGCATGGGGGCCTGGCTTACCTGTGCAATTATATACCTTCCTTGGGATTAATTTAAAGGATAGTATGCATGCACATATTTGTATGTGTGCTTTATTTACCCAAGGCTCTATAACATGGAACATGTATGTATGACTTGGGCCTGTGTTATGCATTACAGCACAGCTCTTGAAAAGAAAATTCACGGCTGTCAATCCCATCTTAAAATGCGTGTGGCATTCAGCTAGTGTTTGCTAAACTCTCTACAGGGGCGAACATGCAGCCAGCAGAGTTACTGAACTGGAGCATTGTCACAGAGAATTGCAGCTGAACAAAGGAGACATTCATGCCATGCTCTTTAGTTGTAACGCAACATTAAAACTAGGATTGGGGGGGAAATGTGCACACAGAAATCAGTGCTTTTTAAGCAGCTGTGTTGCCCTCGTGCCCTTAAAGAAAGCCCTTACAAAAGGAAACACACACACAAAAAAGGCTCAGTGTTCAAAGACAGAGAAAACAATTCACACTGACGGGCTCTCTCCACTCATGAAATTGTACAAGATTATACAGCTTCCAACTACACTCCATTAGATGGCATTTAAAATGAGATACAACTGACTATAATAGAGAGCTTGTGTAAACAAGAGCTTCCAACCTCCTCCTCTTTTGATGGGGAGAAATGGAGGAGATTTAATTTTCCCTTAGTATTCACATTGCTGTGTGTGTTTAAACAAAGCCTCAAATGGCAAGGGATAGAGGAAGGAGAGCTCTTGTGTAGCACAGCTTCCTTCAGGGTCCCTTCCAACTCTACAATTCCATGATTCTGTTTATTAAATATCTACATTGCCCTCCATCCGAGGATCACAGGATGGTTTACAATATAGAAACACAAAAGTACAAAGCATAGTAACTGACAAAAACAATGGGACTAAGATCAGCATAGCATTTGCAAGATCCAGCGAACTTTCACTTCCCCAACATGGGATAAAACCTATAACAGTCTTGGGGCTGGTATAGTTCTCTTCACTCCTATTAAACGAATGGGACGGGGAAAGTGAAAAATGAGGAGGGGGAATGTGCCCCACCACCTTCTGGCTTAGCAATCAAAAGTCCGGCAGGGTGTAGCAAGGGTTGATTTCATATATTTACATTTATAAAAGACTTTTTTCAGAAAAAATGTTTAGAGGTACTTTCATTTTTATTCAAGAAAATCACCATTTTATACTTCAAATCGATAAAAATAAAAACAGTAAATGGACAAAAGAACGAAGATTCACAAAATGTTTAGGGGTATGCATACAGCTGTGTCCCCCCAGAAAACAAACACACTGACTATTAGTATAACATCTGGGTGACTAAGAACTTCCATCCTCACGTCTCTACTTGAGAACACTTTTACTTATCATTAACTGTATTGTTTCCTATCCACAGCTCCTGCCTACTACTTAACACGGTACCAAGAACACACCATGTAGAAATGCAAACCACTTTAAGAAGATGGGATCCCAGGAGCTTTACATGAATGAAATGAAAATGTTAATTCATATGGTTCAAGGGTCCTGCGAATTTCACAAGGAGGAAAACTGTGGGACAGATATTCACTTATAGACACTGTGTGTGTGCGTGCATGCACACACATGCACACAGAAAGATAAACACACTCATCTATAAGAAACAGCTGGAAGAGGGGGAAATATCTCCTATTCTGTCCTCCTCCCTGCCTCTCTGATTTCAAATGTCCCCTCTTGAAAATAGAGAGGAGGCTATCTGTTATACACCTTTGTGGGGCAGTAGTTAGAGTGCTGGACTGGGACCTAGAAAACCTGGGTTCAAACCCACATTTAGCCATTAAGCTTACCAATTGGCCTTGGGTCAGCACCATCCCTGTTTAACTTACTGCACAGAGTTGTTGCAAGGATAAAATGGAGGGTGGAACCATGTGTGTGAGAGAGGGAGGAGGGGGGACAGAGTTGTAATGTGGGTGTCAGCTGTTATTGGAATTCAGTTTGTGTTCTCTTGGCACTGAATGTTTCTGCAGTGTAGGATACTCAGATCCCTGATGATAATAATAGCAGAAGAGAACAAAGAGATGGGTGGCTTATAAGATTAGAATGGAGAAGGCCACTCTGGCCACAGTGTTGGAAGAAAGACACAGAAAATCTGTTGTGTCTGTGTAGAGTAGCAACACCGGGTGAAATAGGAGAAGGGATAGTTAAGGCACAGTATCACAGATTCCTTACATGAAGAGGCTGGGTGCTTAAAATTAGATGCACCAGAATGCTGCCTACTAGGAAACCAGGTAAATAATAATTGGCCAGACACAACATGTCTGGGTACTGAGGAGCAAGGGAGCATCTTCTCAAAGCCAGCTCTCAGGCTGGGTGTGTGTTATGCCTCTAAAGTCCACTTTCCCCATTTCTCCTTTTCCTCCTCAATAGAGAAATGCAACACGTTTCAAGATACTGCCTTGCAGTTTTTCCACTTTGATGAAAGTCACAGTATAACCCCCTTTAAGAATTAGCAATCCTTCAAGCAGAAAGCAATTGTATTAAGGGTTTACCTGGTATTCATTGGGCCAAAAGGTGCTGACGGCCAGTTCTGCCCGTAGCCAGTCTTTGCCTGTGGAGCCGGTCACATTCCAAATGGGATTTGCCAGGGGGCCCTTGTTTACCCTAACCAATATGTTCAGAGTTCCAGGGCTCACCCCTTTCTTGCTGTACAAAAGGTAGCTGAAATCAACACAGTGTGTGTCATTCTCTTTCATAGTAGGAAGCTGAAGTCGAGCCTTCTCTCCATGGCTGTGGTGTGAAGAATCCACTATCATGTACGACCCTGAGAAGAGGAGGAAGAAAAGAGTTAATGAAGTCCAGACATTCAGGAAAAGGAAGTGGTTCCTGCTTTCACAAGGTTTGTCCACTTTTTGGTCATGCACCATGATCTCTTGGCACAATTTACTACAAGTGGTTTCTATACAGGCACCCCTAATGTTCACAAGGCCTTGCATTTGGGGAAATTAGGAGGAGGTGTCAAGGGAAAAGGAGGTCATGAGCTTTGGTGGATAAAGAATTTAGCATTCTTCCTCCACAGAGACTGATCAGATGCCATCAGCATCTGATAGCTGGAGTTCCGAAATTTACATCAGTGCATTTATATAGAAGCTTATATTAGTGATTTTATAATGGGAGAAAGGGGCTCATGAAAAATCTCTTATACCATTCACATAAGACTTCCCAAGATCCATAGGAGCAAAAGACTAGTTCAGTGACAGCGCAGAAGTTCCTAGATTCAATCCTCAGGGCTTCCTGGTAGGGCTGGAAGGGGCTCTTGTCTAAAGCCCTGTCTAAACCCCAACCAGCATGGCCAATGGCCAGATGTTCAACTATGCTGACATCGGCAGGCCTGTGAGTAAGTAACAGTTAGCCATCTTTGTCTTACTGGAGGAACTGGCCCTTCTTCATAAGCATGATGCCAAAAGAAATACAGCAAAGCTCAGTCTTTGGCTGTTTTGGCTTTTAAGAAAATGTTTATAATAGATTACTGACACTTAAACCTTTGAAACCATTTATCTACATTTATATGCAATGAGGCTATTCTGCATGCCAACTAGCTTTCTAGAGATCTTTATTAACTACTCTTGAAAATGCACTTGAGGTAATGCAGGATAGATTGCTGAAAGGTTATTGCTCAATGAAAATAAAAAATAGGTCAGTATGTGACAGAAAAATCAACATTTATTTTGTTTGTGTACAAACCTTTTAATTGCCTTTCCAAGCAATTCAGCATTGCTAAAGTTAGTGTCTAATAACACAGACAGTAATGCTTTGCAGATTCAAAAACACCTCTAAAAAGTTATTACTGACATGCAATTATATTTTACTTGTGCATCTATTGAAACAAAACAAAACAAAATATTTTGTAAAGAAAAAGCAGCTAAAGTTCAAGAGTCCAGTTTACATTTACATTTGATTAACTAGACAGTAACCACTGAAGTGATGTGTGTTGTTTTTTTTAAAAAATGGGAAGACTACACTGGCTGCTAGCCAACTTATTTTTTTTCCAGTTTGCTTCTTAAATCTGGGAATAAACTGACACAAGTATATTTACATTTATAATTATTGGCAGTTACGATCAGTGATGGATCAGAGAACTTTATTAGGAGTGTCTGGCATAATTTCTATAAGGTACATAGCACACGGACTATAATATTTTATGGACTCAGTAGTTGCATGGACATTGCTGTCCTCAAATGCTTATATTGATGAGCAGAAAGAGGTCAGCAGAGTGAGTCACATATGTTCAATGGGTGACACATTTCGGCCCAATCCCCACATACCTGCTCATTGGGAAGTGCCTGAACTCAGAGAACCCGCAATTATTTTTCATAGGTATCCTTCACCTAGGGTACTGAATCTATTAGATGGGAGATTCATTATGCAGATTTAGAAGGGAGGTTCATTATGCAGATTTCGGAGAGCTCGCATGTTCAGGTGCACTTAAACTGCAGGTCACCTGAATTCAAATGCCCCAGCATTTCACTGATGTATAGCTCAAAGGGCTTAGTACATGGGGTCAACATTTTTTTTAATTGTATTGTATGCGGTTATTCTATTGGATTCTATTGTTAATAGCCCTGAAATCTTTATATTAAGGGTGCTATATAATAACTTTTTTTTTAACAATTTCACATTTATTCAATGAATCTATCAATCTGCTATGACAATTTTTTGGATCAGTTGACAGCCCAGGGAAGGGCCAGTGTTCCGTGGTATGTTACATGAGTTGCGTGCAAAAATTCAATCCCTGACTCAAACAGCTCAGTTGGCTAGAACATGGTGCTGATAATGCCAAGGTTGCAGGTTTTGTCCCTGGACAGCTACATATTCCTGCATTGCAGGGGGTTGGACTAGATAATCCTCAGGGTCCCTTCCATCTCTATGATTCTATTATTTCTAGGTAGGGATGGGAAAGACTTCGTTCTGAGACCATGGAGAGCTGAGACCAATCAGTATGGACCAAGATTGACCTTTGGTCTGGCTCACTATAAGGCAACTTTTTAGGTTCTTTCCCCCAAATTTCCCAGTCATGTGCTACAGCTATGATCTTTCATAGGAAAAGCAGATCTGGCCACTGTCACACACACTCTGATTGGGTTAACTTTATGTATGTGAGGCTACCTATGGAAATTTCAGCTTATGGGAAATGTGGCAACATCCAATATAGTTATATTTTTGATGGGGTGAAAATGCTATAGGACTAAAGTGGTACCTCGGGTTACAAACACTTCAGGCTACAGACTACACTAACCCAGAAGTAGTACCTCAGGTTAAGAATTTTACCTCAGGATGAGAACAGAAATCACGCAGCGGCAGCGGGAGGCCCTATTAGCTAAAGTGGTACCTCAGGTTAAGAACGGTTTCAGGTTAAGAACAGAGGTCCAGAACGAATTAAGTTCGTAACCAGAGGTACCACTGTAATAGCAGTATTCTGCTGCCATGTGCAAAGGCTTCCAGTAAGTTCCTGGTTGCTGTTTTTTTAACTACAAAACCCTGAATAGTTTGGAACTGCCTCCTCCCGTATGATCCTGTTCATCTGCTGTGTTGAATATTGGAAGTTTTGCTATGCGTTTCACCATTTCAGAAGCAGATTTGGCTAGAACCTTGGCAATTACAGCACCCAGTTTATGGAGCTCCATTCCTAGAGAGGTGAAATTGGCACCATCTCTTTTAAGCTTCAGGTAAACAAAGACTTCTTTATGCCACCAAGCTCTCAAGAGAAAAATTGGCTGATAAGAAAAATGAAACAGGTAAGCTCCTCTTTCAGAATCTTCTGCCCCATCCCTACCCTGAATGTATTTCCATCTCATCCAGACTACAAAACTGGAAGTGAGCCCAAAAAGAGATTCAGGCATGTATTTGCATTGGACCACACCTTTGCCCAGATAGCATCTACCTTGGCCCTAAGGCAAGCAACAAGACCAAAGCAGGCAAGCAGCCCAGAATGAACAGAAGAACACGCTCTAATTAGTCCAAAAGGAATTCTTAAAGGTGGGCCAGGGCTCCTATTTGTGACTATTGTAGCATAAGTTTCATTATTCTTCCTGCCAATATAAAGAAATTGGTATATTAAAAAGGATTTCCACTAAAAACAATGCAACGGTAAAATGGAATATCTTTTAAAAAGTTATAAAAATGGTTATACAGTCATACCTCGGGTTAAAGTTGCTTCAGGTTGAGCACTTTCGGGTTGCACTCCACAGCAACCCAGAAGTAGCGGAACATGTTACTTCCGGGTTTCGCCGCTCGCGCATGCGCAGTCAAAATGACGTCACACGCATGCGCGGAAGTGGCGAATTGCGACCCGCAGACGCGGGTTGCGTTCGCTTCAGGATGCGAATGGAGCTCCAGAACAGATCCCATTCGTATCCAGAGGTACCACTGTAGCATCAAAGATTGTGCTTTGTTCACTTCTCTCTATTCTGGCTTCCTTAAAAAAACCCCCAAAACCAAAAACCAAAACACTTCACCCGTTTGCAAAACTAAATTAGTAGAAAAAACAATCCTGCCACCTGCATGTTAATATTATTATGCCCTTCAAAAATAAAATCACCGCACCAAAAGGACTGCCCTTTTAAGTTTTGTTTGATAGCACTGTGTTAGCCCCAAACAACTACAGTCGTACCTTGGAGTCGAACGCCTTAGTTGTCAAACAAATCAGCTCCCGAACACCGCAAACCCGGAAGTGAGTGTTCCAGTTTGCAAAAAATTTTCAGAAGCCAAACGTCCGATGCAACTTTCATGGCTTCCAACTGGCTGCAGGAGCTGCAGCCAATTGGAAGCCGCACCTTGGTTTTTGAACCATTTTGGGAGTCAAATGAGAACCAAGGTACGACTGTATTTTGAACGCTTTTCTTAGCTATTAATCACAGCTGCCAGGGCAAGAAATGGCCACTATATAGTTGATAAGAAAGAGAAGTGACAGTCACATTTGCGCATCACAACCATGGCTTACTGTGAACAATCAATAGGCTAGTGCATGTTGCTGAATCACTCCCATTTCACTGCTTCCTATGTTGAGCTGGGAGCAACAAACCACCAAACCTAGCTAAGCATGACTTGTGATGCAGCACTTGTGGTTTGTCTGTTTCCAAGCAAACTCTGATGCTAAGCCCAGGTTTGTTCACAACTCAGGCCTCGAAAGCTGACATCAGCAGCAGATGTTGACATAAACCTGGAGAATACCACTGCAGGTTAATTCTCTGATTTCTCAAACGTCATTGTACAAAGATAAAAGCTCTATTGATTATTCTGGCCACTTTTCCCTCTGGCCAGTGGCACAGTGTGGAAGGGGGTCATAGGGGTGGTGGCCCCAGGTGCAAAATTGTTAGGGGTGCAAAATTTCAACACCCAGTGTTGCCGCAATACAGCTGTACTGGCATAAGTGGTCCCTTAGGCTGAGGAAGGTCCCCATCCCTGCTGTAGGTGGTACTATAGATTGCAGGAGCCACTTCAAAGGAAGCAAAACCATAGCAATTAGTTCAGAAAAATCCTTCCACTCTCTTAGAAAGCCAGAAGGGCTGGTGTCACACATTGCATGGTTGATCACCTCCTTCCAAGTGGCCTTGCTATCTGCTTTGCCAAGAGAAGAGAAGAGAAGAGAAGAGAAGAGAAGAGAAGAGAAGAGAAGAGAGAAAAATGAAGTGGATACATTTATAGGGAAGCTTTTTATGGTTTTATATTTTTATATGATAGAAGAGTGGCTGGGGCAATCCTTTCAGATGGGCGGGGTACAAAATCATAATAATAAGCTGGCCCAGTGATGATCATAGAACCCCACTTCTGCAATCCCAGGGTTGGGTGAGGCAGGGAAGGGGGTGCGGGGGTTTGTGTGCGTGCAACCTTAACAACCCAAATAAGTTTGAGAATAGCAGCTTTATTATGTTCAGCCAGAGCCCTAAAGATGGCAGTTAGCAAGCTGATATAATGAAAGGGAGAAAAAAGATTGCATCAACAACTCTCAACAAAGGCCTAACCAGGCTATATTCTTCAGCAATCTCAGACATGCCCATTATTTTGTGAAATATAAATTAATAAATAGAACCAGAGGTGCAGAGGCCCAATGGAACAGTTACACTGTAGAGTTTAGGTTATTATACAGCTTTGCCTGGCAGGGGGAAAAATAAGTACCTTGAGATGCTAAAAAGAATGAAACTTTCTCACAGCTAATAAAACACATTTATTTCTCTCAGTATACTTGGTAGCTATTACATCCTTCAATTGTGAATTCATAAAGAAACCTGAGTGAAATAAAAGTAATGCAGTTACATGGAAAATGTATGCTTTATTTTGGAAGCGTCGAAAAGCATTCCCCATCGGTGCCATGTTGAACACTGAGTTTGGAACAATGAGCAAATACTTATTTACAATGTGCTGGATCCTGGTTCCTGCATCTAGTATTTCACTAGCTATCAACTGGCAAGCAAAAACAAAATTCCAACCTCCTAGTCTTGGCAGATGCAAAGGGGACAGAGATTGCCATTGCAGTTGCAAAACTGCTATGTCCTCTCGTTGGAGGTGCAAAATCAGAAGTGATGCAGGACCAAACCAAGATGCCTCTTATCCTCTGCAGCTGTGAAGAGGGAAGCAGGGATAGTTGCTGTGCTGCTGACATGTCCAGACGGGGTTCCTCCTTGATCTCACATGAAGGCACAGTGCAAGGCCAGAGACAAGGGGAGAACAATTGTCTTAGCAACCACAAGTTTTGCCTTGGCTATCAAAGCCAGCCAACCCATAGCTGTGGACCCTGGGTGACAACAATGATTTTGTTGAACCTTGAGTGCATTCAGACTTGGGGATTATGGCATCAGGGTTCCTGATTACAGTGGTACCTCTGGTTAAGTACTTAATTTGTTCTGGAGGTCTGTTCTTAACCTGAAACTGTTCTTAATCTGAAGCACCACTTTAGCTAATGGGGCCTCCTGCTGCCGCTGCGCCGCCGCTGCACAATTTCTGTTATCATCCTGAAGCAAAGTTCTTAACCCGAGGTAATGTTTCTGGGTTAGCGGAGTCTGTAACCTGAAGCGTGTGTAACCTGAAGCGTATGTAACCCGAGGTACCACTGTATAATGCCAGGACTCCTTTCTTGGTTTCTATCATTCATTTTACACTGCAGAACCTGTTGTGTTATACAACTGTGGCTTTTTGATCAATATACCACCTTGTCACACTAAATTTAAATGGCAGGAAAGAACCATGTTTGCCACCTTGAGTTCTTTAAAGGAAATGTGGGATATAAATAAAATAAAGCCAAAATCACATATAATTAAAACACATTGGGTTCAATGGTGGGTGGGATTGCCAAAGTCACTTTTCCTGGAAACTGCCCCCTTTGTAATTTTTATTTTTGCCACATGCATAAAGCTGAATGTGCACAAGTTAATTACAGTGGTACCTCAGTTTAAGAACAGCCCTGTTTACAAATGATTCAGTTTACGAACTCCGCAAAACCAGGAGTAGTGTCCCGGTTTGTAAACTTTACCTTGGTCTAAGAATAGAAGTTGAATGGTGGAAGGGCACCTCATGAGGTGGGAGGCCTCATTAGGGAAAGCACGCCTCGGTTTAAGAATGGCTTCGGTTTAAGAATGGACTTACGGAATGGATTAAGTTCATAAACTGAGGTAACACTGTACACTTAAGTTGTGGGCTTACTGTGATAATAAAATCACAAGGAAGAAATCAACAAGACATACATGCATGAACAAGTTAATGAATGAACTAGCAGGACTAACCATCCATTCATAAACTTCTGGGAAATGGCTAGTGTAAACAGAATTTGAAGCCAAAACCACGCTCGATGAGAAGATGGCAAACACTTCCAGTTTTGTATGACTATACTGAAATGAGATCATACCAACAATTGGTCTAGCCCCCTAACCTGACTGACATAACCTGCACCATAAACTAATGAAGCACTAATGAAGCTTGCAAATTGGCATGTGAAGCTTCCATTTTGACATGATTATACTGCAGGTCAGACCACCAATCAGGCTAGCTCTACCACCTGGCATGACCTGTGCCATAAACTGTAGGGCACTAATGAAGTACTTAAACTACTCACCAATGCATAGGTACTTTCCAACTCAGACCTCATAGTCTAGACAATAATACAGGGTCCTGGCTATGATTATATGCATATGGTCAGCAGGGGAAAAGAACCCTTTAATTACTGGCTGCCCTGTTTGCTCTCGATTCATGACCCACTTTATTTATTACGTTTTCAGTGATCGAGTAGTTAGTGACTAATTACTTGATGTATGCTCTTGACAAGCTCCACTAATTAAAGGGAACACCACAGGTGTCTTGCCGAAGCTAACGATCTTACCATAAGCCAGTCTGCAATCAAGTGAGCTAAAGAGTTATGGTCCAATTCTCAAAGAAACCCAATGCCCTCAAATCAAATCACTCTGCATGGGCATGGCTTTTCCTGCATGCCAACCACCTGAAAGAAGTTGTTTTTGAAACCTCAGGACTGACTATCCTTCATTTCACATCAAAGGCTCTCTCCTAAAAAGGGTCTTAATATCTTTTTTCATTTGTAGGCAATGCCCACAGGCTTGTTCATGGTGACAAAAGCAGCAGCAAAATTGTGGTTTCTTGAGTTCCCTTCAATACAATTAGGCAGATGTGTTGCTCTGTGTTATTTTAATATCTGCAAGTTAAGCTAGGCAATAAATGAATATTACAATGCTGCTTATTAAGTACCCAGCTATTATTTAGCATCACTAAATAAGGCCCATTTAAAGACAAGAAAAGGGGGAAGGGAACCATTTTGAGAAACTTCCATGTTTTTAGTTGCATTCAAGATTTTAACCAGGGTACTACTTACAGATCATTTGCAGGGTCAAAATGCCACTGTGATAACCAAGGGTGAAAGAACTGAAGCTTTCAGGAAATAGGATTTGTTTTCCACCATAATTATATCATTAACTGGATGGTAATGAATTTTATCATGCCAACCTAGCAGTTCGAAAGCATGTCAAAGGGCAAGTAGATAAATAGGTACTGCTCCAGCGGGAAGGTAAATGGTGTTTCCGTGCACTGCTCTGGTTCGCCAGAAGTGGCTTTGTCAAGCTAGCCACATGACCCGGAAGCTGTACGCTGGCTCCCTCGGCCTATAGAGTGAGATGAGCGCGGCAACCCCAGAGTCGGTCACGACTGGACCTAATGGTCAGGGGTCCCTTTACCTTTACCTAATGAATTTTATTTCATATGATATGACACTTATTTAGTGGCACTGGTAAAAAAAAGTATGGTAAATTTTTGCTTTCCAAGTTCAGAACACAATGCAGTGAATAAATCAAACTTTTTTTGAATTTATGAGTTAAATATAGTTTGTATATATTAGACTGTACTCCCAGGTGCAAGCCAAAATTATATATAATTATATGACCTCGGGGTCATAATGGCTAACTGAATAAAGGTTCTGAGCTAGCATGCAGCACCCATGCAAAAGGTGAATTCCATGTCAAAAGCTGCATAGACCTCCCTTTGATCAATTAGTATAACAATCTTTTTAAATAAGAAAAATAGGGATCATTAGGAAAGGGACTGAAAATAAGTTGGCAATATAATAATGCCATTATAGATTTGGTGCAACTGCATTTGGGGTGCTGTGTAGAGATCTGATCACCTCAACTCAAAAAGGGTATTGTAGAGCTAGAAAAGGTCTAGAAAAGGACAGCCAAAATGATCAAGGATTGAAGTAACTCCCCTAATGAGGAAAGGTTTACTGTGCACCATTTGGAGACTTTTCAGTTAACAAAAAACGGTGAGTAATGGGGCACCTGACAGAAGTATAAAATTATGCATGGTATGAAGAAAGCAGATAGAAGGACGCTATCTCTCTTTGGTCTGATTCAGCAGTGCGGCTCTTATTTTGCATTTTAATGGTAGCCTATGCAACAGCTCATTACAACAGTGTGTCTCAGTTTTCATCAAAAGCAGCAGTGATAGCAGCCCAAACTAATTTGCTGTGCCTGGACTGACCAGAATTGAGGTTCGGAGCCTAGTGAAAACTGTATTAATGTGGAAGATTCCTGAGCAAATGCAAAAATAATTCATTTTATCTTTTGATGGGAGAGTTAGCTGAGTGACGTTTAGAACAATTACAAGCTTTTGTCTTTCATGAGATTCTTTTGTCATAGAAGCTTAGTCATGGATGCCCATACCAAAAGGAATCTTGCATAACAGTGTTTGGAAATACTGGTTGCTGGACTGCTCTTTTAAGCAATAGAAATGTCTCCAAACCGAAATGTAGCTTTGGTTACAATTATTGCCCAAGGGAGAAAACATGTATCTCTGTTTCAAGCCTTATCAAGCTGGGGTGACAAAGGGAATCATACCTGTGTCTGAATAAGACATGTCTCCATCTCTGCTTACAATCAGTATTGTAAAATGCTTGTTAAGAAGGGGGGGGGGGACCCAGAGAAATGATATTGGAGGCTGTGAAATGACCCACGATTATGATAAAAAAAGCACCTGCATTCTTTAGCTTCGACTAGAAATGGAATAGTGTTGTTCAAAAGCTGGATATTTCATATGAGAATGAGCTGGCTGAGCAAAATGGGAATTTAGCAAGATAAGTTACAGTAGGCATCCAAATTCATTTGATATTCACCTCCTTAAAATGATCAAGTAAAAAAATGTGAGACTCATTCATCTAGGCAGAGATTTTCATGTTCATTTGGCTTTCCGTGCCCCCTTCAAATTCCCAGCAAGATTGGTTAAAGACTGATTTGAAAAGCTAACCGTTATCAAGGGGGAAATGCTTTAAGAAGCCATGACTTACAAGGAGAATCTTGAACAGGGTCTGAACCCCCCACCCCCTTCCCTCCCTTGCATGCCACACACTGTTTGGCGTTAAGCTTTTATTTGCTGACAGGCTACTGTGTTTTAAATAAAAAACTCAGAAGTTTTTTAAAAAGTGCAAGCGCTGCATATTAAAATAGTGGTTTAAACAGAATACAGAATGTGCCGTAACCAAGACCGCTGAGCTTTTTCAGCACTGCACTGTCGTGTCCTGTCTCACAAATCATGCCTCCTCTTAAATGAATAATTCCAGAGGCACTACAAAGGTTTTTAAGGCATATTTTGAGGGCACTGGAGATTCTGACTCTAGAGGGGCCAGGCTTTAAGCTTGTTTTTCTAGGTCATGACAGTGGGGCAGGGTGTCTAGATTTATGATCACTCTTTGAACTGTTGAGAGGTAAGACTTAGGACTAGGCGGGATGTAGTATAATTATGCATTATTCAGTTTGTGTGTTGGGTTTTTAAAAAAACACACAAAAAATCTAGTTATATTATTGGGGAGAAAGGGTTGAGGAGGCCAGATCTTTCCTTTAAAACTCCTGAACAAATGCATATATTTCTGGTATATCCATATGCTTTATTTTAATACATTATCCTATAAGAAACTGCAATGGAGAGAAAAACGCTTTTCATTTAAAAGTCTTCTGATGGCCAGCAGTGAATCAACC
Source organism: Podarcis gaigeae (assembly GCF_964106915.1). Lineage (NCBI taxonomy): Eukaryota > Metazoa > Chordata > Lepidosauria > Squamata > Lacertidae > Podarcis > Podarcis gaigeae. The sequence goes on from NC_139680.1 coordinate 57,549,153, forward strand.
TTTTGGGAAGCAGGCCACAAAGAAAGTGTATTGTCTGAGGGCATTCTTTGCCTACTCACATAACATTATGGGCTATATTTGAAGTAGATATGGAACCTACCATTCACTGATTTAAAAACTGATTGTCCCGCACTTGTTTTGTTTGGTATTAATATTGCTCTGTATGTTTTACTTTTATGTACCTGAAACTTTACACGGGTGGCACTGTGGACTAAACCACTGAGCCTAGGACTTGCCAATCAGAAGGTCAGCGGTTTGAATCCCCACGACAGGGTGAGCTCCCGTTGTTCGGTCCCTGCTCCTGCCAACCTAGCAGTTCAAAAGCACATCAAAGTGCAAGTAGATAAATAGGTACCACTCCGGTGGGAAGGTAAACGGTGTTTCTGTGTGCTGCTCTGATTTCGCCAGAAGTGGCTTAGTCATGCTGGCAACATGACCCGGAAAAGCTGTCTGCGGACAAACGCCAGCTCCCTCGGCCAGTAAAGTGAGATGAGCGCTGCAAGCCCAGAGTCGTTTGCGACTGGAATTAACTGTCAGGGGTCCTTTAACTTTACCTTTTTACCTTAAACTTAATGGCAATAATAAAAGTTATTCAAAAAGAAAGAAAAGAATAGACCACTCTTAACACACACTACATTGGATGTGCAGATACAACAGTGCCCAGTGAATACATTGTGGCGTTTGCCTCCTAGGATGGGGCTAGAAAAGGGTTAAAATGGGTGTGATGTGATTGGCCAGTGAGAATGCAAGGGGGGAGTAAAAGATAGAGTGGGAGGTTTTGAAAAGTCAGTTGAGGTCTGGGAGTTGACAGTTGAGGTTTGGGAGTTGGGAGTTGAGGCTTGGGTGTTGGAGAAGGAAGAGGGAGGCTTAGGTGTGGGTTGGTAGAGTTGTATTGTGAGAGAGTGAGAGGAATTGATAGGGAGTTAGATAGATAGTTGGGAATAATTCAGTTTGAAGTTGTAGGAACTAAGATTTAAGAAACTGACAAGAGAAAAATAAACCGAAACCATACGCTTATTCCTGCACTTAAAAATAAACTTGATTATTTGTTTATGTTAACAACTGTCTGGACTCCGTGTGTCCCGTGAGAAGCGGGGTGGTGGCAGTGAAGAAAGCTAATGCAGTGGTGGCACAGGGTCAACACTAAACCATGGTTTAAGGCTACACGCATAAGCCATAACAAGCCTGCATAAAGCCTTGTGCTCACACACTTCCTCCTCCCCCTATACAGATGGAATAAATATTTCTGAAACATTTATTTAAATGTTTAAAGAATCCTGACATGTGAACCAGAGATTGAGATAGAATTTAAACCACAATGTCCCTAACAGAAGAGCCTTCCTCAAACTGTTAGCCTCCAGATGTTTTGGACTACAACTCTCATCGACCCCAGCCATTGAACTAGACTGCAGTGGAACACACACAAAAAACCATTAATCTCAAAATGGTAAGTTAGTTTGTATTAGATGGGATAGATACACTGCTCTTAGCAGCTCTTTACTGTTGCCTCGCAGCAATACATTAGTATGAGGGTTGTAAATAAAGTGTTAAATAAAACAAGAATCTCCTGAAGCTGCTTATTGTGAGCTGTTGCTACATGCCTCTCAGTTTCCCCATTTGTTCCAGCTTTTCAGCAGATGAAAACATTACTTTTTGTCAAATTTGACAATGATCCCTTCAAAGGAAGCCCAGTTGCTTTTAGTGCATCTTTGGTGGTGTGAAGCGCCAAGTGGACTGCTAGTTACTTGGTGGGCATTGCCTCTCAAAAAGGTTTTTAAGGCAAAAACATTGGAATCCTCCCTCTAGGATTAGGAGGAAAGAGTATATGCTGTAATGAAAGGTCCTATAGATGAATTATTTGCTGTTGCTCTCTCTCTATTTGGCATCACAGTAATTGATTTGGACAAGTAACGTTTGGATAAAACCGGGAGATTGTGTCCTTACTTAAAATACAGCTTTACAAAGTGAAATCAATGACTGGCTCTAAGACTTTAAAACTGTGCGGAATTTTGTAAGATCTTTCTTGCCCACAAGTTCAGTTAGAAATAATTGGTTATAGTATCACTATTAAATGAACAGTACTCTTTCTCCCAGTAGGGGCTGCCATAGTAATGATAGAGCACTGTACTTAACAGCAGGAGGCCAAGTCTCATGAGGTAGACTGGGCTTGAGAACATTATAGTCCCATTATCCGCCATTAAAAAGAAATCAGGCAGCAAGTGTCAAAACAGAGTTAAGATAAATTCCATTCCAGAGCCTCAGCCATGTACACGGAATGCAGAGAGTCACTTAGGAGCAACAGGTGCTTTAACGAAGCAGATCCAGGATATGACACACATCCTAATCCAGATGTAAAAAGGCAGCTATTAAACTTCAGAAAGCAGGCTTCCAAGAAGAGGTGATGAAGAGTACCGTATTTTTCACTCTATAACACGCACCCGAGGAAAATCCGTAGGCATGCCACCCGTAGGCATTCCCTCCATAACACGCACAGACATTTCCCCTTACTTTTTAGGAGGAAAAAAGTGAGTGTTATGGTGCAAAAAATACGGTAATCTCAACCATGAGCACAAAAGATTTTGTGTTCTGCTGAGGGGGGCAGGGGAACAGGGCATCTTAAAGCTGTGAGGATCAAATAAAAGATGACTCTCATAGCAAATGGTGGCATTCATGCTCATAAATACAGCATTGTTCCTGACATGTACTCTTAAATATACCTTGCTATCAATTTTGCCCCATCCTCTCCCTCCTAAGTCGGAAATGGCATTCCTTTATATGTTGATTGTGGTTAATTATCTATGTTTTATGTTTACATGGCAAACTGCTTTCCTTTATATTGATCTATTAACAGTGGAGTTCTAGTGCCTACTCTGCATAAGTCTCATGGATTCCCATGTAAATGGGTGTAGAACGGTAGCCTTAATTTTCCCTTTGCCCCAGTGCTCAGAAAAAAAAACAAAACTAACAAAACACATGGACTATGAAATGGATGTTGGAATAAGCAACTTCCTCTATCTGTATGGAATTCACCAGAGGCTTGTCATGGTGTTTCAGTTGGAAACAGGAGAGTACCAAACTTTACTGAAAAGCTGTAGGCAAAGTAGGGGGCAGGGAAACAAGTGACTATGCTTGAGAGGTAAGGAGCTAACAGCATACCCGATGTCCCACTGAGACCCACCTGGTTGTACACTGCACAGTGCCAAAAAGACATGGAAGGCAAAGGACATGGATTTTCATTGTCTACCAGAGTCCCTGGCAAAGTGCATCTTGGTGTCTGTTGCCTGTTAGGAAGATCTGGTGAAAAATTCTAAGCTTCCTACATCATCCTTTCTTTTGAGCAATGAACTTAAGAGAGAAAATCCATGTTTAAGGAGAGTTTTCTGATTTCACAATGAATAACACCCAATGCTCAAGTCTCTGCACCTCTTATTTTTAACATGTGAATATAGAAAAGGAGAAAACATGGGGATCAGAAAAATATTGCGATAAGGAAGTGGTTAGGGGGCAAAATTTCAGCCAAATTTTATTTTTCAGACACACCCGGGCAAATTTTTGCCATGATTGCTGCTAATCCTTTTATAACAGGCCGTGGGAGCCTCAGGCAGTAAATGTCTTGGCAGGTCAGCCCTGTAAATGAACTAGGCTTGCTGCATTCACATACACAAACACACACATTCCCTCCAAAGGGCTGTCTGTATCTTGGTTCCAACTTTCCAACTCCTGAAATGAGAGAAATGATAATGGAGAAGGGGTAATTAGGTACACTTAAGATATTTTCCTCTATGGAAAATGATTGGTGGGGCACACATTTTTGGTAGAATTGCTGAAACAGTTGGTCATCATGGAAAGAATTTAAACTCAGTGATCCAATCCATATTCTGTGGTTCTCAGGACCTCTAGGTAGAGAGTCTCTGGAACCTGGTTCTTTCAGGGAGTTACGGTAGATAGATATATCACATCCTTCATCACATATGCAGCCTCCATGTCTCCTGGTGCCAAGAAGACCCAACAGAGCCTTGCCTTGTCTTACTTCACCTGTGAGATTAGTCATTGTTTGTCTTTCCTCCTGTATAAAAGTTCAACTTGCCATGAGCCCAACTGTGCAACATTATGCTCTGTGTCAAGCCCATAACTCACTTCCGGAGCCCCATTAGTTTCCTGCCCAGCTCCAGGCAACAAATGAGCCTTGAACCGTGTGTTTTTAAAAATGTATTTTAAAAAAATATATAGACATGAAAAACAATTTACACTACTTAGAGCTAAGCAGGTTTTCTTTTTTCTTTTAATGTATACACACACATTCTATTGTTATATGTAATCAAAGTGAATTCAATGAATCCATACATCACATATAAAAAAGGAGTAACAGTAATTATACAATCAACACAACATCCAAAAGCCTGGCCACACCTAAGATTTACCTCATATTTCTAGATCAGTGTATCAAACAACACCAAGCGCAATAAAGTATGTTAATTTATTTAACCATCAGCATGAGGATTTCTACTTGTGTGGTGGAATTTTTCCCTTCCACCCCCCACAAATCTGTTCAAGGGGACCCCACAAGTTTCTGAAGCAGATTTTTTTTGGGGGGGAGGTGAGGTTCACACAGGATGGGGAGAGGGGGTGAAGTTCTCTTGAGCACATGGAATTATTATGCTGACAGAGCACGTTAGTTGGATACCACCCATTGTTCCTTTGGACTGCAGTGAACACACTAAAGAAATATAAGTATCGGCATTCTTCCATTTTACTATCAGCTTCAGAGTTTCTCTGATGGTATCAGTTTTCTATGAGTAAAGATGCTAACACAATTATCAATGAAGTTAATCATTCCTAGGTCCCTCAGTCACCCACTGAAGAGTACATTCCATTAGCCTAGCCTTCTGGTGCAATTCTACTTTTGCTGTTTTTTAAAACCCTTACAGTCTAGTTCTCCATGGCTTGCCAAGGAAGTTGCCCACATGAAACTCCCCCCCCCCTTTCTTAGGGCAAATGAAGAGAGAATCCCTAAGAACAGCTGCAAAATAATTTGAGCCAGTAAAGACAGGTCGCAGTTAACACACACGTGTTGAACTCATATTGCACAAGAAGAACTTGACAGCCCAGAACAAAATGACAGCCCCAAGGGAAGAATGGGATTCAGGCATGCTCTAGCTGCTGTTATGGGGTGATGAATATATTGTCATGTCATTACAGAATTATTCTAAAAAGTCAGTTCACAAGGAGGCAAGCTATAGCTAGCAATTATTTTCCCCTTTTTATAATAGGACTCCTTAAACCTAAGTCATTCAAATACAAGTTTAATACATTTCACAACAAATAGGGGTTTAAATGCTCTTAACTACTTGGGTGTTCCAAATGGGATAGCCAGGTGCCTTTCTAATAGTACAGAAATGCCACCAACACCCCCTGCCCCAATACTTCCTTATTTAAGATTTCTTGCACAGCCTTTACCAAAAGGTCCCCAGGGCAGATTAGAACAATATAGTAGTTATAAAACCAAATTTTAAAACCTACAGTTTTAAAAGCAAGCAGCACAGGAAAACCACTCCAGCCAAAAGAGAGCAGTACTGATTCAATGATAAAGGTGGGTCCCAAGGAAGAAAATGTCTTAATGGTCAAAGGCAAGGGTTATCATCTGGTGAAGGCTATACAACAAAGATATGCTAGACACACCTCTGTGAGGAGAAAGTTCCATGACTAGGGACTGCCTACTATTGCCCGTGCATACCCAGAGGAATGGCCACCTTTAATTAGGCAAATATTCAGCACAACCGAGGTAAGCAGCAGTACAGAGATACCAGAAATATGCAACCTAAAGTCATGGGCTGGCTGTTTCAAACTTATCTTTCAAATTACCTTGTCAGTTCTCTGGGCACACAGCCAATAGCACAAATGTCCCTCCAATCTGTTGACCAGCCTCCCCCAGCATGGTGTCTTCCAGAAATCATGGGCGACAATTCCCATCAACTCCCGCCAGCACAGCTGCAGTCCATTATATTTGGAAGAAATCACATTGGGGAAGGCTGCCCTAGACCCTGTATGAGGCACTCTGTTTCCATTCTCTCCTTAGCCTCTTTCTTTCCCCACCTTCCTGACTTCCAGCCACTCTTTCCCCACAGCCCACTAGCAGCTCCTTCTGCCACCTTGCTTCATGCATCTTCCTCGAGTGTAATTCCCACCCTGCCTGCCTTCTCTTCCATGGCGTTGAAGTAAATGCAATTCATTCTGAACTCTAATTTGCTTTGAAACAACTCTGTAACGTATTACAGCCAACTCAGCTGAAGTCGGGAACTGTGGGGAGTTGGAAAATAGAAGGAGAATATATACTTGGCTTTTGTAAATTAATCTTCCCAATTTCAACGCGCACGTATATATCAGCCTGCACATTTGCCAGAGTGCATTTTATTTGTCCATTTCTATTTTCGGTAGGCAAAAGCACTGCAAGCACCTAATACATTTTAGTCTCTTTAGTATACCAAGCAAAATGTAAATCGGTACTTCCTTAAAGGCACACAAAACGGCCAAACAAGCCGTGCAACACAGGAAGCCACTACATCGCCAGGGACCTAAAGTCTTAGTTACTGTAACAACTTGGAAAAGCCATTTGCAATCTGTTTCTCCTAGGTATATCGATTCCCTACCCCTCATCCCACCCCCTCCGGATGTGCGTTAGTAGGTAAACTCATTAGCTAAACTCCTGTTCTATCATGTTGACAGGTGCAACTACAGCAAGCGGGAGGAGACAGGCACGCACGTGAGGTGCCAGCTGTGCCTTAAATCTTATGGACATAAAATATTTGTAGAAGCAAACACCACCATGGCATAGAACAATACAAGTTCCCACCACCGCGTCTCCTGCCAAGCAGCATCTGCAATCAACCCATATGTGTCTCAAGAGAGCCGAGGCAATTTGAGGGCTAAAGTAAATGTGATGTGGGGATTTCACGACTGGAGCTCCTGATGAGTATTTTTCTCCTTCGCAACAGCTTGGCAGTGGGAGGATTTGCATCAGGGCGGGGGCAAAGGGCTAGCCTTCCAGATTCAAATTGGTGTGGGTGTGGGTGTGGGTGTGTGTGTACGTGCTACATCAGGAGCTGCAGTCAGAGAACTCCCACATCACATCTGTGTGATGTGTGCCCCCTCCCCCCGCCTTAGATGTCGCTCACCTCACATGGCAGTTGCAGGACAGGCCTTTGTCATGTATGTAAGCAATGTAGCAACATTTCAAATACTCTTACTGCACATAGGGTAGTGCAGAGATGGAGCCTTTTTCCACAGTAGTGCCATCACTTTTGGAGCATGAATCCAGGCCAGGCAGACACCGTGCACTCTGGTAGATTACACACTGCTGCAGTCCCACATGCAAAGTGTCAGCACAAGAGTTACATAGAAGGAGCATCTAAACTGATTATAGACAAGCAAAATAATAATAATAATAATAATAATAATAATAATAATACAGTGGTACCTCAGGTTAAGTACTTAATTCGTTCTGGAGGTCCATACTTAACCTGAAACTGTTCTTAACCTGAAGCACCACTTTAGCTAATGGGGCCTCCCGCTGCCGCGCCGCCGGAGCACGATTTCTGTTCTCATCCTGAAGCAAAGTTCTTAACCTGAAGCACTATTTCTGGGTTAGCGGAGTCTGTAACCTGAAGCATATGTAACCTGAGGTACCACTGTAATAATTTTTTAAAAAAATCTGTTTATAACGGGTTTGGGTGGTATTTCTCCCAAAACTTGTTTTCTGCCTTTCCAAACTGATTCTTGACTTCTGCTGAAGATACTTTTAATTCTGAAAGCTCATTCACATTCTGTGACCAGCATGCTTGCCCTAAATACACCAAAGTTTGTAGTACCAAACACTGTGAAACATCAACAGGGAAGGGTGCTCAACACATGTAGGAATTATCTGTGACCTGGGTGGATTTATCTGTTATCTGTTTCCAGATCACATGGAGTAGGCTTCTCTGTTGCAGCCATTTCCCTAATTAGTGTATTGTGTTGGCAGGAGATACAGCAGTGGTGGGCTCTTTTCTTCACACAGTAGTTACTATGTGACTTTGAATGCTTTGACAGGACTTACCTTCCACCTAGATCTTGCTCCTTTGCCCTTACCACAACATAAATGCTCCTTGTGCAACACTCTCATGAAATTGTGTGTGTCAAAACTGATTTATCCAGGAGAATGGATGGATAAAAACTAATAACCTTTTTTAAATCTAAGGAAACAACTGATCCATCAGTGTGTGAACATAGCAGGGTTTTTTTAAAAAAATGTGTAGGACATATGGGATTAATAAAAGACATATCCGCTGTAGAAAAATGGGAACTATGCAAGATGTAGAAGAGGCAATATGGTTAAAGAAAATGCAAGAGGGATTTGATCTAGATCCCCTCAGTCTGCATGTACAGCTGGAGTAAAGGGACTCTGAATACAAACATAACTCTACATAAGGATGACCCTGGACCAACAGCAACTGCTTCATGTGAAGGAATTCTACACACAAATAACAGCACACATGTTGAGCCCCTTCAGACACCCAGTGGCAGGACTAGCCTGTGAAATCCAGCATTCCCATTCCCTGCTACACACATTCAATGGATGATGGTTATAATGTCTTAGTCAAAGTATTATTATCAATTTTAAATATTATTTATTTAAAATTATTACTTGCTGCTATTTCTCTAAGTAACTTAAAGTGACTTAAAGCAATAAATAAATAGCAAATGTTTAATCCTGCATAAAAACAAAACACAGAAAAATCTAAAACTCATATTCTTAAAAGGTGGGACTAAAACATCCCACTCATGGTGGGAGGCCACAGATAAATTAAAAGCCAAAGGCCTGGCAGAAAATAAATGTTTTGGGCTTGTGCGTAAAAGGTTAAGCAATTATCGTGCCAGGCAATGCTCTCTGGGGAGAGCATTCCACAAGCAGGAAGTCACCACTTAATAGCCCATTCTCTTGCCCTCCCATGAAGAGGGCACACAGAGAAGGGTCTGAGAAGGGTCCAGTTCATATGGGACAAAGTAGTTCTTAAGGTTAAATTGGGGGGTGAATGCTTTCTGACAGCATCCAGTCTAGAAATTTGTTCACTTCCAAGATTCCCTTGTTGCCACACACTGGTAACACATTATTATATTTATCAGAGTCATCCTCTAAGAACCACAGCACTCATGTCAGTGGTTTCTGAACTAACTGGTATATTTCTGTAGCATCAGAATCATAATAGGGTATGCCTGCTATGTTAAACATGATGAAGTGCTGTACAGCATCATCATGGAAGCCCCAGGTCACATAATATATTCTATGTTTACATGCACCTTCTCCCTCTGTACCACTGATGGAGACTTTGACCTTCAATATAGCTTTCCATGGTAATTAAATTGGGCAACTAACTTCTTGATTTATATTTCAAAGGTCAATTAAGCATGCAGCAATGTCTGGCGTGTAATCAAATTGGGAGAAGATTAAAACTTGAGCCATTAATTTTTTTGATAAGTGGTGCAAATATATATGAAAAATGCTTGGTAATCTATCACCTTCAGCTCTTTTTCCTGCACCTTTCTCCCCATTAATATTACACTATACACCTTCCTTCTGGGAATGCTACGCTTGCAGTAGTTAATAGGTTTGAGTTAAACTTGCTTTACAACTTGTTTATTAGCCGCAAAATTTAGTGTTTTAAGGGAAAAGGCACAATCATTTTACATCCTCTTTTTGTGACTCCTCTATCCTAGGAGATTGTAATCTCTAAACTTTTTTTAAAAAAAACATCAGATTCATATAAACATGGCCTTAATATATCAGTGATATTCCCACACATTGCCCCATGCTTGAAGATTTCAAAGAATCAGTAGAGATTGTCAACCCAGGGTGGTGGTGAATGACACAGAGTTGTCACATCTTTCCATAATGCCAAGTGAAAACTCATCAATTGGCATGACATCACCACATTGCAAATGATGTGAGGAATAATTGCAGAATGCACAACTTAAAGATGTCCATCACATGGAGAGCTTCAATAAAATTCCAGGGATAGAAAAGAAATAAATGCAGGGAATTGAACTGAACTATGTCCTTCCATTCACAGAAGGTATTTTGGTCCAGCTCACAGAAGGGGAGCAAAGGTGGTTTTTTTTTATCAATATCCCTGCTGCTTCTGATGCCCCCTGAAAGTCTGCTCCACAGCACGGGGGAACCCTAAAATACAGCATAGAAGATGGCTCATCTCCATTCCTCTTCCAATTGTGAAGACCTCACCTAGATCAAAGCCTCTTCCATGAATGCAGGGTGGATTCCATGAATCCATTTGTGGAAGGACACCATTGTATGCAACCAAAGTACTCTTTGGCAACAGCTTCCTTAACATTTAGCTCCACCTTTAATGAATAGCAGTAATGAGTAGTTATCTCCTTTTAAAGTACTACTTTCAGAGATAGGTCCATATAGTAGCCGTGACAACTCACAATAATTAAGAGAGTGCTAAGTCCAAGTTTTATTCAATCCCTAATTTTATACTATTAATGACTCTGATGCAAGAGGAAATCATTCTGAAACACAAAAAGTAGTACCATCTCAACTTTACCACCAGTTACAATAGGCACTTAACAGTGAAATAAGACTGGAGGTAGTTGCTATCTACTTAACATGAAGGTCAAAGACAAATATCACTGCATGTAATTTTATCCCTATTATAACATTTCAGTCCATTCTAGAGGAATTAGAAAAGCACACAATTTCAATTAGGTTTTAAAAATAATTAAGGAATACTTGCTTCTTTGAGACACATGAAACTTGTATCTACCTTGAACACAGGGAACATCAGCATCTACATTTCAATTTCAGACCTTTGATCAAAGTTTGATTTTACAGATCTAGAGCTTTTAAGATCTTTACCAAAAGTCACAAGCTAGTGACACATTGCAGAGTGAAGTCTTTGTAGCCATAAGTCATCAATTAGAAGTCACTGTAGCTAATATTCCAGAAATAAACACTTCCACTAATGTTCTTTGCAAGAAAAAACGCATGTGTTTTACAGCAGGGGTGGCTAACCTGTCTTTCAGCTCTTGATGGACAATAATCCCCATTAGCTACAGCCAGCATGGTAGCAAACCAGGATGATGAGAGTTGCAGTCCAGTGACATTTGGAGCGTCAAAGTCTAGTCACTCCAGTTTTATAGAAATGGGATAAACAGCACTTCATCAGTGCACAAAAGAGAACAATGTCATGGTCTGATGCCCAAAATCACACTTTTCTCCACTTAGTCAGGTTTGTTCTGATTTTACCTTTAAGAAGGGATTAGTAAACAACATTCTTTGTTAATGGATGATTTCCCAACAAACATTGTAAATTGCATTATTTAATAATTGCATTATTATTAAATATATAAGTGATTTAATATAAACTGGACACTAAGATACTACAGTGAAACTTGTGGGGTTGGCAGGTCCGCCACCAAACTCACCACAACTTAACGATGTTGATAGATTGTCAAGTATTTCATTCAGTCAAAAACTATTGTGAGAGCAGTATTCTCTGGGGTTTTTTATTTCTCAGTGTGACCCTTTGTTTACTCAGAAATATCTCATTAGGTTCAGTAGAGTTTACCCCATTAAGTGTGCTTAGGATAGCCACTAGTGTCATCTGATACAAAAGGCAGGAGTAAACCCATCCCCTTATTTCCCACTTCTGCATAGGTAGAGTATCTTTCTTCGGAGCATTACCCACCTGCAAATTCTTGCCTGTATGACAATTACACACACACACACACACACACAGAGAGAGAGAGAGAGAGAGAGAGAGAGAGAGAGAGCGCTAAAAAAGTAGGCATCAAAAACATCATCATTCAACAGTACAACACCACTGAAAATTAAAAGAAAATGGCAAATTAAGCCATCCACAATTAAGTCACATAAACCAGCTCCTCCTAATGATCATGCTCTGTAACTATTAAATCTGAACCGGGCACAGTTTTTGTAAAAGCAGCACGAAACAAATGAATGCAGGCAGATTGGAATAGAGATAGGACTGCTTGCTAATCAGAAGCTGCAATCTGTAGATGCAAACCCCAAAGTTCCAAGAGGGCTATCTTTCCAATTAATGCTAGTTTGCACACATCATATGCACATGGGTATAAAGGCACCAGTCATATTGGAGTGGTAGCGCATTTGCTGAGTAGAACATAAAAAGAAAGAACTAAGGTGGCTAGCACTATTATGCTACACTGCATTCATAATGTGTGCAAGTCTGGCATCTCACAGGCTTACAGAAAAGCTAATAATGCCAGAGTAGGACCCGAATTGTCTCAAACTCAGTAGAAGAACAGCTTGCTCCAAGCCACACATCCTGTCACCCTGCACCAACTGTATTAGCTGAGGGAGTCAGGGCTTCCTTATAATCTACCATGGTTGCTCTGTGAAGGTGCTGAGGAGACTGGAATGTTCTGCACGTCATGGGTTTCTGAAATTAGGGCACTTATCTCTGTTCTTTTTTAAACAAATGCTTTAAATACTTGATTATTTGACTAGAGAAGTGGTGGAAGTGTTTGCTTTAGCAGTAACCTGCCACTGCACAATACCTAATACAAAATAGGTATGCTTGTGTATTAGTTATACAAATCAAGAATATTAACCACTCCCTCCACTTTGAACCCCCAATCACTAGGAATACTTAATTGAGCTATTTTCTGAACAAGGAAACCAGATCACCTCTTGAAATCGAAACCAGATTATCCAGCTGATGCAATTCCACTCATGTAAATATTTAATGTTTTCACAGCACGTGACCATGAAGAGAACTTCACTGGAGAGACCTCTACAGCAAAGTAATGTCTTTTTCCACTCACTCACCCCAACCCTAGCCATCTTGAATGCAATAGCAGCTTAACACTGTTAAAAGTTGACTTAACTCCACTGTATCGATTAAGGTGGACTCCTCAAATATATATACTCTTAATTCTTGGAAAAGTCAGGCTAGCTTCCTGGTGAGGTAATAGGTTGCTAAGGCAGCAAAGGAATGGGATCTGTGTGAGACATCAAATGGGTGGGGCCCCTTCCCCCAGTTTGCAGGTACTTAGAAAAACATAGCCAGAGTTGGGAGCAGAGAGTTGGAGTGGTGTGGGCTAGAAGCAAAGCAGCAAGCTGGAGAGAGGAGAGCGAGAATATTTCTTCTTTGAATGCAAGGCTGCAGTTATGGGGGAAGCAAGTCCTACTGGGGTGTTAATGCTGGGAACTCCTCCATCACAGGCTCTGGTTGTAGATGTGTGTAAATAATCCATGTATCATAAAGACACCACATTCTCTGCTGTCCCTAATTCCAAGGGAAACATAAACCCTGGGGAAGCACCTGAAAATCCCTGGAATCTCATACTGCTTGGAAATTGGGGTGGCATGCAACATGTAACTAGAAATGCTGGTTGTAAAAATCACTCAACTTTTGGCGTAACAATTTTAGAATAGGGATGGATCGGCTGACCAGTAAAACACTTATGGGAGGCATCTCTGTTTTCAGAAGGAATCTTATGCGTATACAAGTTACTGGTACATTGTAGATGCACCCAAAGGTAATCAGTTAAAGTGAATTAGCCAATGGGCTTCCATAGATTGTATTACATCTTTTATCATGGACGGGGAAGTTTTAGAGAGAAACGCAGAACAGTTTTGTTTTTCTTCAGTACACTGAATTTATTTTGCATTCCAAGACAGCAAGCTTAGAAAAGGGGGGAAAGGTTTCTAGGTCTGCAGCAGCTTTAAGATAAAAACTTTTAACCTACAGGGATTTCATTAAAACCAGGACATTATATTTATATAGATATGGGTATGCCATAACTAATCACCAGAACTAATTGCTGAATTAGAATTTTTTCTGTGCTGAGGGCACAGATTCAAATACGTAGTCACGTTCTGTTCATGTGCTGAGTTATTAAGCAGTCACTTTACAGAGCCTATGAAAGCAACATTTTACCATGTGAAACTGGTGCCTCCTGTGCAGCAAAGAACAAACCCTGATTAGCAATCACCATGTGGTTTTTATCAACTACAGTGCCAGCATAACCTTTAACAATGGTTAACAGTCCAATCCTATTCACCTTTACACAAAAGTAAATCAGAACCAAGTAAACCACACTAATTCTCAGGCATGTGTACATGGGATTACAACCTGAGGCAAGGTCAGAGAGCACAGTTTCATAACCTATCCTATCTCCTAAAATGCATAAGGGATAAATATTGCTTACATGCCTACAATGACCTCTACCAATTCCTCTACTATCCAAATTTCATACACTTGTTTATGACCCACAGGGGCTGAACGATTGCCAGTTTGGTGTCATACAGCATACTGGACTCTTTATGTTTGTAGGATTCAACTACATTTTACGCATCCAGTAAACTAATTACAATTAATGACTAAGCTAGGTCCATTAATTTTAATGGGTCTACTCTGAGTAAAGCCTAGTTGCATGCCTGTGTGCATGTATGTGTATCCAGCTAGCCACGGGTGGAACTTCAAAAAGGCAACAATAGGTTTCTTGGTTACTCATAGCTAAAACTGCTTGTGTGTTAGAAACCTAGCAGTTTAATAAAAAGAGATTCAGTGAAATGATATAGCCAGAATGTATTGTTGCTATATTTACCATTGTAAAACATCAATGAATGCTGTCTCAGCAGCAAAACATAATAAGGGAATACAAATTACATGCTGAACAGCCAAAAGGGATAGAGATTCAAAAATCAATATTTACGTCGGCAGACCCTCAGATTCTGTGGAGCATTACATGAGAAAAATGTGTAATGATTTTACTATTTCCTCCATCTCTTTTCTATGATGTTGTCTGAGTAATTATTTTTTGAAGTAGAATTTGATGTTGCCCTCATTATGTCCTCTGCCTCAGCACTCCCATCATTGACTTATTTACTCAACACTTATTGTCTCAAATTAGATTTCAAGGCCTGTAGGTCATAACGTTATGCCTATTAGGCCGTGCAATAATGAAAAAAAGATGACGAAGGTCCTGATTAGGACCTTTAAGTAGTGCTCTTTCACAGCCATGATATTATATTCAAACACACATATTTACATAAACTAAATATTATTACACAAAGGTCAAGAACTCAAAGGTTATCTCAACAAGATAAATGATATGAACAATTCCTCACTAGTTTACTTTGCATTTGCAATGAAAACAACTAACCAGTCAGCTACTGAGATTACCAGATAATGCTAGCCTACCATTCCTATCATCCTTGACCATTGGCTGTGCTGGCTGGGGCAGACAGGAGCTTCAGTTCAACACTACAGTGGTACCTCGGGTTACAGATGCTTCAGGTTACAGACGCTTCAGGTTACAGACTCCACTACCCCAGAAATAGTACCTCGGGTTAAGAACTTTGCCTCAGGATGAGAACAGATATTGCACGGCGACAGCAGGAGGCCCCATTAGCTAAAGTGGTACCTCAGGTTAAGAACAGTTTCAGGTTAAGAACAGTTTCAGGTTAAGAACGGATCTCCAGAACAAATTAAGTTCTTAACCCGAGGTACCACTGTATCTGGAAAGCCACAGGCCTTCTGTTTTAGATACCTCATCTTTAGAGCAGGAAAATTTACCATTCTTCAAGGTTGGAGTTTTTTTAAGTGCTCCACAATGTTAATGCACATACAGTGACCTCAGTTCTCTGAGCGCTGATCCTTATGTAGCCAAAAATGGAACCACCCATACAAAAAAAGAAGAAGAAGAAGATATCTGCATATTAAGCCAACAGTAACTCTTAAGCTGTAAAAGGTTATAGGTAAATGGAAAAAAAAGAGTGGAGGGAACTAATCTAAATGTTTTGCAGAAAGGTAAATGCAGAAAACAGCTTTGCCATTTAAAATATATCATTGCATCTATTCATCCCAAGTATTCCTAACTCTTCTAGTTCCCATATTCAAGAAAACTGGCTGAAACTCACCATATTTTCCATTACCTATTAAGGCCTCCTGTCGCCCTCTTTAACTTTATTATTTTCAAGCTCATTTAAGTTCAGTAAAATGACAGAAATCTAGTTATCGCAGAATACTGCAGACTAGGACTCGAGAAGGTATTAACAAGTGCAACTTAGTGCTAATGACCGAACACCATGTTGATTAACAAGCTGTACTAAACAGGTTTTAAAAGAGAGAGAAGGTGCTTAGTCAGCTCTGGAAATTTATTTTGCTAGACTCTCTCATTTTCTTCTCCTAACAAGGCCATTAGTTTTAAAATGAACTACTACAGAAAAAAAACGTGCTCAGTGAGATAATCCATCACCAGTTTATTAAAAGAGAGAGCAAAATGTTTGACTGTAAGAAAGAAAAAATGCAAACTAGGGGTTCATAACACTTAAGGGTTCTTCAAAAAAATATATGAAAATGTCAGGAGCTTTAAATATCGCATGCACAAGTTAACCATCCTGGCTTTGAAATTTCTATCTGCATATTGTGCCTAGATAAACCCTGATTAACCATCTCAACTTTCAGAATGTCTACCCACAAATTTTGCAAACATATGCCCCAATATCATCTCTTTTTTCCTATAGTGACAAGTGCTGGTGAAACATTTTGACACAACATAAACTTTCATAAACAGAAGAATAAAATCATAAATATGCAACCACTATCCTGAGCAGTTTATGGAAAAAGCAGCAAATCATATTTAATCTCCAAACTGAGAACGCACACACACACAGGATGCATGTAGGCATGTTTGACATTCTCATTCTATGACCAAACCTCACTTTCAAGTCTAAAGATTTTAGGTGATGACCACTAATTACAGGTTTCTGCACATATAATAAGCAGCTGCAGGAAGAATACAATTATCAGGAAACTATATCTACTGTACCATGTAACGTGTCAGTGTTGGATGTCATGTGCATTCACAGGCTGATACATTGCGTTTCTTAAAGCATTTTTACCTTGCTTTTCAGCTGAAAAGGCTCCCAGAATGGCTTATAGATCATGACCAAATCCAGCCCTCAAGCATCCAGTCCAAAAAATATAGCACAAAAGGAAGAGCAGATAGGGAGGGAGGAGGGGCTAAAAGGAAATTCTGGCTCCAATTATTAAAAGTTGCAGTTCTTACAACAATATCTGTAAAGCAGCACTGTATATCAAATACTCTGTCACTCTCTGACTCTGAAGAGCATCCTCACAAAAGTTAAAAAGTAATTTGTTTCTCATTACAGGTGTTACTAAAATACATCCCCCCCCAATAAATGCTAGGGTTATTTCTTCCCAGCAACATATTGCCAGATTTATCATGACTTTCACATTGCGGGATAGTTCAGATGTTATATTACCAAAAACATAACTGTGGTTTAGCATTGAGGTCTGATTGCAGCACTGCACACTTCTTTCCAGAGCAGAGCACTTCTTCCCCCACAAAACTTGCTCATGGTTAATTATCAGGTCAGCAGTGATGGCTGCTGACTATGGTTAAAGTTAACATGGGTGTGAAACTAGCCTCAAGCAGCAGTAAAGAAGGAGTTCACACTCTAGAAAAGAGGTAATGTTTGATTTAAGCAGTCTCATGCTTATATCAACCATTGAGAGAGATGACAACCTTTAGAGTCAAGTTATTAGGAGACTTTCTTTTGGCTCCTGAATGTTCCCTTTACAGGGATGAGGAACTTGTGACTCCCTCCCCCCCCCCCATGTTGTTGAATTCCAACTCCCATCATGATGGGCATTGCAATCCAACAACATCTGATGAACTACCTGCTCTGACGTTTCAAAATTATTCATACAGCTGTGCACAAGACATATCACAGGGCATGTAGGAAACATTAAGGCATTTTACATCTAAATGCCAAGATCAATTTTAATCCGTTTTCCTGCAT
Source organism: Podarcis gaigeae (assembly GCF_964106915.1). Classification (NCBI taxonomy): domain Eukaryota; kingdom Metazoa; phylum Chordata; class Lepidosauria; order Squamata; family Lacertidae; genus Podarcis; species Podarcis gaigeae. The sequence goes on from NC_139680.1 coordinate 57,567,022, forward strand.
GTTTTTCTGTAGTCAACTTATATTGGATTTTTTTACGAGACAGTGCAGACAACCTCATAAACCATAATCTATGTAGTTGTTTCAATATTTAAGACTAAGTGCACAAAACCATTCCTAATTTCATTAGACAAGGCACCAACTGAAGGCATGTTCTTACATTGGGAGCTTTCCCACATGTGTTACAACTTTGCTTTTGCAACTTTTATCTTCAATTATAGCTGAAACGCAACATCATTACATTCTCAAAATAGCAGATGCAAGACAGCATCTCAGCATATCCTTTCTGCCTCCTGTAATCTCTTGACATTCTTCAAAATGTACTTTTATCTGAGAGGGCAGTGGCCTTTACACTAAAAATGTGCCCTTCATTAAAAGACTCTCCCTCCGACAGTTCAGTAGAGAATGTAACACCTTGAACCTTTGTTGTTGCAGCTGGAAATGGGGCATTTCAGATGTGGTAATTATAACTGTTGGATTTAAAGATAAATATACAACTATAGCAATATCATTTTGAATTAAACCGCTTTGGAAAATATACTGTAGCAAAATATCCAGACATTTTGCTGGAAATCCAACACTACTATGGGAACCTATGGGCCTTCATCTCCCATCAGCCTCAGCCAGCATAGCCAATGGTCAGGGATGAGGAGAGTTGGAGACCAGCGCTCATCTGGAGGGCCACAAAAACACAGGAAGCTGCCTTATACCAAATCAGTCCATCTAGCTCAGTATTTACACCGACTAGCAGCAACTCTCCAGTCTGAATATGTGAATGGACCAGTGGATGTTGTCATCACATGGCCAGCCCCACACATTCCCACCAGGCCCTTCATTCAGAAACTGACACCTGGTGTCTGGGTTTCCAACTGACACCAATTGCTACTCCCTCACTCGTGTACAAAGCTGTTTGAAAATAAAGCATGCCACTTTGCCAAGAACCATACAGTAAACTTCCAAATCCCTGTTTAATTCTGATTTACCTGTAAAATTAAATCCATAAAATTCAGAACTCAGGGGTGGAGAAGCTCTGCTTCCTAAGCTTAATTAGGTCCAGCATGGGTCCTGCAATTCTGTTTTCTCCAAACCACACCCACTTCCCCCTCACAGGCATCACATGTGTCATCAGGCATGAAGCAGGTAAGGATGGAGCTCCAAAGAAACAACTGGAAGCTTCAGATGAACTGTTGCAAGTTTGCTATCAGGCTGATCGGTGGTTACAAGAAGTCTCTTCAAGGCACACTGCCCACCCTCAAAGAGGCCCCCTGTGAAGCTGTCACCTTACATCATAATGATGTCTTCTGATTGTCAGATGGGCAGCCCACCCAGCCTGTCAAAGTTGGGTATCTGGCATAGAGGGGAAGGAGGGAAAGGATCCAGCCTTTCTGCATAGCTAAACAGACACTGGTACATTGTGACAGCAACACTTGCATGTCATCAAAAAGCAATTGTGGATGCCATTTCCAAAGGACCATAGAGATTGACAAGCTTCCAATCCATACTGCATATTCTTTCAGTTAAGCTCCAGAATTTCATTCTTTTCAGCCCTAGAATCCATTCGTGGGGCATATGCTGAAGTCATGAAGACATAATTACCCTCATGGAAGAGCAAACTTATGTGGCTGCCCATCCCTGGAAGCAGCTTGTTCCATACTGTATGCTACTTTGTGATTTGGATTTATTTTTGTTTTCTTGCTAGCAGTGCTGGGCTCCAGGCTGAGGGCGTGGGGAAGCTTGGCAGGAAGACATCAGTGGGTCCCTCTCCTCCCTCCTCCCTCCTCCCTCCTGCCAACTGAACAATATTGTTTCTTGCCTCTGGGTCCAACCACCATCACTTCCCAGCCTGTGGCATCTGGTGTTCTTTCTACTTACTTCATTGTTTGCTATTTTCCCCTCTTGGGCAGAGCAAGCAGGCAAATGACAATAAAAGAAGTCATAAGGCAATCAGTTTTGGGTAGTCAGCAGTGGCTGTGTAAATCTCCTATCAAAGTTCAGTCTTCAAGTGTTATTGGACTACAATTCCCATCATCCCTAGCTAGCAGGACCAGACCCAAGTACAGTGGTACCTCAGGTTAAGTACTTAATTCATTTCGGAGGTCCGTACTTAACCTGAAGCACCACTTTAGCTAATGGGGCCTCCTGCTGCTGCTGCGCCGTGGGAGCACGATTTCTGTGCTCATCCTGAAGCAAAGTTCTTAACCTGAAGGACTATTTATGGGTTACCGGAGTCTGTAACCTGAAGCGTATGTAACCTGTGGTACCACTGTAGACAATACTGAGCTAGATGGCCCAATGTTCTGACTCAGTATAAATTATCTTCCAGGTTTCCTAACCATAAGACGACAAAAATACAGCTGTTGACTTTAGCTACAAACAAGGCTGAAGCTTTCAAAACTTTAATATGAGCTTTATAATGACAATCACTTTACCATACATTGTACCAAAGATTTTGCTGCATTTTATGTGTAGAAAAGCCACCCTTAACATTTCTGAAGTATTATATAACTATGTCTACCGAAGCAACCTTCTAGATTTCATGGGCTCATGGTTCATTTATTGCACCCATGGCACTTTCTGCCAGAAGGTCCCCAATGCGACGTGCTTCGTTTTAAATAAAGCTTTTACCCTTAAGAAATTTTGGCTGTCAGTATGGTTCTGATTTTGTGTGGAATCTAAATGTACCACTTGCTACCTGTATGGGCAGACGGGTCAGAATTTTTTAATAATGAAATGTGCATTTCAAAGTTTCTATTATGTATACTTTCAATTAGTCATGTCCAGGCAAAAAAAAGAGCAAACTTAAGAGATAACACTTGAGCATGAAAGAAGCTGAGCAACTGCTGTAGAACAGGACATGGATACCCTCCAGCAACTTTAAGTGTCTTGTAAAGGACAACAAGGCAGAAAAATCTGATTCTTGCATCATCACTCTCACCCTTATCTTATACACCCTGCAGCAGGAATTCCAGCTCCTTTCTTCCATGTCAGCCACCCGCTAGGCAGAAAAATAAGATACTGAAAACAGATGTGTGAATTAAAAGGAGAAGAGAATGAGAGGAGAGGGGAACAGAAGCAAACAAGGTATCAGAAGGCTTTGCAAATAAGCCGGGTTGTCTAACCTCTAGCCCTCCAGATGCTGCGGTACTCCAACTCCCATCAGTCCCAGACAGCATGGCCAATGCTGGGGGGTGATCAGGGGTTGTGTTTGAACACTATTTCGGGAGCCACAGCTTCCCCATCCTTGCCATAAAAGGACTATACATAACATGGCCTAACACTAAAATTGAGACTAAAGAGAAACGAAAATGAAAAAGGGAAACTGTTAACTAAGAGAGGATAGGACTAATCACATTAACAAATGTGCTTGTCAGCTCTGTTGTTAAAAATGATCTGGTAACAACCGCCCTCCCCAAAAACCTTTTGTTATTGCAAGTTTTATGTTACAGCCAATTAAAAAAAAAACATCTATGGAAGACATTTTAAGCACCATCACTGATTTGCTGATAAATAATATTCTAAATATTTAAAGTTCAAAATTAACAAGATAGCCGGACACTGAAGGATTTTCCCATATGAAAGTAATATATATAAAGATACAAATCCAAGTGGCACTGAACACCATCAACACTATTATTTCAAACTACTTAAGCAGTATCAGAGGTACCTAAAGTTCAGATGTTGAGCACTGGAATTCAAATCCCAAGTTCCATCTAGCACCAAGTGAAGCATTCAAATTCAAATGCACCAATTAATTGATTTTATCACATGTGTTGCAGCTCGGATAGAAAGGGCAAAAGTACAGGCTCAACTGAAAAGGATGACATTTTCAGTCTTTGTGCCCTATAATAGACTTATGAATGAAATACATTTGACAGCCTGATGTGACTATTGATAAAAAAGAAAAAACCAAATCCAAAATTCTTAGGGGCATAATATAGCTTAGCAGTAGGTTTTCGATTCAGTGTCATATAATATCTTCAAACATGCCTTTTACACCTTTCAGTGAAGCATTATATACTTCATACATGATCTTCCCATAATAAAGAGAAAATTTTCTTTTTAGCATAATTTAAATGTGCAGCTGAAATCAATAAAATATAATGGTTAAAGCTAGATAATAAATTCAAGGGGGACTGGATCTTTCCCATCAGAAGTGATGATTGTAGATAAAATTGCAAATTGCCTCCCAGTTAGGACATGCTTTAAAAATAACCTAGCTGAAACATTCCAGACAGCTAGCTTAAAATCTTTCACGGTTGACCTCTAAATCCTATGTTAAACTAGATCATGGCTTAGCCACGTGTAGTAGTAACAGGACTGAGAAATAAGCGCAGCAGCCATGTTTCAGGCCAGGAACTCTCACATCTGCTCGTTTTGTTCTAAGCCATGATTTGGCTTAGTGTTGTGTGAAATGGAACTCACACTACCAAGACACTGTGTGACATTTTTGCAAGTGTAAGATATCTGTTGGATTCGTCTGTTGTGCTACTCTAAGAACAGGGGTCCTGCTAATGGAACAGCTGTAGCATGAGTGAATTTCCATAATGGGGACATCACCCCACAACTGGTTTAAGCCATTAAACCAATTAATTCAATCTATAAGAAATTATAAACTATGTTGAACCCATAGAATTTAGAAGAGCTTGGAATCTTGAAGTGATGGGCTGCATTCACTCATTATGGTAAGCCATAGTTAATGGATTACTATATATGCACTGGTGGCTCTCACTTTGCTCCTTCCCAGCAGGAGTGGGAGGAAAAAACTATAGCCCCCAGCTTAGTGAGATGGGAACTTGGCCAATGTCACTCAGAACAATAACTGTTTCCAACTTATTCCCAGATATTCTGCCTTCCAATAATTCCACACCATGTTCACCTTTTCACTTAACTACGAGTCTTCTCTCTAACACAAGTTAACTGTGATCAAAACCTACTACTGAGACATCTAAAGTAAATCATCATTTCAAATAGTGGTTGTGGTGGCCTTGTTGCATGTTTTATACTATCATAGTAATATAATAATATTTATGCATTGCTTTGCACCTAACACTGACCAATATTTGAACATACAGTTTGTAACAAGTGCCACCATGCCTACCTATGTTGAGTGACTTTGATCTCACACTAGTGCAGTACTGCATTACCAAATAGGCAGAGTAGGCACCGGTTTATGGGCCTCATGCCTTTTACAGGCCCCGCGAAAACAGGTCAAAATAATATTGATTTGATCTTGAACGAAAATTACAACCAAGCTTTCTTAGCTCAATGCTACCCCACTTGAGCATGTGCATGAGGGAGCTCCTGAGATTTCGACTGCCATGGGGCCTCCACAGGGTTTAATCTGGCACGGACAAGTGCATTGGTTCTTAGTACCTACTTTTTGATACCTAATAAGGGGACTTCTCAGTATTCTAACTGGATAGCAAAACTGAGCCTGCTTTAAGATTTTGATTTTGCAGGCTTGTCATAGCTCACTGATTGGTGGGTGGGAGAAGGCAATGCATAGTTTCAGGGAGGGGAAGCATCTGGAGGAGGTATATTTTCTACATAATATATATAACAAAGGATACATTTTTTCCCCTTCAGTAAACACTGGAGCATGTGTGACTATTATGGGGTTGTGTTTCTGCATTTATAACGTGTTGCCTTGTTTAACAAGGAAGTTGCACTGTAGCATCCGACCATTTATCAATTGCAGCCAGTTAATGATAGAAGCCTAATCGCTAATTACAAACATGAAAGCGCACCCACTTTTAAGGATAATTAATTATAGGAAACGGGCGGTGAGAAAAGGGGCTTGCAAACCAGTTGATCTAATTTTACAGTGTAAAGTCCTCATTCTTCCTCCTTGCAAATGACACAAATGGTTCGGAGGCACAAACAAATGAGCCTCAACCTTATTTCTTCCTTTCGTGTGATTAATTATTCAATAAACTATTAATTGAAAAATGCAGTTGAATTTCAGAAGCATTCATTTTACTCAGCATATCATTTTGTCTAGAAAGCACCGATTAAGCTGTTCATCAAAGGTGAACAGTGCTCCTCTTCAGTTATTCATTATCTTGTCCACAGTAGTAATTAACAATGGAAATATTTCCATAAATCAGAATTTTTTCTGATATTTGAAGTTGATGAACAGCCAGAAGATTATATGCTAGTATTATTATTATTGTTATTGTTATTATTTTGCTGTTATCCAACACGATGCAGTATAAATATATCAGGTAGAATTTTTTATCAGGCGATAGTTAACCTGGTCTTTTCTTTTTTAAAAAATGAGGAAACCATCAGCTAAACCTATTTAAGCAAACTTTTTGCTTATGAGGAACACACTAAAGAGCAGATTTACCAATGCACAAGAACACACACATTTATTCAAACCTTTTCATTAGGTCTAGAGTCCTTTTGGCATTACAAATTGCTTAGATGAAAATGTTAATATTCCACATTGAAAATAAAATTTGATGGCATATGTAGATACTTTGAATGATCTTTACTGTACAGATACAGCACAGCTATTTTTAAACATGATATATTAGATTTTTAATTTGTTCCATGTTACTTGATTTATAACTATAATTCAGAAAATACGTATCATCAACCAAAATTAATTTGAATTGGAAAGGGCAGGGAGTGGGGGAATCTTTGCAGTAAACAAAATTAATTGGAAACAACCAGGGATCTAAATAATTACTATGCTCTCTGTATTTGTCACTTACTAAATTTAAAGATTGTGTCACTGTTAAAATGTTTAAATATTTTCAATAATTGTGTTTTCCTTTACAAAATACACTTCAATTTGTATCTATTTGTGGGGAAGCATCAAGTAATTCTAAACACATATACCAACTCTTCCATATTTTACTCTGGTTAAATCAGTGGCCAGAAGATAGACTGGTAGATATCTGGGGGATTTTTACAGATTGGCCAGGATTTCTTACACCCTGTTGTTTAACAATTGCAAGAACATTAACATGCCACTTCCCTCCACCTCTCCCACTCAAATTATACTGCTAGAATGAAAAAAAGCTGGGGGTAACCAGGAGGGAATTTTGAGAGTGGAAGGGCTGAATTCAGTTTAGGTATCTAGATAAGTCTTTCTGCCTGGCTCCTGCTGGAGGATTGAAGGAGGTCTAGTAAAAAACAACAACAACAACATAGATTTCAGGAGCCTGAAGTCTGTTCACAGTGGGCTAAATGGTTTAATTCTGTAACCTCAGTTTTTGTCACTAAGGTTTTTAATTTCTTTTTTGTTGTTGTTCATGTTCTCTTAGGTTCAATGGTGTTTGTGCAGAACAAATTGCTGGTGGCTCATTCTTTGTATCTACTGAAAAGTGACACTGAAGACCAATAGCTAACCTACAGCCTAAGAAAAAAATGGGAGATTATTTTCTTCCAAATAAAGATGGGAAGCCTACATGTAAATACTTCTCTAGGTTCCAAAAGTAAAGTCCCTTGACCAAAAATAAAATAAAATAATGTCAACATCATTTTCACTAAGAAGGCATGACAGATTTGTAATATGCTACAACTGTGACTGGCAACCAAATGGAGGGCTTCTGTCAGAATTTAAGGAACTCCATTCCATTTCCACCACTATCTCTCATTTCATCACCCCAACCATCAGCATTCCATGATAACTGAGCATGCTCATCTTCACTGCACTTCTCCCATTTTATTTTGTTCCAAAAAAAAATTGTACTTCTGCATGCTATGATGTTCTGCTAGGCTTGTTGATACTCCCGTCTTTTGCATAAGTAGTGCTATTTTGATTACATATACATGAACACTTATACACCTGAACATCAAAATTAAATTTGAGAGATAGGGAGGGCACATGGAACTCTTATGTTGGCGTGTGTGAGTCATTCTGTTTTGGAATTTAGCTATCTATCCAACTTCCCTGTGAAGTAGGTTACTGTTATCTTATTACGAGTTGCACTCAGATTTATTATTATCTAAAGCAAGGTAAGTTTATAGTTAAGACATACCTGGAAGCCTTCACAGTCAATTTTATTAGTGTTTCTTTTACACAGCTGAATCTTACCACAACCTCATCCATTCCCCCAACCTTCTCAAAGGATAACAGCTCTTAGAAAAGAACACTCTGGTTCCACACTCCAGTGGTGTCCTTCTCACTGACAGAAGGCTCTTTGACCCAGCAAACAAAATAACATCTCTCTCTCTCTCTCTCTCTCTCTTGTAGAACAAGAATTGACATCTCATCAATTCCACCTTCAGAACAGTGTAGAAAGAGGTGTGGAGGCTGACTGAGACAACAGCAACCCCCCGCCACCAACCTCCCATGTTCCACTTAAGGAATGCTTGACTGGATCAAAGACCTTTCTGTGTGATGGGCACTACTGGGTGCTATAAATCTAGCCATATTCCACAGAATCAATGTATTTAGCTTTCACCATCACTGTAGCAACTCTTACCTGGAGGCATCTCAGGTGGCAAGTAGTGAGGCTCTTGAGCACTAACATGAACCCAGTCGAAGTCGTCATATGGGTCTTGATGGTAATCGCAGGGCCCTGGACCATCATTAAAGGTGCAACCCCCTAAAAGAAAGGAAAGGGGGAAAATATGTTATGTCTTAAATATCAGATCTAAGAGTACATGCATATAATCTTATCCAAAGTGTTTTCTAAAGGGAAAAAGTCAATGAAAAAAGTTCCCGAATTTCCATACCAGGAGTACTATTTTAAAAAGAAAATTTGAATAACATTGCCCCTCATCATAATTTCCTTAAAATTTGTCAGGTTCAAAGAAATCCCCTCAATGGGTCAGAAATCACAAGCCAAGCAACTCAACTCCATGTGGTTTAGTACTGTGCTCAAAGGGTATGGTCTGAAAGCACATGAGGCCACCACCTTGCTAAAGTAAAGCAGATCTAGTTGTGGTCAATGCATGCATGAAATGAATGACTGCCTGGGAACCACATTTCAGTGTATATACTGTACTGAACTCCACGATGGAAGGAAAGTGGGATATAAATGTAAGAAAATAAGTATTGAGCATGTGAAATGGATGGGACAAATTGAGTAAGAACTGAGGAGAGACTGCAAAGTAAGGTACTACAAACACTGAATTAAACTTGACATTTAGCAAAATCCACAGTGAAAGAGAACAAAATGCACTAATACTTGCATTGCCAGAGTTTTAATTTAATGTTATTGACTTACTACTATTGATCTATCAACAAAAGGGAGGAAGATAGAGAGATACGATACAAACCTAAACACCAGTCAACAAGGCCCTAGATCTGAGGACTGCGTCTTTATACAGTTGCTGCTGTCAAGGTAAAATGAATGCCAAGGAAATTCGAAATTCAGCCCATTGTGGGAAGAGGGGAAAGAACTGGCTTTGAAGGGGAGGAATGGTTTTATTTTTGCAATTCAGTGTAGATTCAGATGTTTTGCTTCAAGAAAAGCTGAAGAACCCAGAAAGCATGGAAGGGCGTATTAAAGTTCTGCTAGAAGAACTACAGCAGGGATGGAGAAGCAGAGATGGTAGCCATATGTTGTTGGACTGCAACATCAACCTCACACCAACATGATGGGCAATCATTCCCCATTTCTGAAATACAGTACTGAATAGGTCTTGCTCCAGAAACATGTATACTGCAAGGAGGGAAGTTATATGAAAAAACAGGTGGCGTCCTGCCTCTTTTACAAGCAAAACTTGCTATCTTGTATTTAATATCAAGTGAGAAGTAGTTGTTGTTGTTTAGTCATTTAGTCATGTCCGACTCTTCGGGACCCCATGGACCAGAGCACGCCAGGCACTGCCTCCCGCAGTTTGGTCAGACTCATGTTTGTAGCTTCAAGAACACTGTCCAACCATCTCGTCCTCTGTCATCCCCTTCTTCTTGTGCCCTCAATCTTTCCCAACATCAGGGTCTTTTCCAGGGAGTCTTCTCTTCTCATGAGGTGGCCAAAGTATTGGAGCCTCAGCTTCACAATCTGTCCTTCCAGTGAGCACTCAGGGCTGATTTCCTTAAGAATGAATACCTTTGATCTTCTTGCAGTCCATGGGACTCTCAAGAGTCTCCTCCAGCACCATAATTCAAAAGCATCAATTCTTCGACGATTAGCCTTCTTCATGGTCCAGCTCTCACTTCCATACATCACTACTGGGAAAACCATGGCTTTAACTATATGGACCTTTGTTGGTAAGGTGATGTCTCTGCTTTTTAAGATGCTGTCTAGGTTTGCCATCACCTTTCTCCCAAGGAGCAGGCATCTTTTAATTTTATGACTGCTGTCACCATCTGCAGTGATCATGGAGCCCAAGTAAGTAAAATCTCTCACTGCCTCCATTTCTTCCCCTTCTATTTGCCAAAAGGTGATGGGACCAGTGGCCAGGATCTTCGTTTTTTTGATGTTGAGCTTCAGACCACATTTTGCGCCCTCCTCTTTCACCCTCATTAAAAGGTTCTTTAATTCCTCCTCACTTTCTGCCATCAAGGTTGTGTCATCTACATATCTGAGGTTGTTGATATTTCTTTCGGCAATCTTAATTCCGGCTTGGGATTCATCGCAAAACTCCATGGACAAAGTGAGAAGTAGGCAATCTTAATTACAGAATGGAGACATTATGAAGAAAAGTGTGTGGAATGAGAAGTTGTGCTTTTTTATGAAAAATAACTAAGCAAAGATGAGCACAAAGACCTTTTTTCAAAGTCAAAGGTAATAAACCTTCATTTTAGTCTTTAGGAAAGGCAACAGATATTCCCTTCCTCAGGAGGAGGAAGATTAAAAATGGGGAGAGGTTGCAGCTCAATAGAAGAGCACATGCTTTGCATGTAAAAAGTGCCTACTTAGATCTGTAGCATCTTAAATTAAAAATGATCAGGCAGCAGGTGATGGGAAGGACCTTTGTTTGATACTTTGGAAAGTCATAGCCAGCTTGAGACAATACTGAGTCTGATAGATAAACAGTCTAATATAGTGTAAGGAATGTGTATCAGCTCCATGCGGGAGCCAATTTGTTGTTTAGTCGTTTAGTCGTGTCCGACTCTTCGTGACCCCCTGGACCAGAGCATGCCAGGCACTCCTGTCTTCCACTGCCTCCCGCAAATAACGAGGCAAAATTGGGTAATTTTGGAGGTTCCCTCCCTTCCGGAGGAAAAGCACAATGGCAGTGACATTGAGGCCACAGTTGAATCAGACTCCCCACAAAGGCTTGAACAATATCTCTTTGTTTCTGTGCTTCCTGTATACCTGAAGGAGCATTTCCACCCCCATCGTTTAGCCCAGACACTGAGATCCAGCACAGAGGGGCTTCTGGCGGTTCCCTCATTGCGAGAAGTGAGGTTACAGGGAACCAGACAGAGGGCCTTCTCGGTAGTGGTGCCCACCCTGTACAACGCCCTCCCTTCAGATGTGAAGGAAATAAGCAGCTATCTTCTTTTTAAAAGACATCTGAAGGCAGCCCTGTTTAGGGAAGTTTTTAATATTTAATGCTGTATTGTTTTTAACACTTGATTGGAAGCCGCCCAGAGTGGCTGGGGAAATTCAGCCAGATGGGCGGTTTATAAATAAATTATTATTATTATTATTATTATTATTATTATTATTATTATTATTATACTTTTCTTCCTGTATATTTCTAGGTTTCTCTAGGTCAGGGATGTCCAACCAGTAGATCGTGATGTATCTGTAGATCCACAGCTGATCCTGGTAGATCGCAGGATCCTTATCGTGTACAAAAGGTTACTGTGAAAAAGGTAAAAAAACTCTGTGCAGTCCTCCCCAAAAGAGCTCAATAACACTGGGCAATCCACACACCCCCACACACTCCTTCTCCCTCCACTGACAAAGGGTAGATCACTGCCAGGTTTTTATACTGGGAGTAGATCACAGTCTCTTGGGAATTGGACATGCCTGCTCTAGTTCTATTGGCTTTGCAAGAGCTGAAGCTGTCCAAAATGTTGTCTGCAGAGCTCTGGATTGTTTTTGTTTTGGTAACATTTTAAAAAGTTGAAAGTGTCTTGCATGGTTTTTATAGGAGGGAAAAGAGAACAAAAGCATCAAACAGCTCAAGGCTGTCTTTTGCATAGTCTGAAAATGGAAACTACCATCTAATTCCCACATAAACAATATGAGCTAGATGGGACCATTGGTCTGACTCAAAACATGGCAGTTTCCAATGATCCTATTCCTGATTTTCAATACCTTTATTACAATGATCAGTTTGACAGGTTCAAATTTGTCACTATGTCCTGACAAGGCCACTGTTATTTGGTGCATTTCTCATTTTCATCCCAAAACGTGTGTCTGCGTGCCCTTAAAAGAACTTTTAACAGATGAGAAGCCATGCATTTCACAACACCATGTATTAACTTGCTACTATTTTAGAGGCTACAAACTGCCAGCCTTCTTATGTAGCAATACTGATACAAAAGTGCTAAAATGCAGCTAAAAGCTATCCCAGTAGGAAACCATAATGTTACACCAAATTACATCGGCACCAACTGAGAGTTCAACTATGAGTAATCTCAGCTGCTTTATATATCCAGGTTTATAGGCACACACTCTTTAAGGTTTAAACCATGCACATTTTCCATTACTGTGCACTATATTAATAAAGGATACAAAAGGAATGCCACCACTGTCTGCACAAAACGATAACACTGATCAAAAGGTCTATTAATACCACAAAAGTTCAAAAACCTTATAAATGAATGCACTGCTAGCATAACACCATGCTGGAAGCATTGCTGGGGGGCAATCTATATTTTTTTTAAGGGAAAAATACAGAATTGTGTCATGCAGTTTTGTTTCTACTAGGTTCAATAAGAGGCTTGCCTACTCTTCATATATAGATTTATTCATTAGCATTATGTAGGGTTGCCATATTTCATACAGTGAAAATCTGAACAGAAAAGTTTTTGAGCTGTTTTTTTTTGGGGGGGTGCAAAGTTGTTGTTGTTGTTGTTTTAGTTTTACCATTTTTGAGTTCTTTGTATGCCAACCCTACATTATGGAACTTCCACTAGAAACTAATTGTTTGCAACAACCAAACCTAGACTATGACCATATTATAGACTTCTAGTAGGCATCTTTATGCAGTGGCTATCAATTAATTACTGAAAACAATATATTATTATTATTATTATTATTATTATTATTATTATTATTATTATTATTATTATTGATTTATAAACTGCTTAATAGCCAAAATGGCTTCAGAGTGGTTTGCAGTTCTAAACCAGTTATAAAAATATGTCCAAACATTATTAAAACACACAATAAAACAATTTCATCAAAACATTACAAACATCCAGAATTAAAAAGTACAATAAATTTAAGCTCACTAAAACAGCATAATTAAACAATTAAATGGGCAATTAAAGCTTATTAAGTCAAGAGGTGCAGGTCAGGAGATTTCAAGTGTATTAATACTTAAAATGTGGTCAAATTAAATCACATATTATGCAATAAATAACCTTTTCAACCAAATTGAATTGCCAACATCACTGGAGAAGGGCCATTGCTTTGTAGTAGAACCTATGCTAAGGTCAAACCTTGGTATCCTCAGCTGAAAAAGATCAAACAGGAGGTGATGGGAATCACCTTATCATCAGAACCAGTCAGAGGCCGTAATATTCAGCTGGATGGAGTGACATACATTCTGTATCAGAGTTTGATGCCTATCCTGAAATAATTTATTCTATACATCAACTGTGGGGCGCGGGTGGCGCTGTGGTCTAAACGGCTTGCTGATCAGAAGGTCAGCAGTTCGAATCCCTGCAACGGGGTGAGCTCCCGTTGCTCAGTCCCTGCTCCTGCCAACCTAGCAGTTCAAAAGCACATCAAAGTGCAAGTAGATAAATAGGTACCACTCCGCTGGGAAGGTAAACGGCGTTTCCTTGCACTGCTCTGGTTTGCCAGAAGCGGCTTAGTCATGTTGGCCACATGACCCGGAAGCTGTATGCCGGCTCCCTCGGCCAATAAAGTGAAATGAGCGCCGCAAGCCCAGAGTCGGTCATGACTGGACCTAATGGTCAGGGGTCCCTTTACCTTTATACATCAACTGAGTCACTGAAATATGATCATGTAATACCCAATGGCAGTAATCTTCTGCAGATTACATGACACAATGTTCATAACAGACCTGCTTTAATAAGTTGGCCATATTTTCATGGAAAGTGAAGGGACAGGTCACAAGTGGAACTGACAGTAGCACTGCAGTTTACAAAACAAGTCCAATGAACTTTATAGTCAACCATCTGTATAACCTTTTTCCAAACCTGCTATTTTGGCCTGTACCCAACATAGCAACATAGCACTACATGGATGCCCCATCAGTGCAATGATTTCTGGTTACATAACATAACATTCTCTCCCTCCTCTCCCCTGAGCCCCCCCCCCCGAGTTCTAGAAGTTCCCACAACCCCCTGGAGCAGATTTGGGTACGGTGCTGGCTGCACAGGGAGAGCAGAGTGGGGTGCTGATGAGGTGGCTTTAGTTGAATACTGCCCTTTGTCTTCATACAACATTACATGATTGATTGTTATGGCATAACCTTTGTTCAGGGCTTATATTAAACCACACACTTGGTACAAGTTCAGAAAAGTGTGTTGGACCAAAGCCTAAGTTCATACGCACACTAGGTTAAAAGCTTCCCCTTAAGGATGAAGTATTGCCACAACCATGGTGTTTCTGAACATGCTCACCTGAAGCAAAACCTGAAGAGGTTCAAGTTGAGGGTGGATGGGAACTTGGAAATGAGTTAGAATCGGAAACACTCCTACTAGCTCAATCAGCTAAGATGTCACTCCATATTTAACAGAAGAAGTGGCAGATACTGACATGCATTTACCATCAAGATCAATCAACTTTTTGGGGGGGGGGCAACAGGGGGGGGGGAGAGAATTCACTCCTTAGGAAATAATGGAGAAATTCAAAACAACTGGCTGTTGTTTGGTAGCAAACAGAACTTTAATATCTCTGACAACACTGGGCTGATTTTCTAAAGCATCTAAAATCAGTTCTATTTCCACCCGAGTGAAGTATTTTATATATTAGGCATTTATGTATCACTTTAGACTGTCAAACAAAAACAAAGAGCACTGTTTTCTACTCAGCTGATTGCTATGTCAGAACAACTGTCAAGGATGGCAGATTACAGAATGGAAAGGGGGGAGGCGAGGAAACGTACCAGGAAACAACATTAAAGCCTCTGAAAAGTTACAACACTATTCTCACTGAGGGACCTTTTTAATCAGCATCTGTCATGACAAAACTTAATGTTCAAATCTTGCCTGCTTTAAGATTATAATAGTGCTAGAACCATTCTGCAGCAAAACCTTCCACTGCTATAGAAAGTAAAACTGATAAAATGAAGAGTGGTATTCCTTTAAGCAATGTTATCATTGTCTGCTGTCACAATACCAAATTGACATACTGCTTTAACACACATGCCTTAAGGGCAGCCATTACCCTTTTTAATGGCTTAAGTGCCCTCAAGTATATAAATGTAAAAGTACCAATGGATCTCACATGGACTCGTTTGGAAGATTAATGTTCCTAATTGCTGTCCTTCAAAGCCCCTATTAATTTTAGGAATCTAAATCCTGATTAGTGCTAACTAGTGGCGACAGTGCACAAGCAACTTCAGAGTTTGCCATTTACTGCTTGCAAAAAAAAAGCCAAGCCAGTAACTGTAAATTTCCACTGTGCACAGCAATGGAATGCACACTGGGTTTTTAATTCAGTTTTTAATTCAACTGGTTACAAACTGAACTCAAAGTAAATTTGTATTTGGGTGTTTTGACCCATCTTGTAAATGTATTGGTACAAATTGAGACTGACACCTAGCATTTCCAGGTTCGTGCCCATTCTGCTGACTTGTATCACGGCTTCAGGGAAGGGACAATGGCTCCTGGTAGAGCATATGCTTTGCATGCAAGAAGTCCCAGGTTCAATCCTTCTAGGATCACTAGTTAAAAGGGTCTCAAGAAGCAGGTGATGGGAAAGGCTTGTGAGAATGGCTGCTAATCAGACAATACAAGGCTAGATGAATGAAACAGTCTGGCCTGGTTTAAGGCAGTTCCCTATGTTTTGTGTCATGGTCACAACTGATGTACCACAACTGGGTGAAAGGGTCTCTGCCATGGGTGTCTATTTTGCATAGTATTGTACTGTACTGTTTTTAAAAACATGTGTCTACTTTTTTTATATAAAAAAACAACACCCTGTTTTTATTGTATGCTGCCTTGAGTGAAAGGCAGTTCATGGATGAATACGACTACTTCACAAGAACATTCAAAACTGCCACATAAAACTTACTGTAACTCCTTGACTTCAAAACAGAATATATTCAAGAGGCCAAAGGCTCTGTGATGCTCTCTCAAAAGCCATTGAGGATGAAATGGAAGTATCTGTAGATCAAGCGCACTGGGCTCACGACTTACTTCCTCTACCCTCAGAAGTCTAGGGGATGGTGGCCTAGGCTTTCTTGGTAGCAGCCCTTAAACTGTGGAATTCCCTGCCCATGGGGGTATGTTTAACATCTTCATTGTACAACTTCCACTGTATGCTGAAGATGCAGCCTTTTACTCTGTTGTGTGGGACTCACCACTTTTGCGGTAGCTATACTGTTCTGTTATGGCTGCATTATGTTCAGAAAACATAATGATATGATAGTTTATTGCAAAATTAAGAATATGTGGCATGTATCTCATACTACACAGTCAGCAAAGTCTAGTTCCCCCTCCAAATAAATTTCAATACAAATTATAGAAGCATTAAGTATATGAAAGTATAATTAAGAACAATGAATCAGCATTGTCTGTTATATGTTTTAAATGTCACTAGTGCACATATATTCCCAAGGGTGGTAGGTTAAGAGAAGAAGAAGAGTTTGGATTTGATATCCCGCCTTTCACTCCCTTTCAGGAGTCTCAAAGCGGCTAACATTCTCCTTTCCCTTTCTCCCCCACAACAAACACTCTGTGAGGTGAGTGGGGCTGAGAGACTTCAAAGAAGTGTGACTGGCCCAAGGTCACCCAGCAGCTGCATGTGGAGGAGCGGAGACGCAAACCCAGTTCCCCAGGATTACGAGACTACCGCTCTTAACCACTACACCACACTGGCTCTCATTATTAAGAGGATAATAAGAAACCACTCTTCCCTGTGGTTAAAGCACACAGTTTTTATTCATCAACATGGGCAAAGGTCCATCATAATGTATCATTTTACTACTGTAGACAGTACCCCCCCCCCTTTGTCTGTACATTTGGCTGCCATGTGAAGGGTCTCTATACACACAATGCTCCTCCATGTGAGCAACTATAGCTCTTTCAATACAGCAAATGAACACACAGTAGGTGGCAGGGGTGTCCTCTATGTGGGGCCATGGGAGCTGAGCTCCAACCCCTTAATCTCAATGAATGGGCAGACCCTCTCTCACACACACATCACACACACACACCGCAGGGCATCAGCACAACATGTCAGCATGCTCTGCGGCATGCGTGAGTGATGTCATCACGCCACGGGGTGTGTCCACTTGACATGCTGACGCCACACGGTCCCTCAATCGTAGGGGCAAGGGGGCACGCCTGGTGGGTGGGTGGGTGGGTGTGGCCATTCTGCACAATGGCGGGGCAAGGCTAGCACATGCACCCATTCTTTCAAACATGGGATGGTGTTTAAAACCACTAATATAAAAAGCAATGTAAAAACAAATCAACTCACCTCTCATCTGAATACTTCACTAATATTTCCAAAGATCATTGTCATCCCTTAATGACATACCAAATAAATAAGAAACTGCCAAGACTAATTTCAAAATCCAGGCAGAATGCCAGCTAATCAGGAACTAACACTACAAATTAGATATGACATGGTATATCTGGTGCATATTTCCTTTCAAGCCAAAGTCATTTCTTCATCCATAGCTGAGGTTAAAAATAACCCTGATATTTAGGAAACACTGAATGTTACTAAAACTGATGCAAATTAAACTCATTGTGAAGTGCACTAATCGAGACTAATCTGAGGGGAGCAATTGATAGAAAGTAACTGGAAATATGAAAAGGCTGAATATTGTTCACACCATGCTATCTCACAATATATCAACCTCTCAGATCACTGTACTTCAGGTACTTTATCATCATCATCATCATGTAGCCTGGAAATAGGAAAGAACCTGATTCAACAAGTAGGAATACATACCAGCCAAATTCAGGAGAAAACCAGAGACCTATACAGTCATCTGAAAAAACAGCAAACAGAACGCTACAGAAAATTACACCTCTCTTTGGACTCCTTGAAATCTGATTCTCTACTTCCTTTCTAGCTTGAGCTTCCAAAAGCATGAGATGCTGCATTTCCCCATCTGCTCTACCATCTAAGGGCAAAATCTTCTCTCATGATGGAAGAGCTTCCTGCCAGCATATCAGTTTGCAAAGGATCAAGTAGCGCTGTCATCTCCTCTGCACATTCAGGGCAAGTCAGAGGTCAGAGGCGCCACAAGATCAGGGCTCCTAGTCTCATGGGAAAACCTATAAACTGAGCATACAGAGATCAAGGGACCTCAAGAGTGGGACACGGCCCCACTCATTATAGCACAAAACTTGTGGGTGGGAAGAAGGAAAAAGGGTAATGTAAACAGGATGGGAATGGCTCATCCCACACTTTACCTGATAAAACAAACCCAGGAGGAATAGAGAGAGATCTGGAACTGAGAGTTGCCACTGAACAGCAATATGTACAGTAGTGATGGAGGGAACATGGAAATAGAGGGAATCACCCAAATGGGAAATTCTATTTTGTTCTTTACTACAAAGAAGTAGTGCTGAAAGGAACACCTGAGAAAGCAAGTACAATCCAGAGCAAATTCTGCACATTAAAATTGTATAATCCTTTGTGCAGACTGCACAAGTAGCCACTCCATGCACAGGACAGGTTAACTGGTTAGGTTGTACATGAGTGCTACATAGTTTGCAGGTACAGTGGTACCTTGGTTCTCAAATGGCTTAGTTGTCGAACAAATTGGCTCCTGAATGCCGCAAACCTGGAAGTAAGTGTTCCAGTTTGAGAATGTTTTTAGGAAGCCAAATGTCAGACGCAGTTTCCGCTTGAGTGCAGGAAGCTCCTGCAGCCAATCGGAATCTGTGCTCTGGTTTTTGAACAGTTTCGGGAGTCGAACAGACTCCCGGAATGGATTAAGTTCAAGAACCAAGGTACCAAGGTATAGGAAAGAAAAAGGAAAGGGTGGCACAAAGCAGTGGTTGTTTACATTTATCAGATAAAATTTTCAGAGACAGGTGCCAAATGAGCCTTATTATCATTTTAATGAGAATACTATTAGACATTGAAGGACAAATTGCAAGGGCTAGGGTTGTATACAGAACAATCTCAAATAACGGTTATAATGGAATTGCTCAGCCACCCCAAAATGAGCCTTCAAAAGTCTTGCAATATTTTGCAAACAATGAGGGTGCATGTGGGATAGACATGCGCCCACTATTTCCACAATGCATGGAACATTCCCAAGCGACAGGGGAAAGCGACATGCCAGGTGGCCGGAAACTGCAGCAAACATAAAGCTACCATTGTCTATTACCAAGCCTCTGGATTAATGCACCAAGTGCAACCTGAATCTTTCCCCTTTCAAGTAATTCTCGAGTTGACTGAATGCAAAAATGACATCAGATATTCTATGGAGTAAATAATGATAATCACTTCTAAGCCAATTTCACATTCAGTAACACCTTCAGTGATCTCGGGAAATACCAGTGTGGTGTCAAAGGGTTGCAGAAAGTGCTTTAGACAGGTTTGGCAAAACATCTTACTGTAGAAAAGCTCTGCTGCAACCTAATTAGCAGTGACAGAACAGAAATGAACTTGAATCTTCTGCAGCTTACCTGTCATTTGAGACTCACATCCTCATGAATACTGGACTGAGGATGAAAGGGAGCAATATTCTGCATAACACAAATAGGCAAGATGGTCTTAGTTTTACCACACAACTTACAAATCCTATTTAATCAATGCCTATTTGTTTCTATTTCAAAATGCTCAGAAGAGAATATGACTGTTTTACAGGAAATTGATTGCTCTGGGGCCAATATTTAGCCTCCTTTTCTCATCAAAAGCTAGTTTTACTCATAAGTTATTTCAAATTAATATAAAAAATTGTAGCAGCAAATCATGTTGCATTTCAGACATGGGAGGTCAGTCATGATCGCTCAAGTTACACTGCCTTTGATAAATAGTTCACTTTGCTTATTCAAAAATGATCAAACCATTCTTTTTCCTGAAAAAATACTTGCTGTGATCCAATGTGTCCCATACACTTAGGCACACATGCATTAACCCCCTTTTTAAATACCAGCAATCTTTAGTACCAAGCCACTGAACAGGGGGACTTTTTCAGTGCATAGTTGGTGCAGCAGGCAACGCTCCTGCTCATGACAGGCATCCATAAAACCAAATGATGAATGTATTTCTGCTCTGTGACCCTGCTCCTTCAGAAAAAGTGCAACCCCATCCAGAGTAGGCTATCTACCTTCTTCTCAGTCTAGAGATCTACTTACTACTATCAAATTCTGCCTTATTAGATTGAGCATTAGTTTATTGGTCCTCATTGTTGTGACTACTAGTGATCCCAGCTCACTCAGGGATTCCACTGACTCTCTGGGATCCAATGAGAAGAAGAGATAATAGAATATCTTTATAATGGCATTGAATCCCATTTTGTTGAATTACTGTTCCCAGTAGTTTCATGTACACGTTACGTTAAAACAGAAAGCTGAGGAATTAGTATTTGTCACATGGGATGAAAGAGGATTACATCAGCACCATCTTCTGGACCTTACCTGTCAGAAAGGAATGCCTTTCTCAGGTAATCTTGCCAGGTGGTCTTGACCAGCCTTCCCCAACCTGGTATCCCCCAAATGTTGGACTACAATTCTCATCAGCCCCTGTCAGCACAACAGTGGCTATGATTGCTGGTGCTGATGGAAGTTATAGTCCAAAGTATCTGGAAGACACCCCATTTCTCCCTCTCTTCAACCAGTGCACCAGAATAGCTTGTCCCTAAATCAGGCCAGGGAAAAAGATCAAAATGCATAGAGAAAAATTATTCCAGGAGAGACTTCCTGTTTCTGGTCCATGTGATGGAGGAGGCTCTCTCTGCATTGGAGGGAGGCGCAAGTGGCAGAGAGGAGAGCAAATGGGGCAAAAATCGCTCTCTGAAACCTCCTGGTGGTACGGCAGGACTAGGGGGCCTGCTGACGCCTCAATGCTCCCCTCCTCAGCAGATTGCGGGGGGGAGGGGAGGGAGGAGGCGCTGGGTGCTAAGTCCACCACCATGATGCGGGGGAATCACCCTTGTAATTTTCGGACTCAATTGGCATTAGGCAAGAGCGCTCACTGGAAAAGGTGCTTGACATCAGAACTGCGGGCTAAACGGCTGCAAAGGACTGAGGCTTGAAATCAGAAAGGATTCCAAATGTGTTGGGAAGTGGAAAATGGAGAGGGTGGCTTCTTTGTTCTATACTGAAGTCTCTTTGGTTATTTGGAGACTGCCTCCTGAAATAATGATTATTGAAATAATGATTAATGACTACAAGTAGAATCTGAATCTGTGTATGGAATGTTTAAAGCAGAGGTCGGCAACCTTATCCGAGGATGGGCCGGTTGGAGGAGCACCTGTGCCCGTGTGCACACACCATCAACCCGGAAGCCAGTCCCCGCAGCACCGCAATGCGCCAGTAAGAGTGGGGGGGCAGCGGGGGTGTGGCATGGGCCAGTTAGACAAGCCTCGTGGGCCGCTACTGGCCCATGGGCCTTCAGTTGCCAACCCCTGGTTTAAAGGATAAAAGAGGGGGTGAGCCTTTTGTTTATTGGAGGGTGTTTGAGAACTTCTCCTGAAAAGACTGTGGAAATTTGGATCTAGAAAATTTGAGATAAACTCTTGCTATTCTTGACAAGGCTAAAGTAAAATCTTGGTGTGGTGGCGCAAAGAGAATAGACTGTGAACAACATGGAGAGATTTGGCGACTCCAATTGAGAGGCAGTACAGACCCTTTAGTATGCTGATGGAAGAAAGCAGGAAGGGAAGTTGGTCCCAGACTCTCTGCAGGATGGTACTGAGAGAAATACCTCCCCCCCCCCCCACACACACATACACACCTCTCCGTTGATGAGATTTAAAGGAGAAGAAAATAGAGAGATCTTGGAACTTGCTGCGAACAAAGGCAAGGACTGTCGCTTTCGGACAACAATGTACATCTTGGAGTTTTATGGGATGGAAGTGCCAAGCTGGGGAAGAGGAGGGACAATCAGAGTTAAGCTTGAGATACCAGCTATGCCAGGGGTGTCAAAACCTTTTTCAAAGAGAGCCAGATTTGATGAAGTGAGCATGCGTGAGGTTTTTTAGGATTGGAGTTGTTGAGCTTTTCTTATGATTTTACCCCAGGGCATTTACTGCCACGGGGGCCGGATTAAATCGACCAGCACCCCCCTAAATGGACTTTGGACATGCCTGTGCTATGCACTGCACAACAACCATAATAGTACTACAGGCACCCAGAAAGGAATGCCGCTCAAGGTCATCTTTGTGAATGAAGACGTTTGATATAAATGGCAGAGAATAAGGCCAATGAAGATTTACCTTTTATATATGAAGGTTATATATCAGAACTGTTTCGATTAATGTCTGCAGGAGACTTTGTGAATATTTAAGTTATAATTAGAAAAATCTTAATAATTACTCATAAAGGAAACAGCTTATAAGAAGTAAATAAAGAGGCCAGATACAGGATAAAGGAAGTCTTTTATTTGGTTGTTTGTATTGTTGTATGTTATGCCTATTGTATGTTATGTTCACGTTTCATAAGGGTGGATTTCTGTATTGGGGAGTGGGGGTTTATGTTATGTTGTAAATAAAAATTCCAATAAAAATTTATATATATAAAAAGAACTGTCATACACAGAACAAAAGGAAAATAAGTATTATATTCTCACTTGAAGTTTTACAAAAGTATGTAAATGCTTTAAATAATTTTTCAACACAAATGGAAACTGCTAAGAATACAGCTGGCAATAAAGGGATAATTTTGGGTAATAAGTTGTAACTGGAGATAATGTAAAATACACAGTAATATTAGAAGCTAAGGTTGCATCAACAATGGTAAGTGGGAAGTCATTTAGTTAAAACTGTATTAATTTGGTATTAATTTATAATAATCTGTGATGACTGGATTGAAATTTGGAACATCAATAAGAATAATTGGCAAAAAGAAAGAAAGAAAGAAAGAAAGAAAGAAAGAAAGAAAGAAAGATTACTCCAGGAGAACCTAGAGATCACATAGGCCCTTGAAGGAATCTTATTTTGCAGGAAATATTAGAAGGGAGTTGTTGGCAAGCAATTTGGTTCACCTAAACTAGTGAAGGAAAATCTGTGGGGAAAGGAAGGGAACACGAGACTTTTCAGTTTTCGTTCATCTAGGGAAGAAAGGTAAATTATTTCAGCGGTCAGAGAGTGGCCTGGAGCTTATACCACTTGTCACTACATATAGCCAAGAAATACCTCCCTACAGACTGCAGATTGCCTCCGAACATGGATCATGCAACACTAAGCTACTTAGCTGTACTGAACTGTACATGCCAACAGGACAGCACCGCAAAACAGAAACAAACCCAGTAAAATTCAGAAGATAGATAGATTAATCCAAATGAGAAGAAGAAATATTGATTCTACTCCATTTTGAGCACAGAGCTCTTTTTCAGGCAACAAGGAAAAGTAGACATATTAGATTGCCTCAAATCATGAATCTCCAGCACAAGTTACTTTTCAAGCTTTACTAGGCTGAACAGCACCATAAGAAAGCATAGACAACAATATATAGAAATATATTAAGGGGGAAAGCCTTCATAAACAGCAGTAACCTCCAAACAATAAAAGCCACGCTTAAGACCATATAAAAATCAATATTTCATAACTGGCACATAACACATTGGAAATACAGCACAACATAAGAATGCTAACTTCAATCACCAATGGATTTAAACCTGTAATACCTTATTTGCACTAGATAGCCATTGAATAACATATATGCAGTTAAGAGAAACCTATAAAAACTGTTTGGAAAATGCTTTGTTAAAAGCATTTTTAAAAATACATTGAATTTTCCATAAGGCTCGCCATTGCCATCTAGTGTCGCATGGTATATTGCACTTCAAACATACTTAAAATGTTTTATTTGCAGCTGTATAGCTGAGTCCTTACTCTTTTTTGCAACTTTGTATGGATGTTGAATGAACATTTCAGCATTCTTAACAATGAAGAGTTAAAGCCTGTATTGTTCAATACATGTAGGTGTTTCTTTTTATATTATATGAAACTGCTATAGCTTCCCAATGGCCCAGAAAGCAAGGAGAAGAAGCCAAAGGCTTCCATGTAGTGGCTGGTGTGTTAGCAGTTATTAAGCCTCAAAATTAGCTTTTGCCCACTACCAACACGCATATCTACCCTTCTGGTTTTCAAACACTATACAAGTAAGAATTTCAGCACTAAGCATTCAGTAATATTGCTAAATCTGGCACACACAAAAATAGCTGGCAGGTAACCTCTGGAAGACAAGCTGCAATACTTGGTAGAAATTTATTTGCAGGGTATGGTAACCATGCATAACCAAGCTACCTAACACCAGATTACATGGTCATTAGTTCATCAAGCTTTGTGCTGCCCCACACAAATCAGAAGCAGCTCTCCCAAGATTTCAGATGAAATGTGGTATCGCAAGCATCACTATTTTCGTCATTGGGGTGTATTTAAATATGTGACTCCCCTCCCGACTCACGAGGCAATGGGGAATGCCTACAAGAAGTTTGTGCATCCTAGGAGGGCAAGTTGTAGGAAGGATGATAAATCGAAAGCCTTCTTATGCCAAATTTCTAAGCTCAAATCCTTTTGTACAATCTCGGTGTTGCCCATTACGCTTATCAGTACTGCCTCTGTAGAGCCCCAAAGAATCTGTGGGCATATTGTACAAAACCAAGCGCACTGCTTTTAATATATCTTAAACTTCCATTTCAGAAGGCATTATTCCTATATAAGTCATACCGTTAACTGTTTGCAATGGGAGTCTGAGTGGCGGTTGGCTTTCCTTTATCCTTATATAGTGTAAGAGAACTTAAAAAAATCCTGCAAAGATTATACAATATCTTTCTGGTTAATGAAACCAATTCATATGCAGTTTTTACTATTCTCAGGTGTAGCAGCAGGGATCAGATAGACTTAATTAACGGATCTGTCACTGCTGCAACCCTATCTCAGGTACCTTAAAGAAATCACTTAGCATCTGAACAGTTCTACAATACTGTAAGGAGCGGTGAAAATAAGATTTCTAAAACACACTGAACCGCCTTATCTTGAAACACACCTGAGACCACGGCTATTTGCTCTTTCTGGCATACAGCTTGTGGGGATGTCTGGGAAGAAACTGGCTCAGAGCCAAAGGGATTGTGGGGACCAATGGGGATCAGTTTCTCTGCAGTCGAACATGTAGCTCAGTAGGTGTCCCTTGTAGGTGGCTGTTTTCACCAAGGTTGGAGCTATAAAGGCTGTCCCTCAACAACAGACACTTAACACTGTGAAACAATAGAGACAAACATCTCTCACCAGCAGCCTCTAGTGATTAGCTGAGAAGGACCACACACAAAAAATGTCATTCCAATTTTAGAAAATGACATCTCTTGGCCTCGGGGTTAGAGCTATGAAGGAGCTGCTGAAGTACAGAATACTAAAAAAATAAAATGTCAGCTTAAAATGCAATGAGTAAAAAGCCAAGGGACTGCACTCAGACAACCTCATATACTTACCTCTGCCTTTGGGCAGCCAGAGCTTTTTGGTCATTCATCTAGAGTTGAAAGGGGAAGGGGCGAAAGAGGTTTGTTTTTTTGTTTTTTTTAAAGGTATGATTTGCAGCTATGAGCAAGAATTATTTAAGACTGGCTGCAGTCCTTAGAGGACTGAGAGTCTACTTTAACAGAAGTCTTTGAGGTTTGGACAGTGAACAGGTTACAGTACGAGGAAGATTAGCTCCCCACCCCCACCCCTTCCAATAAGTATCAGTAATATTGCCATACTGCAACGGAAACAAATTAACGTTATACTGCGGCATCCTGCTCACCATTTAAACATAAATGGAGAGAACGCATGGAAAAAAGCACACAATGTTTTGCATTTAAATGTTTCCTTCGAACAAGGCCACTTTTTATTTAAAAAAAACAGAGTGCTATATTTATTTTATATACCGGGGTGAGGAGTATTTTCTGAATGACAACTGCTGAAAACTGTAGGAGGGAACGGTGATTTTGTGCTCAGGTCCAGCTTGCTGGGCTACCACAGGCCACCAGGAACATTGCCCATGCTAGAAGGTGGGAGGGGAGGGTTCCCCCACTCCTGTTATTGAGAACCTCAGTGCAAGAAATTAAAACAATAAAAGTGTCACTAAAAACGTTTACAGCCATAATTCAAAACAAACAGAAAGTTAAAACCACAACAGAATAGACAAATCAAAACTCATATTCATATGACAAGCCAAGTGGACTTTCTTGTTGCTTTTGAATACTAGCTGCTTGGAATGTGCAAAGCATTCCACATGCCTTAGCTCAGTAATCCTTACAAATATTCTGAAAGGCAGCTTGGCATTATTAACCCAATATTGAGTTGGAGGTCTGAGGCTGAGCGACAATGGCTTAACCAAGACCAACTTAACAAGTTCATGGAAGAGATGGCATGTTTGAATACTAATAGAAGAGAGACTGCTCAATTCACAGTGTATTTTCTACTCAATCATATACTTATTTCTTAGTAGACATGTATAGGATAGCATTGTCAGGCCATTATATTAGAGCAGCAAGCCACTCCATAGTCCGAGGCTCATTCCCATGGCTAAAAAGCATGTGCCACACACTTCCTTGGGGAACTGATAGACACACACACCTCCCATGGTCAATTACATAAATGAGTTCCAGAAAGTCTAATAAGTATAAAACACATACCCACACAGTTTTAAACTATTAAACTAACAATTGTTAACACAGGAACAGAAAAACATGAACCCAGCCCAGGCTTTTAGAAAAGAATTATTTTAATTGAACTTCTAAAGATTTAAAGCAGCAGCAGAGCAGTGCTTTTCAATAAGTTTTTGAAAAGAGGCAATGTTGAGTAGCAAATGCTACTCAAATGTTAAAAGAAAGTAAAAATGCAGTTGGCATTCTGTAGTACATTAAGCATCTTTGAGTTTGGGATGAACATTCCTAGCATCATCCAGTTCAACCCATTACTGTAATTCTTTTTTCTACACGCATAGCCCCTTTGTGACATCAGCATCTGAACAAGTAAGCTTCCACTTAACTGGGAGAGAGTTCCACAAAATTGGGCCCACAATACTGAATGCACAAATCCTTGAGGATACAAGTCATGCACCTGAGCCATGGGGGACCAGTTACAGCGACTTCACTGAAGACCAAAGTGATTGAGCAGGGATATTAGGGAGCAGGGGACCCAAGTGGTTAAGGGCTTTATAAATTAATACAAGAACCTTGAACCTGGCCTAGGAGCATATGGGCAGCCAGTGCAATATTCTGAGCACTGGAGTTATGTGCTGGTGATAGCCTGTCCCCATCAGCAGCTCAGTTGCAGCATTTTGTGCCCACCAGGGCCTCCAGACCAGCCCCAAGGGTAGCAATAACTGGGTCTTGAGGTTACTAACCGTGGCCAGACTATCACTGTCCAAGAACAGCCTTGTTTGGTGTTCCAGTAAGAGCTGCTAGTCATTGCTGCTGTTACTTTGGGGGGCGGGTATCTTTATTTTAGAATTTCTTATGATTTCTGTGGAAATTATTCAATGTGTATATTCTGCTGTTTTATTTATTGCTTATGACCACTTTTGTTATGTTTTTAAATTACTTTTTTTACATGTTATAAGCCACCTTGTGCATGGTTTTAACTCTGGGAAGATGGTACTCCTGGCCACTGAGGCTACCTCAGTCTCCAGCAACAAAGATGAATCGAGAAGCATACCCAAACCCCAAAATGATTGTCCAAACTCTCTCATAAATTTTTGCCAAAAAATAAAGGCAAAGTATCTCAATGTTACCTGTGTGCAGGAAAATGAACAAATACTAAACTCTGAATGCACATTTACAAGCACAAACATGGACCTCAGAATGCAAGGCTGTTATTGGTCCGTTGGCACTGTATATCCACGACAGCACAAAGATCTACTTTTCCATTTTAGCCATGAAGTTGACTAAGAGGGATATTCCTTTTGTTGTGATAGGGAAAAGAGAGCCATAAGAAACAGAAGACACAAAAGTGCAGATGGAAGAAAAATCTTCACAGCGGTCAATACTGAGAGGCTTGGAATGCAACAAAGAAATAAAACTAACCCCAGGCCTGCTTTTATACAACATGCACTTTCTCCAAACAGAATATTAAGCAGTCTGGATGCAATTACTCTTCTGACAGGCTTGTAAAAACACCCTACCCATATAAGTTAATAGTTCATAATTCATACTGATAGCTCTGTGCAAACAATAGACATGTATGTTGCTTAGCAATGCTCAAGAGTTTACCACCTTAAATCACTGAGCCTGTGAGTGAAAAACGAATGGGGCTGTTTTATAGCCAGATCTGCACTTTCAAGTTTTAAAGTAGAACATTTACTGGAGACATTAGAAGTAAATGAAGGTTTTAATCTTACAGCACTGTCACTTTCAGTTCAAATAAAGAATCGTGGAAACTATTCAGAGACACACATTTCTGATTTGATACAGAGCATTTAATCTTTTTAAATGCACACATGGTTCCTGCTGGCCAAGAGAAACAGTTATCCTGGGAGTATAAAATGGCTCTAATCTAATACTAACTTTACTATTATGAGGCTTTTATTCAGAAGAAGACCAAACACACTGCTGCTGCATGAATAGCAAGGTCATGGTATCTTGCAGGTTTCTACTGCACCAAATTCTGGCTCATAAGTGTTGTACACTATGCATGCAAATTAAAATAGGGGTTTATAACATTCTATTGTTAAGGCTATCCATGGCTACTAGCCATGGTGGTTTTGGAGGCATCAATGCTTGTGAATACCAGTTGCTGGAAACCGGGGGGGGGGGGGGGGAGTGCACTGGTGCTCATGTTCTGCTTGCTAGTTTCCCATGGGCCATTTGCTGGCCACTGTGAGAACAGGATGCTGGACTAGATGGGCTACTGGCCTAATCCAGCAGGCGATCATTATGTTCTCAAGCTCTTAGATTTAACAAAAATTAGGAAAAGTGTATCACTGGCTTCATTGATTCAGGATTTTATATTGGCCTCAAATTGTAAACAACCTCTCCCATTTCCCCCCACAGTGAATAGCACTCTTCCCCAGCCCAGTGATATTTGGACGCTTTGAGCTACAACTGCCATCAGTCCCTGCTGGCAGGACTATACTGGCTGGAGCAGATAGGAGATGTAGAAACATCTTGAGGACACTAGGTTGGGGAAGGGTGATTTGTAATGCGCTCAAAAGCTTTGTGGCATTGCTTTCCCATAGAAATGCTCCGTCTTAGCCTGAATGCAAGAGACCTCAAGCCTCTAGGAGTGCATATCATTCTGATAGTTGTGTTATTTCATCTGAAGGATAAGCATTTTACAAAAATTTATATGTCCTTAAGTACAATGGTTTCAGCTTTTCATAAGCAGTATAGATCATAAGCAACAATGCCTTTATGGTATCATCTGCAACTCACTGAGGGGGAGAAGCCCACTACAATCATCTGTGTCCCCAGCCTAAGGGGAATACATATGACAGTGTGAAAGTTTCCTTTGCTGCTAAGTCTTTCAGCTGTAACATGATTAACAAGCTCTGCTAAGCCTGCACTAGGCAATGAGGAAGGACCTTGTGTCTGTTTCACTCCCTCGTTTTCAACAGGTGAAGGCATTATGGATGAGTTACTCATGATTATTGCTTCTAAGCTAAAAAAAGGGGTGGAACAACCAGAGATGCATAACCAGGAAAGTACAGCAAGGTCAAGACAACCGGCTAAAGGGAAGAGAGATTCACAATGTCGTGGAAACAAAGCACTGTACAGAAGAGCAGCAGACATGTCCAGCCAATGGCAACAGGAGACTTTAGGTAGCCAACATGGTACTCTCCTGGACTAGAACTCCCATAAAATCTGACCATTGGCCATGCAGTGTGTGTGTGGAGGGGGGTAACCTATGGCCCTCCAGTTCATTCCTGACAATTGGCCATACAGGATGGATGTGGGAAGGTCCCATATTAGTTATCCCTGGACTAGACCTTTAAGTCCCCCCCCCAGAGGCCTGTAGCTCTTATCAAGTATGATAAGAAACTATATGGGGGGACTACTTAAGAGACAATATCTCACTTTTCTGCACATGGGGGAAAAAAACCCTTCCAAATGCTGTATAGCAAAAATAGCAGCAGCAGCAGCAGCAGCAGCAAATGACAGTTCATTCAAAAATGAATCCAAATAGAAGATTAATGGTGCCCCTGCCAGTATCTGGTAGAGGAGGGGAACCTTAAGTGTGTAATTTTTGGACTCACAATTGCTTCTTTCCGCTTCTGCTATAATTACTTAAGTACTGCTCACCTAAAACTAGTGATTAAATGTATTCTTGGAGCTGACAGTATGCAATTTTGTCCAGTGTCCTAGTCTGCTTGGATATTATTAAAGCAATACTTGGTCTATTTTGGCTTCAGTGAATCAAACTTAGTCCCATTAAATAGTTAACCAGAGAGTGAATTGAAAAATAGGGAATCTCAAAGGACTACACAAAGAAGATAAATTTACCTTTTGGAATAACTTGCCAAATAATTGCAACATGAGTGTGTATTTGTTGATCATCTCACTCAGCAAAGTGAGTGGTATTCAGCTCAGTCGTTTCCAGAGTTGACTAGCTTAAGTCCACTGATTTCAATGGGTCTGCTTTTTGAGTATCTTTACCACCTTTCAAATACCACCAATTCTCAGTATACTGTATGCATAGAAAATTTGCAGCCAAAAGTGCTAACATACAGTGGAAACAACCAGTCTTGAAGTGGTTTGTAGAAACAGGGCCAGTGCCATGTTTGAGGAGGACCTCTCCATGTTGACAGACCTCTGCTCACAGACTTACCTGGCAGAAGCAACTGGGTCAGTGATCTTCCATTTGAAAAGATTCCACAATGCCTCAGAGTGACACAACATTAGAGCCATTGGAGAAATATAAAAGGGTAGCTTGCTGGACCAGCCAGCCAACCAACACCAGAGCGAACAGGGGAGGTATACCGTAAGTTTTGGTGGATCTTGCTGAGTCCATGATCATGCAAGATTCTCTATTTCAGACCATTTAAAGAATTCAGATTTTAAAAGCTGTAAGTGGATTTCAGCATTCTATCAAAATTATACTATAAGGCATTACTTGTAATAATGATTTAAATTAATCTTGTACTCAGTAGTGGCCCCTTCTCCCTTTACAATAAAGTATTGCTTTGTTGAGTACATTGTTGGTCCTTCCACATCACTGAACACAGCAGGTTACAAATTAAGAACTAGTATACAGTATATTGCAGATCGAAAGGTTTTAGAGAGTATTATTGTCATAGTGGAAAATCAGCTACATAGCGATTCATCCACCTTACACATGATTCAGTCAGCAATTATTATTTTTTGAATTTGATCTAGCAGGAATTTCATGTACATGAAATAAGACAATAAATAGCGAGCTGAAATGCCATAAATGACACTCTGGCCAAGAACAGAGACACCAACCTCCTATTTTATCAAGTATTTGGATCATTTAAGGAGCATGTTTGTGTCAATACTCTAGGACACCTCTTCAGAAGTAACACACATTCCAGACTCTGATTTCATAACCACCCAAACGGTGTTATCAAAATATAGGGCATCCTTTCTATCCTGCAAAGGAGGAATCTATGTATAGGAAACACACACTTCTATTCATCTCCATATTGCCACATCCTTGTTCCTACAGCAGAAATAATACTTTCCAGCACAGAAAGGGTTCCAATTAGACTAATGAGCAGCACAAGTTAACACAAGATGGAACACACAGGTTTCAAGTAGACACGCTTTCACTCTCTGTATTCACCAGCCCCTTTCAAAAGTGAACTGAATCTCCATCCAAGTGCAGCAGCAAGGTTTTTGAGGACTAAATTCAACCATGTCATCTTCACACTTAAGACCTGGCAGCATTATTTAGTTCTCTGTCTATTTGGGTCATATAAAGCTGCCTTGCACCAAGGTCCCATCAACACTATACATTTAAAGTGGTATCATACCAATTTAAAACAGTCATGGCTTGCCCCAAAGAATTTTGAGAAGTGTAGTTATTATTGGTGCCAAGAGTTGTTAGAAGACCCTGCATTCCCCTCAAAGAGCTACAGTTCTCAGGGTGGTTTATCAGTCATTCTCTCCCTTCCCAGGAAAGTCTAGCTATCCAGTTCTCAGGCATGGCGGGAACTTCATATCAACTTCTAAACTCTTTTTGATTTTGTGAAACCATGTTGAGATACACTTAAAACAAAGTATTCTATCATATAACGTACTTAATAGCACATAAGGATGCATTGCCCAATGAATTCCATTATTGCGTGTTGAGGTCCCCAATCCACCCCCCAAAATAACTCACAACGGACACGTAATTTTTGTTTAAGATTTTTGGCATGATTTTGGCCACAACTTTATTAAAATACAAACTGCGAGTGGTTGTTTAGGCATTGGTTAAGACTATCTGTCCCCCCGCCTGGGGACAGAACTGACTTCTGGGCACCACCGAAAGACAGTGCGGGGGAAAGCAAGTTGGGGAAGAATTGGAGCTGAGACACAGACCCTCAACTCTCACCCGCCTGCTCCCCGAAGGCTTGCCGGCCCTAGTCCCATTCCAGGGATTGGACGAAAAGATGGCAAGCCCCAGGATTCCTTTAACGGAATTCCCTTTCCGCAGCAATCATGGAGGGGCAGGCCCAGCCTATCCTGAACCCCTCCATGGAGGGGTAGGCCCAGCCTATCCTAACCCCTCCTCCACCAGATTTATAACCAATGCCTAACCACAACCTTACAAGTTGTGACGATTTGCTACGCAGTAGGCAAAATCCACCCAGCCAGCCAATTTGCCAGGTGGAAAAATTCCTACCAGGCCCCTGCTCAAAGGCAGACGACCCCATGACAGGCATAGCAAGGTCAACGCAACAAACCCCTTATTCTAGGGCGGGTGATCCGTTGCACGCAGCAAAAGAGAAAGTACAAGGCTGCGTGCAGAGTATTTAAACCTTTTACCCCTCCCACCAAAATTGCAACATAACTTTTGCCCCAGCAACTCGGCAATCCAATCAATGCCCCCTGGCCATCTTGGAGAACTTACCCAGCAACAAAGGGGTGGCTCAGTAGACCCCACCACAACACGTGCTCTTCCTGAAGGAGAACACGCTTTCCAGAACATAATAAATAAGCTCCACTTTTCAATTAATAAGTTATCCTGTTTGACTCTCTTACTTTATTTGACCATGCCTTAAATTGCTGGGGAGACTGGCTTTTCCACCCCATCCCATATGTAACATATGTAACATCTATCAGTATATGGTGTTCTTAATAAATGAATTATCATTTTAGTATTTTTAATGTAACAGAGTAATCCAACAGTAATTGGATCTGATAATAGTTCATATCCTGTGTTTTTTTTAAATAATCATTTATTACAGCAGTACTAAATGTTATTAGCCTGGAATACAACCAGAATGGGCAAAATATTTTACACACACACACACATATATGTGTGTGTATGCGCATCAGGGGTTACATTTGAAACACTCTTTGTGCAGAGCCATCTACCGCAAAGTTATGGTCCCCAATTAAAATTTCTATCCCTTGTTCACTTAGGAAGTACTTCACAGGTACACACAGTGTGGTCAGAAGCAGACCCCTTCATCCCATTGTGATTATTTTAGAAGTATTCTTTTTAAAAACCAAAACTATAACACTCCCATTAGCACCGGCTTTTAAAAACTTATCGGGTAATAAATTGAGTGTGGGTTGTAACACATAAGCATTTTGTAACAAATTCAGGTCTTAACAGAGGTACCCATGAACCACACAATTATTGTGACAAGGTTATTTTCCCCTGGGAGAGAGGACTGAGCTTAGTGGTTCATCAACGTATTGAAATTGCTGAGGCAGATCAAAGTGTGGGGAGGAGGAAAAGTGGGGGGGGGGGTGAAGTGCATGATCCAGCACTCTAATTCATTCATTGACTACCGCATTTGCACGGCACTAATTTTAGTAATTAGGGAGAGAAGTCCATTATTACACCATCCATTAAATAACGATCAGTAACCTTAATGGCTAATTGGAAAAAAAAAAAGATTTATTGTACAAAGCATACCAAATCAAGCCAGAGTCAGCTACTAAGAACATATGTTGGGTTCCTTAATGTATATTTTCAAGAACTCTACTGCCATTTAGGGAGTGGGGGAAAGGACCCATGTAGAAGTGAAACAGAGCCTAATAACAATTACACTGACCGGAGCAAAAAGTAATTCATAGTGAGCATAGAGAGGGAGAAAACAATTCTCTACATGCTTTCAAGCAGCTGCTCTACTGTTAATGGTAGAGCGTGGTGCTGATGCATGCAGGTATATTTAAGTCATTTCTAGATGTTGCCGTATTTCACATACAAAAGCTGCCTGCTCTTGAATAATGCATACACAGTACACTGAATTCAAGAATGTTAGATGCAAGGCAGAATTTTCGCTTCGTCAATTAGACAGATGACCTGCAACTACTGGAGTGAAGGCTGTTGTGCAACAGAAGTGAACTTTTTCAGTAAGTTTCCATTCCTCTGAGACAGAGACAATCATATCTCAAGACATCTGCTGTCCTCTGGCAGTTTAAATTTCAACACAAAGGTGAGCTCTTTTACCATGGCAGGTGCAGGTTCTCTCTCTGGCTGCTTTCCATGTCAGAAAGACAAATTTAACTATGTTGTCACACAGGGGCTCAAAGCAATGCCCTGAGACTGGTCTAGTTTGGAAACATAGACCTTGCGCTGACTATAAGGTACATTCATTTCCTCTTCCATGTTCTATCCTTTATTAACAACCACCACATATGGCGTGAGTAGCAGTCATGTTAATAGCTTTGGGTTAAAGATCCAGATTTCAGCTTCATTCATTTGTGGGGAAATGAGAATGGGTTCATTTACACATGTTCCAGAGCTGAAGAAGCTTAATCATGAGCAGGCACAGAAATGAAGAAAAACAAAATTAGAGAACTGTTAAACAAGCAAAGTATTTTTAGGAATGTCATACCGTTGAAGAAACCTTACATTATCTGTTTTAGTTGATTAAGCAATTTTACAGTCAATTAAGTTTCATAGGTAAAAGCAATTATGAAGCCAAAAGTATGATTTTTAGATGCTTGCATTCACCATAAATGAGGCATTCCCACCTAGACCTAACAGTATCTTGAGGTCACCACAGTGGCTACTCCTGGCCTAGTGAGTGTGTGAATAGGTCTTTTCATGAAGACGAAAATGCAGTTTTCCCCCCTGTACTAACTAAAAACAGCAATGTTGTGTGGCAGCATGCCAAAAACAAAGAACAAAACTCAGTCACTCAAAAACAAACCAGCAACTATGTCACCATCAATAGTAAGTGCGGAAAGGCCCTAGGAGATTCTGCTGACACTGCTTAAAAAACATATCCACAACTCAAGTCCTACCATTCAAATGACTGGGAGCCAGTTACATATATCTCCAGTGGCCTCTTAATGTGCTCTGTGCACACTCCACAGGTGCTGGTTCTATGCAATGCTGCATACTCAACATCAACCATTTCATCCAAGGTTGACAAAACCAGACAAACTAGGCATCAAGATTGCATGATGAGGGAGGGAATATTCTAGACATGATGGGATTCCTTTTCAGCCTTGCATGAGCATATGAAGCCACACTTGGGGTATCTAGTTTTCCATACCTGGTTTTTAAACTGCCATTGCAATCAGATTTAGTAGACATTTTAATCTTTGAAACATAACCTGCAAAAAAGGGCACAGTTGCTCGGACGCTTGGCATCAGTTAAAGATGGAATCGGCTTGCCGTGTGGTTGGGTTGCCAAAAAGAGGGCATAAGGCAGCTGCCTGGCACCTACTGCTTAGGGGCAATTATGTAGATGTAACTGACCTATGTAAAGAGAAACAATACTATTGCATGTAAGCAGCATGCTTTCACAAGAAAGAAACACAATCCACCTCGGAAAAGCTTGCTTTCCCCCCCTCAAGACTTAAAGAACTAGAATGAAGCAGGTGTGCTCTGGAGAGTGCTTTCTTTCAGTGGATATACACCTATGATTTGTAGAGTTTAATTGGGCTCCAGCTGGGGTTAATTGTTCCCCCCCCTCCACCGTTCTTGCTGTTTTTATTTCTTTTCTACACAACAGATTAACGGGAAACAGAAACCCCCTGCTCCAAGGCTACAAGACGGAAGCTGTGAACAGGAGAAAATATCTGTCTTTCATAAGAGCACAAGCCAAGGGTATGCAACATAGTGCGCTCAAAATGTTCTGGGGATTCCCAGCTCCCAGCACCCTCAGTCCCAGTCACCATGGCCGGTTCACAGAGAAATATAAGTCATATCATGTAAGTGTGCAGGTGCACAGAGCAAAAACTGCAAGTGCTTCGCTCTTCCCCAGAGGGTCTTCGTTACTAAGCCATGGCTTGGTTCAGTGTTGTGTGAGAACCCAGGCCAGCAAGAATAAAGCTTAGTGTTGCACTGAGTCCTCTGGAGCATTGTGGCAAGTTGGGGCCCACCTTGCTGAGATCCCTTCAAACTGGGAGCAAGTCCTCTATGGAATGGCAGCTTTGACCTATCTTCAACTGCTCAGTTTATGGGGAACATTTTTCAAATAAAAACTCCTTAGAAAAATTACAGGGAAATGTCATCTATAGCTGGTTTTGTTTCTTTCTTTCTTTTTTCATTTTAAACAAAACAAAACAAAACATGAACACCAGACCAAACAAATCTCATAAGAAAATGTTCAACTAAATCCACCCACACAACAGTAGGAGCTGTTATCTCAGAAAA
Organism: Podarcis gaigeae; assembly: GCF_964106915.1. Classification (NCBI taxonomy): domain Eukaryota; kingdom Metazoa; phylum Chordata; class Lepidosauria; order Squamata; family Lacertidae; genus Podarcis; species Podarcis gaigeae. The sequence goes on from NC_139680.1 coordinate 57,604,144, forward strand.
ACGATTTAGAGGTCATAATTAATTTGATCACTGCTGCAAAAAATAGGGATTGCAAGAAACTGGGGAAAGAGCACAGCTCCTACTCTTTTCAAGTGGAAAAAAGTGGTCTATCACAACTACTCAAATTAAATTACTATAGGAGAATACAAGCAAATCTACACAATACGTATGAAGAAGTGGGTGCTCTACTTGATGTTTTGGAATAAAAAGTACGGTGGCACTATAAAGCCATATGTTGTTTTTTATTTATTATGCTATCATCTGAAACATTTGTTACCAATATATTACAAACATTAAAAATACATAAAAAATAAAGGAGCTAGAAGTAAAAGCTTCACAGTCAGATGAATACAGTGTATTATGTTCTTCACTTCTTGTTTATTGGAAATTTGCCACCTGCATAAAGGTAGTGCATAAATCTAAATAGCTTCTACAAACTAACACAAATGCTTGGCTAAACATCAGGTGTAGGAAGCCACGTGGATATTTCTTTATTTCAAGTATCCCACCTCCCACCCTCCTTCCACTAGATCAGCATTACAGTGGTACCTCCACTGGCCGTATCCCAAGGAATTCACAACTGGAGGACCACTTCTGCACATGTGCATGGTGCGTAGAGCACTTCTGTGCATGCGTGCGTGACAAAATCCAGAAAAATACTTCCGGGTTTGCCGCATAAGTGGAGGTACAACCGTATTAGGAAAAGGTTGAATAGTATTATCTAGGATGGGGCCAGGGAAAAGCCACGAATTACAAACAGAATTCCACAATAATATTTAAGGGAGGTATGAAAATCCTATGTGGTATTAAAATTAATGAATATAACTAAGTTAGCTCCATTCATTCAACGGGTTTGCTCAGAGTTAAAATTTAGTTGAGTATCATCCTCTGTGCCTAAAATATAACTTTATGTTATATGGTGAGATTAATTCAAATAAGGCAAATGGCTAATAAGGATTGTTGGGAATCCAGAATGACTTTGGACAGCATGGTAACTAGCAAAAAGCAGAAATAAAAATGCTCAGTTTGTCCTGTATGAATCAAGTATGATTTTTGGTCTTCCTTTGTCACATATTATGAATAGAATCAATTAGTTTGACACTTTTTTCTCCTTGACTTAACATATTATCCATTCATTTATGAATCCTTTTTAGTTATTGATAGAACATTTATATCATATATGACAAGTCTCATCATAATATAAAATACTTCAGCAATATCTTTGCAGATTTATTAATGAATATTAATTGCTAATCATTTACTTAATCTTGACAATTTAATAATACAAGAGACCGAGTTATTATTTACTTCTTAACACATTTTTTTGCCCTGCTCTTCAGTCAAAAAATACTCCTAGAGAGGCTTACATACAATCATTAAGAACAAAACAGTCCTTGCCTGCAGGGTTAGAATCTAAAATACACGACACAAATGGGAAACTAGATGAGAAGGGAAGGGGGAAAAAACACAAGTACAATTTCTTAAAATTAAACACTAGTTCTTATAATGACCCAATGGAATGGAAACAGTCCAGGGAGAGGCAGTAGCAAATGCAGCTAGCTCCCCTCACTGAATTGACAGTTGCCTTTTTTCCCTCTCTCACTCAGGTCACATGCAAACCATACCTGTTAGCTCCCTATAGATCAGGCCAAATCACCAGGCAAATTAAGGACCTGTACTCTCATCCCATGAAGCCCCAACACTGGTAGCAGCAGGTGTGATACAATAAGGCAGGCATGTCCAAAGTCCGTTTTGGGGGCTAACCTGGTCTGCTGGTCAGTTTAATCCAACCTCTGTGGCAGTTATTTCCTAGGGTAAGATCCTAAAAAAAGTAAACAACTTCAACCCTTAAGAAAAGCTCAAAAACCTCAGGTCAGTCCTCACGGCCCTTCACTTCATCAAATCTGGCCCTCTTTGAAAAAAGTTTAGACACCACTGCAATAAGGGATGGGGTGGGGGTTAAATCTACACTCACTCTCCAGCACTTACTGAGGATCTTGGGCAATTCACTATCTTTCAGTCTAATCCAACTCACACAATGGGGAGGGGGGAAACACTGTGTATTCCTTGAATGAAAAAGTGGAATAAACTAGGAGAAAATTAGGCTCTTTGAATGAAGAATGGCATAGAAATATAATAAATACATAAAATATCATCTCACATCCCCAACAAGGTCATATAGCCATAATTTACCCTTTCCCCTTAATCTGCTATCTTGCCTATTTGGATCCATGGTCAATCTGGATTCTCTGTGGAACCTGTTGCCCCACCCCTTCAAAAATGACATAGAAGTGAGTGATTTCTTTCTTTGGGGGCGGAGAGGACTAAAACCTATGTGGATGTGGGGGGGCGGTACGCCCCAGGTTCCATGTCTGTGGGGGTGACAAGAAGTCACCCTGCAGGGCTCATGGCGGCACGAGCAGTCATTGCGCTGCCTTAGCCACCTTTGGAGGATCCTCCGTTCACGGCTGCAGCCGCGAGCAGAGGATCTTGGCACCATCCATACAGCACTGGAGCGGTGCTGGCGGCAAACCGCTATACAGCGCATGTGCAGTGTCACTACTTATGGTGCATGGCCTTATGTAGCAATGCCTCTTTCCCAGAGAGTATGTCAGGTGGAGCAGCTGGTGCTCAGCAGCCATTTCTGATATTTTGAATAACTCTGAGTTTATACTGTTTCTTTCTTTTTCTTTTCTTTTCTTTTCTTTTTTTTGCCTTATTTGAGTGCTACTGTGTTTTCTGGTATAATTATAGTGATGTTTGCTAATTTTGTAATGCCTTTCTTGTCACTGTGAGCGGCTCTGAACTCAGCGCTGTTGGAAAAGTTGAGTACAAATATTAAATAAAAAATAAATCCTTATACTCTCAATAGGGAACAGAAGAAAGCATTCAAAGCAGCCAGCCAGCCTCTGATTACCAACATTCAGCAGACATATAACTTAACTTTAAATTTAGCTATGTAATTTAGTGTCAGCCATGAAGGGATACTTTGATTTGTATTTTTAATTAAAACTGTTTTACACTGTGCTCCTTGATGGAATTGTAAAAACACTGGGCTATATCGACTTGTGTCCTTCCACTCACAGAAGGTTCTTCTATCCAGCAGAGGCTTCCATAAAGTGTAGCAGGGAGATGCACCCTGCACTCCCATATCTGTTCCAGAAGATTGGGAGATCCCTCTAAACATACGAGGTGTCATATAAAGACTAAACGGAAAGGGGAAATGTGGAAAAAATCATTTCCTCCTTGTTCTATTCACTGAAACTGGTTCAAAGAACCTTCTATGAATGGAATGGCACAATTCAAACTTAAGGAGTAACCTGCCACCTCACAGAAAACAGAAAATGTTTATTGTATGCTTTATTGTTGTAACTCACCCAGGAATCTTTGGACAGAGGGGCAGGATCTACATTTTTAATGAACATCTAAAATAAATGTGAATCACATCCTAAAAGCAACAATTGGCATATTAAACACCATTCAATTGTGTGTTATTTCATTCTGCTTCTGTCCTAGAACTAACTTCTATTCATTTGCACATTACAATGCCTTATTTTAATAGAATAAAAGTGACACGGAAATACACATCCCTTCAATTCTTCCTTTCAGGCACTTTTAATCTCACAATGCACTCTCTTAAACACACACACACAGTCTCTCCTCTGTGGTGAACTAACTCCTGGATTTTTCAAATGCGTGTGTCACAGCCTTTACATTTGTTAGTATAAACCAGACACTCAATACTTTATCCCTGTCTTTTGAAGGAGTGTTGAGAGACAGAAAACAGAACAATGTATGTTTAAGAGGGCTTGGCTATCAGCTTTGAACAGCCTGGATTTTTTAAAACCATATGTGAAAGCCTACTTTGGTTTTTGAACCATGGTTAAAAATACTCCCACATAATTAGTTCCAAGCAATATTTAGCCAATGTATAAATAGTCAATAAAAAGAAGTGTAGTGAGTTTATTCTTTTTAACAGATTGCAACTGTACCTGAGCTCTTCAGAGCCCTGCAGTCTCCGCTAGAGTTCTGTCTGTATTCATTTCCAGAATACAACAAAGAAAACCTGATTCCACTGAGCAGAAGAGATAGTGGTTACTTATTATTTCTGAGAGAGGGCAGCCTTTGCATAAATGTTTGGTTTCAAGAGACACAGAGTGAAAACCTGTAATTACCAGTGAAAACAGGAGGCCAAAATTAAGCCTTAGAGGATCCGTGGCAATTGGCAAATGGCTACCCACAGCGGTGGGTCTTCGCATCTCAAATTTCAGTAGTGCCCTGTGCAACACCAAAATTTGGCACCCCACCTGGTTTCTCACCTTCTCTTGGACAGTTGCAGTTCCTGCTGTGGTGCTCCAGAAGCTCTGCACCCCGTCCAAGTGAACCAGTTGCACTCCCCTAGACCTGCCTTTGCTACCCACACGAGCACAAATTTTAAGCAGCAATTATTTGGCATGGTTTTCACTCTTTAGATAGAGCATCTTTTAATTATATTATAAGGGCGATCAGGATTTCTCAGAAGCCGTCATAGTGGTAAGTAGTGTGAAACTGCCCTTAATCACTGAATAAACTACTGAAATACAGTGGTACCTTGGGTTACATACGCTTCAGGTTACAGACTCCGCTAACCCAGAAATAGTACCTCAGGTTAAGGTCTTTGCTTAATGATGAGAACAGAAATCGTGCTCTGCGGCCTGGCAGCAGCGGGAGGCCCCATTAGCTAAAGTGGTGCTTCAGGTTAAGCACAGTTTCGGGTTAAGAACAGACCTCCGGAACGAATTAAGTACTTAACCTGAGGTACCACTGTATTGAAAAAATGAAACTCTCTGCACAGAGTCCAGTTTCTGCTTGAAAACTGAGAAATCAATTAGGCTGGGAAAAACATCCTACACAATGCCAAGGGACAGGAGGAACCATGTTGGTGGATGGCTAAAGCTGCAGGGGAAATCAGGGGTAGTAAGGTAACTGGGTACAGAATATTTAAAGGAATCAGAAGTCCCAGGGCTCAGGAAAAGAGATACATTTAAGCAAAGGAAGGGCTAATGACATACCTATGGAAAACATCTCACATTGCTGAAAGACAGCAGTAGGGGAAAGAGACTGGGACACTTCCTTAAGGAAGTAGATGACAGAAATGTGAATCTGAATAGTGGGAGATTCAGGACAGACAAGATCAACCAGATAGTTATTTATGGAGGAAGACACTCTAAACTGCTAATAGTCTTGATAGCTGTATCTCCAGCGTCAAAGGCAATATGACTCATTACCCATTGCTAGGAGTCACAAACAGAAGACAATGCCCACGTTCTCCTTGTGAGCTTCCCATAAGCTGGCCACTGTGGGAACTAGGATGCTGGTTAGATAGGTCTTTCATCAGATACAACTGGTTTTTTTCTTATGTTATTAGGAGTTTTTTAAAGGTTGGCTGGCCAAAATCTCAGATTTCGGCTGTGTGCTTCTGGTAGGAACAAGTGACCAAATGTTTTTGCTGAGGGAAGGCATCCGGCATACCTGAGTCTTTGGCACACTGTTTCTATCCTGAAGCTTAACTTAAAGCAATGGCCACTGCTGCATGTATGGCAGACTAACTCGTACCTCACAAGCTGTAGTGTCGAAAACATTAACAAATTCATTGCAGCACACGGTCTCATGGCCCATAGTCCACTTAGTCAGATACATCTTGCCCACAAAAGCTTATGCCACCATACATTTGTTAGCCTTTATTAAGAAGAGTTTGGATTTGATATCCTGCTTTATCACTACCCTAAGGAGTCTCAAAGCGACTAACATTCTCCTTTCCCTTCCTCCCCCACAACAAACACTCTGTGAGGTGAGTGGGGCTGAGAGACTTCAGAGAAGTGTGACTGGCCCAAGGTCACCCAGCAGCTGCATGTGGAGGAGCGGGGAATCAAACCCGGTTCACCAGATTACGAGTCCACCGCTCTTAACCACTACACCACAAGGTGCCACAAGGTTCTATTTTTGCTGCAAGAGACTAATGCAGCAACTCTTTAGGAATTAGTCAATGGAACTCTACATTCTACTGATGGCTATTTACCTTCATGTTGTTACCTTCATGTTGTTACAGAAAACAAAAGCAGTAAACCACAAGTTCTCAGGAAAGAGAGGTTAATCACTTCCAAATCAGCTGTTGAGTATCCACTTCCAAATCAGCCTATGTTGAGTATCCTTCAAACCATATGAAAGTGTGTTTCTCTCTGTGATGCCTAGACAACATGGCTAAGTACAATAATATATGACATGATATGATATGATATGATATGATATGATATGATATATGATATGATATGATATGATATGATGATATGATATATGATAGGATTTCTTCTCTTCATCAGAAGATCACAGGGCAGTTTACAACAGACCTGGTCACTTCTCAGAAGCTGTAACACAGAACTTAACTTTCCTTTTATGCTCCCAGAGGATTATCGTCATATTAACTGAACAAAAAATAAAAAATGTATAATACAATGGAATGCCATCAATCTACCAAACCATGTTTTCCAGGAAAATATATTTTGAAGTGTTTATTCAGCTATGACAGCCAGACATAGGCATGCCTGCTTTAGATTTATTAAACTCCAAACATTTCAATATGACGTTTTGCAGATGCTTATGCCCAGCCATCCAATTCATAGAGATATTGCTGCCTCAAGTACCCCAGAACACAATTCCTCAGAAAATGAAAATTCAACAGTGAATGCAGTATGAGGGGGTTTGCCTTCAATAATTTGTTGGAGGGGGTCTAATTAAAGTGCTGTAGACAGATGCATTTTAATTTAGGATTTTCTGCTCATTAGAATTTAACACTCTTTCTTTGTCCTCTATTAAGTTTAATTCTTGCTTGTAACAGTCAAGAGGATGCAGATGGAAATGAAACTGACCAGAAAGAAGAAAGGAATTAGGATAGGTTAAAGGAGTTTTCAAAATAGGTTTTAAATAGTGCTTGGGTGGTTTTTTTAATTACACCTGGGGAAAAGCATCTGAAAAACAATTAGGAGTAATTTCTAAATGCTTTCTAAAGCTCGTACAAAGTGTTGGGATTTTTGTGGTTGGTGGGGAGGTGAGCTTGTACACTGTGACCAATAAAGAACTGCCTGCAGATCATCCAACAGGTTCAATGTAATCACCAGGTCGCAAATGAACATGCATAACATTTATCTTTAATAAAGCAGTTTCCCTGTTCAAATGCAATGGAAAGGTGTGGTTTTCCATTACAGTGTGTGAGAGAAGAGGGTTAGCAGTCACAACGCTTGTTCTCTATCAAATGAACCATCGTTTATCAAACTGCTATAGTTAAGTTTGAAGTGGTGGAGAAAGGGGGTGTGGCTCACCCCAGGTGTCATCACTGAGGGGGGGTGACAAAATGAGTTGTTGTGTTTTTAAAAACTTTTTAGGAGTGACATGGTGGCTTAGTCGCCTGCAGGTTCCGCGTTGCCTGAAATGGCAGCTTGGGACTTGAATCTGCCTACTGCCTCTCCCTCAGCCGCCCTACAGTTAAGGGGGAGGCGGCAGAGAGACTCCACACGGCGGAGACTCGCTCTACCCCCATGGGTGGATTGCCCCATCTTTGGCTGCAGGACACCCCGCCCCCCTGCACCAGGCACCGGAGCAGCTAGCTCCGCCGCTGTATGTTTGAATTGCACCACAGAGTTAATTTTTAAAAGCAATCTTCTGGTACTCCTCTTTCAATGCTAAGTGCCAGACGGCGAGTTTATATAATTAAGCAGCAAATCTTAAACTGTGCCATTTTATACCATTGTAGATGAGGAGTTGCATGCTTGAATCCTTGTCGAGGGGAGGGGGAGCCACACCTCTACATGTTCAAATTGCATGCCATGGAAAAGAATTAGCTACCTCCCTACATGCAAGGACATCACATATAAATTCATGGATAACGGCTCATATTCTTAGTCACCACACTAAGCTACCTCTCATGAAAAACAGGGCATGGGGATCAGAACATTGTTGGATTACCTGGACATTCAAGTCTGGAAAATGTGGAATGGGTGGTTATTGGAACCAGAGCTTGCGGCAGAAGAGAGAGAAAAATGAGTGGACACTGCCTGCAGGAAACTGGAGGGCATCCTGCTCTAGAGCAGAGAAATGAAACTATTCTGACAGCACAAATGGCCAGCAGATTAATGGCGATTCAAAACCTGAGTTTTAGAAAGAAAAACACTAAGTGCATAACACAGCTGCAGTTTTTACCTTTGCATTAAGCGATTCTTATTAGTTTAATGCTTCCACACCATATAATCTATTTGTTTCACAATGCAGGCTGTAACTAAACGTAACTTTACAAAAGGCACATCCAAGGTTCAAACTTCCATTCCAACCATTTTTAGCCTCTGTTGTGAATGCACAACATGCCATAACAGAAAAAGAGAAAGGCTCTTTGAAAGGCTCTTTCATCACCTTCCCTTGTTTCTTACTCCTCTATGTCCTATTAAAACCTCATTCTTCCCTCTTAGCAAGTTTCCTGCTTCGGAATTCCTTTTTTCAGACTCATTCCTAAACACCTGAAACTGAATTCAAATTAATGTGAAGTCTGACAGCTCATTAAATCAATGCATGAGTTTCACGTAACAGAAAACAAGGTGGCTCTGTGCAAACAAGTTTATCAGGAAATTTGCTGCCAAAGTATTTGCCTTTTTCTCCATCACCAAACCTGTTGGTTTTGAACTTGATGTGAACTTGACATGCCAAAGGGAGTGGTGGATATTTATAAATCCAATTTAAGATGTAGCTAAGGCAGATGGGCTGTAGGAATAAATAACTGTGCCTTCCATATTTTGTGATAGTTTGGGTAAGTGATTCATGAAGCAGACATGGGCATAATCCTCATCTGAATTTCCTTATAGTTCACAACTGGAGATGGTGAACTAGGCAATGTAGCAATTCATCTGAATACTGTATACTTTCCTTCCAGATACCAAGCATAAAGGAAACCTAGATGAAGTATAAAGACTTAGTATCCTCATTTAAAGCTAAAATTGGGAACAGAGGAATCCACCTTATGCCGAGTCAGAACATTCATCCATCTATTTCAGTTCTGTTTACACGAACTGGCAGTGACTCTCCAGGGTTTTGGATTAGCAGCCTCTCCCAGCCTGACTTGGGAGATGATGGGAATTGAACTAGTGACCTACTGAATGCAAAGCAGGTATTCTACCACTGGGTTATGGCCCTTCCCCACTGCCGATTTCTCAACCACCCTAAAAAGATTAGGTTGTAGATTGCCTCCCTGCCCCTCCTTCCTCTCTTCTCCAATACAAATTATTTCCCCTTTCTTTGTCAGCCACATCCCACATCCCACAGCTCAGTACCCAATAACCAAGACTAGCCATAGTGAGTCCTAACCCGTTGCCATCTTACTCAATTATCTGAAGCAAATTTGAATGCTGTAACAGGGAGCTGTGCTAGTGTTAACCATGGTCAGTGGGGATATAGATGTAATCTTAAACCTCAAGTAATACAAATTTTGTCTCACAATTATGTGGTTCTAAGGGAAAGATGAGGGAGATAGATGGTGGGACCATCTACAAATATAGCCTTTTCCAGATCTTTTAACCCTGGCTAAGAAAACTGCTGTATTATGTTTGTACTGGGTAAATTGAAACAAATTTTAAAAAACCTCAACCAATTATACTGTGGTTTGTGTGCTCCCAGGCATTCTATTCCAAATCACTGCAATTGCTTTTATTCGGGGGGTGGAAGAGGAGTGCATTTACTTTTTTATATTAAGAGAAACCCTTTTCTCCCCCGCTTTCTTCTCACATTTACATATGCCCAACTTCAAATACAAGCAGTCTCACTGCCCTTAAAGGTTACCCCTGGGTCCTTCTTTATCTTTACCACAGAAATAAAATTAACGTAGCCCTGGGGTTGGAAGCAAACCATTATATACTTGTGCTTAACACACTTTTATACACACATTTAGGATCTATCAATTTAGAAGCTCTTGTTCACCACCCACAGCTACTTCCTCTTAGCCTAGCAGAAAAATAGTTCTTCGCTGCTGCAGGCTAATTACACCATCTGTTTAGCCGCCATACAGCAACGCTACAGACATAGCACATTAACTCCTTTAACATTCCCAAACGGAGCTGCCTTGGGCTGCCCTCATACTGCTTCAGACTGCGAAAGACACAGTTGGGGCAGAAGGCAGTGGAACTCAAAAACTCCCTATTATTTGTATTCCTTGTTTCCTCCAATACAGCTGCAGTGCTGAGTCTCCACAGGGACTTCAACAGTCTGACAATTTCCCTCCACCTCACCTCAGTGCTGTAGTTGCCAGTTGTCAGGACTGGCAATAAAAACCATCAATCTCCCTTTCTCACACATACACACAGGCGAACCCATAGAAAAAGGGAGAAAAATCCACGCAAGGCAGCACAGCTTGTCAAAAGAAATAGGCTGTTCCCAGGCAGAGCATGCAAAACAGAGAAATGATTCAAATACAGTCTGAAGTCTACATTCTAAAGATCTAATGCCCAACAGGCTAATGTTTGGAAATACGGCCTGTCAAACTTTTACACTCTCTTTATATGCACACATCCTTCATGCACCTTATATGGTGTTCCTGAAACTTTACAGAACAGGCCCTCTGTTTAGGAAACTTATTAGACCTTCTAGAACACCATATCCTAACAAAGCAGCTTCTCTGAGTTTACTTCCCAAGCTCTGATCATCCCTCTACCACTTTCCTCCCAAGCTGCCTGAACCCCATCAGCTGTGGCTCCTACACATATCTTACTCCTTTCCCTTTAGCAGGGGTGAACTTTGGTCTTTCAAATTTTAGTGGTAACCAGTGCAACGCCAAAATTCAACACGCATGTCCCTACCTCTCACCTTCTGTTCTGCTCAATAAACTCTGTAGGTTTGGGAGTCCTGCAGCCCCTAGGCTTGGTGCCCAGTGTAGTGGAACTGGTTGTGCTGCCCTAAATACGAATCTGCCCTTAGCAGCTACAGCCAACTACACGTATGGAATAAGATGCCACAGCAAAAACATGCATGGTGGAAACGTCAAACAGGGAACAGAAGATTGCCTAACTGCGGTCACCACTTTAAACACACACGAGCCATAATCATCTCATATAAATGTCAGCTTTCAAGCCTAATTTGTGGCAATCAGGTATGTCAGACCCTCCAAGTGTCTCTATTTTCCACGGATGTCCCCGATTTAGAGAAGCCAACCTGGTTTCTGATTTGATCCTGGACTGTCCCACATTACCTTACGATGTCCCTATTCTTACTGGAGAAATGTTGGAGGGTATGGAGTTATCTGACCCCTGAGCCATCTGAAGGCAATCCTGTATGGGGAAAGGTTTTTTTTTTAATGTTTAATGTTTTATTATGCTTTTATATATGCTGGAAGCTGCCCAGAGTGGCTGGGGAAACCCAGTAAGATGTGTTAGGTATAATAATAATAATAATAATAATAATAATAATAATAATTTTTTATTTATACCCCGCCCTCCCCAGCCAAGGCCGGGCTCAGAGCGGCTTACAAGCAATAATAAAAACAAGATGAATGATTACAACTTAAAAACAAAAATAAAATACAACATTAAAATAATGGAACATTAAAATATTAAAATGTAGCCTCAGCGCAGGAGAAGGAAAAGAAAGAAAGAGGAGAAAAGAAAAAAAAGAGAGAGAGAGGGAGGGAATCAAATTGGCTCCAAGCCAAAGGCCAGGCGGAACAACTCTGTCTTACAGGCCCTGCGGAAAGAAATCAGATCCTGCAGGGCCCTGGTCTCATGAGGCAGAGCGTTCCACCAGGCCGGAGCCAGAGTTGAAAAGGCACTGGCTCTGGTTGAAGCCAATCTAACTTCTTTAGGTCCTGGGACCACTAGGGTGTTATTATTTATGGACCTTGAGGCTCTCCGTGGGGCATACCAGGAGAGGCGGTCCCGTAGGTACGAGGGTCCTAGACCGTGAAGGGCTTTAAAGGTCAAAAGCAGCACCTTAAATCTGACCCTGTACTCCACCGGGAGCCAGTGCAGCTTGAAAAGCACTGGGTGAATATGCTCCCATGGCAGAGACCCCGTGAGGAGCCTCGCTGCAGCATTCTGTAACCGCTGGAGTTTCTGGGACAGCTTCAAGGGCAGCCCCGCATAGAGCGAATTACAGTAGTCAAGCCTGGAGATGACCGTCGCATGGATCACTGTGGCCATGTCGGGGCGGGAAAGGTAAGGGACCAACTGCTTGATGCGGCGAAGGTGGAAAAATGTCGCCTTGGCTGTTGCTGTAACTTGCGCCTCCATGGAAAGGGAGGCATCAAGGATTACACCCAAACTCTTAACGGAAGGCAATGGCACTAATTGGGCCCCCAATTAGTAAAAATTAGTATAAATAGTAAAAATATCATTATGGAATGGGACATCCTAATTTTCATAAGAGAAATGTTGGAAGGTATGGTATGTGTGAATACAACCATTTTCCAGTTGTAGGGTTTACTCCAAAGCTTAATTGACTGAGTAGCAACCAATACATTTTATGGTTTGTCAAATATTTGAGCTGAATATACTCACCTTTTGAATGAGGGGCTAATCAAGGAAGCAGCAGCCTAAGAAAAATTTTAAAGGGATCTCTCTTTTTAAAATACTTTATAAAAAAAAAGGTAAAGGACTCCTGACAGTTAAGTCCAGTCACGAATGACTCAAGCGTTGCGGCACTCATCTCACTTTACTGGTTAAGGGAGCTGACGTTTTTTCCGCAGACAGTTTTTCCAGGTCATGTGGCCAGCTTGACTAAGCTGCTTCTGGCGAAACCAGAGCAGTGCACGGAAACGCTGTTTACCTTCCCGCCGGTAAACGGTAAAATCTATTTGCACTTTGACGTGCTTTCGAACTGCTATGTTGGCAGGAGCAGGGACCGAGCAACTGGAGCTCACCCCATCGCAGGGTGACCTTCTGATTGGCAAGCCCTACTCTCAGTGATTTTAGACCACAGTGCCACCTGCGTCCCGTTAAAATACGTAAGTACTGTTTATTTGTCTTTGAAAGTTACAGATTTTTTTTTTAAGGGGGGGTGCGGACTTCCTTTTTAACACTCCCCCGATCGTACCAAATTCAAGGAGAAAGAAATTTTCAAATCCAAATTCCGTACTACTCACGGGTTATTTCTTTTTGAGTCCAAATGTTCAAGGAAAAAAGTCAGCACTCTTCGGCCATGGCTCGCGGCTTCACTCCACTGAAGTAGCGGTCTACTCACAGCACCACGCCACTCTCCGTACCCTCTCCAAAGCCTTTAAAAAGGCTCTTCGTGGGTCGGGGGGCGCTTAAGGTGCCCATCGAGTCACCAAGTCCGCAGGCTTCAGCGCCTGCGGTTTCTAAGGGTCCCCGCATCGCCGCCGCGGCAAGACCCGTCTTCAGTAGAGCCGATTCCCTCCGGAGCTCAGAGGCAATCCGCCATTACCCGATCGCGCTAACCCGGAAGTCGAAAGTTACAGATTTTTTAAAATAAATATTTCAGATAACCTTTTCATCACTTGCAAATGTAGCTAAGCTATGTGATCCTCTGCATTTTTATCAGTCAGCATTCTTATTAAAAATATAATCAAAGTATGGCTAACATTTCCCTTCTCTGCCTAGCTCACTGCATCCTTTCTATTCAATTTCATTTTCAATAAAAGCAATTGTATCCAACAGGATAAAGATGAATCTAACAAGCGTTTTCAACCCTACCAAAATTATTAAGTAGATACCCAATAACCAAAGCAAAATAATATTCACTTCAACTTCTTGGAAAACTTTAGCTCATTATATAATTAGGCAATGAAGAATCTCTAGGCATCAAAAGAATGCAATGTTTAAAACAATCACTTTCACAAAACAGACTAACAGAAAAGCCCTCTTAGCCTGACTTCATCTCTGAACTTTTGAAAAAGCTACACATAATCAGAGGATACACAAGCTCATTCCACTCTATACTTCAAGACAAGGCTTACTAGCATCACAGAAGCATTGATAATAAAATTGAATAGGAAGGATGCAGTGAGCTGAGCAAAGAAGGAAAATTTTAGTCATACCTGATTATGTTATTCTCAGAAGAACACTCCAATAAAAACACAGTGGAACAAATACGTACATCTGCATTTCACTACTAAACATGTTATTTGAAATATTGATTTATATATATTAAAAAACCTGTATGTTTCAAAGACAAAATAGCACTCATTTAAACATTTATATTTCAAAACTGAGAATTACCTTAACATTCCTTGGTATTCATCTACAAATCAATTTAGATGTCATTTTAACAGTAGAGCTCTGTACCAAGGAAAAAAAGGATAAAAAAGTCCTTGAATACTGCAAGAAATAAAACCTATTTTCATTAGCCAGCTTTTATTCATGTCTTCTAATTACAGCCTTTCTTTGTTCCAACATTTTCTACCACTAATGAAACCATAATTAAAAAAGATGGGGGGGGGGAGAAATCCACTAAAACAGGGACTTAGCTTGTGTAACTTATTCTGTCTGAATTTAACTACCATTGGAAAATTACTAAATGGATTAAGCCACAGCACATGTGGTCAGTGCTACCTAGCAAAAAGCCAGCTATTCATTAGTGCTGCACACAAGCACTGTGTGTGTACGTGTATACAGATATTATGGCTACATCTCAAAAATGTCTTTAGATATGGGTTGGCACAGCTTCAATATTACAGACTGCCAGCAATATTAGGGATTGCCAGCAATAAAAGCAGAGAGTGTATGCTACAGGGAACACATTAAGTGAAAACAAGTCTCTGTACGCTTCTGTATTTTGGGGGTAGCAAAGCAAAGTAAAACTGAGTATTTGGTCCAGAGATAACACACCCATCCTCTTTGCTTTTTCAACTAATGGAAAAATACCAAGCTAGCCAACAACGTTGTATTATATAGATAAAGATCAAGAGCTGTATTGCAGCAACCTTTTTTTTTTTAACCTTAATGTGGAAAAAACTTTAGCAAACGTCAACCAGTGGTGAAAATCCAGCAAAACTGGGCAAAACTCGTTTGTCACATGGTCTCTGTTGTCAACGCAGCTTGAATAAGCAATACGGTTGCAGCTTGACCAAGACACGAAAGAGAGCTGTGATTCTCAACAGCAACAGAGAATTGTACCTTCTTTTTGGAGGATATTTCTAAAGCTTAAGCTCAAGCCTTCTTAAAGTGAATGGCAGACGGTTGCATAGGTAGGTTCTGAACCCAAAGACAATTGGCTTTGCACATTGGAAATGAAATAATAAAAAAGAAAACTTGTCTTCCTCCTTCGCAGGTTTTTAGAGTTCCAAATTAGCCAGTCCTTTTTGCAGAGTGGCACCAATACGTACATTGGCAAACCAACCTTCTCTCATTTATCTACAGTATTTCTAAACTGGACAGCTGTGTGTGTGCCATTTGCTCCCTCCCTCTTTTCATTTATTTGTGTCTCCATCCCCACCCCCTCAAATCCAGGTTAACAGAGCACATCAGCAATTGTACATATCGATGAGAACAGCACAAATAAATGTTATTTTGATGTGATGGAGAACATGGCCACGTTGGTTCTTTTTAAAAATTGTGTTTTATTTGTCTATAGACACAAACACTCTTGCACATCAGCAATCTAGCTAGAGAAAAAGGCACATAGGAATAGTACTAATTGAAAAATGCAGCACACTTTACATGCCATAACTATGAAATTCATTTTAGAAATGTTGAAAATTAGGAAATTGGGGAGCACAAGACAAGCAGAGCAAACTACATAGAAAAGCAAGAGGGAAACCCCCAACTGCACTTACCACTGTGGCTTCGTTTGCACAGTATGGCAAGCCAACCTATAGTTTACTGGGACCATGCAAATGTGCCAACTTCTGGAGAGAAGTTCACAAAGCTTTGATTCTCCCTGGTCTGTTTTTATTTTTTTTAGCACAGCACATTATGGCATGTGTGTTTTTCAAACCTCTGACCATGTTTAATGTCTCTCCTTTTTCTTCTAACATAGGACAAACCCTTGGCTACAGATAGTGGTAAAGGGCAAGGCACCCTAACCACAATCCCAGGTTCAGATTACAAACTAAGACAAACCTTGGTTTGGCTGGCCTGCCACACCATGTGATAATGCTGAGCTAAATGGAACAAGAAAGAGTCGTAATTTGGACTTTCCATGTTGTCCTATATGTTCTCATGTTCAAATAGGAACTGATATCTCTCAGTTCCCTCTCACTGGTCCTCTTTTGAAGATAGGAAGTTGCCTTATATGAAGTCAGTCTATATGAAGTCCATCTAGCTCAGTACTGTCTATGGTGATTGGCAGTGCTTTCCAGCATTTCAGAATGTGGACATTTTCAGTCCTACCTGGAAATGCTGGGAACTGAACCTTGGAACTTATGCATGGAAAACAGAGGCTCAATCACTGAGCTGTGTCCCTTGGCAGCCCTCCAAAATCTTGTCATTTTGCACCCAAGATTTCTGCAAATCTTCTGCAGTCTATAAATTAGTACCTGCAAGTTACTTTGTTGTTGTTTAGTCGTTTAGTCGTGTCCGACTCTTCATGACCCCATGGACCAGAGAACGCCAGGCACCTCTGTCCTCCACTGCCTCCCGCAGTTTGGTCAAACTCATGCTGGTAACCTCAAAAACACTATCCAACCATCTCGTCCTCTGTCGCCCCCTTCTCCTTGTGCCCTCCATCTTTCCCAGCATCAGGGTCTTTTCCAGGGAGTCTTCTCTTCTCATGAGGTGGCCAAAGTACTGGAGCCTCAGCTTCACGATCTGTCCTTCCAGTGAGCACTCAGGGCTGATTTCCTTCAGAATGGAGAGGTTTGATCTTCTTGCAGTACATGGGACTCTCAAGAGTCTCCTCCAGCACCATAATTCAAAAGCATCAATTCTTCGGCAAGTTACTTATAACCACACCAATCATGATTATTTGTCAATCAGTGAGTCCCATTGCTTTCACAGGAACTTGGGGCTGAACATGCAATTTGTGAGCAGACTAGCCACGAAGAGTCACTTGTGGCCCACCATTTTTCTTCCAGTGACGTGCATCTCCGTTTATCAGTGGGGAAAAAGATGAGCAAATTTTTTTAAAGACAGGTGTATTACATGTATCCATAGCAGAACAGAATTTCCAGACAGTCAAGCCAAACCACTAAAATGACTTGCTTAAAATATGTGCCAAGATTTACCAGTAAGATTGCACAGGAATGAAGGGAATGTAGAACACCTATTCATTATTACGTAACCAACTTGGCAAAAAGGCTTAACTGCAACAGTTTCTCCACTGTAGTCTAATGCAAATAGAAAAATTGCTTGAGGGGTGAAAACTCTTAAGATTATTAACAGCGCATAAACCAGACAGGTTCAAATTAGTGGGTTTTGCAACAACAAAGGTCAAATGTGATTTTTTTAAAGGATTATCTCACAAAAATCTCCTCCTAAAGTAGGAACAAGAGTTTCTGTGAGAGCACTTTGTATAAGGCTGGTTCAAAAACCACATGTTTTGGTGTTTGATGATGGCAATTATCAAGAAGTGCTTAGGAGGCATGTCAGGCTACCATTTTCTCTAATAATGAACTCAGTTGGTTGACTGCCTATCATTTTGGAAGTGAAACAAACTCAAGGGACACCCCAGTTTGTCAGAAATACATACATTTGTAAATGAAAAGAAAGGTTCACTGCTCCTCCACCCAAATACACACAGACACACCTGCCAATGATGGGATCTTGCGAGTCTATCACTGAAATATGTCTGAGACACTCAATATTTGTGTGCCAGTTGGCCGGTGGCGTAGGGACATATCCGGAATACTGCAATTGGCAGCAGTGTACAGGCAGAAACTGGCAAAATTTCAGGGAAAATCCAGACATATATGGCAGACCATGGCAGCAGTGTCATTTTTGTACACTTTCTATAACAACAGCTCAAAAATGGCAAAAAAAGGAAATTGCATAAAGAAGCTTAACAGCTTTTCTGTCTGGATTTTCATGGTTTGAAATATGGCAATCCTACGGTGGGGGACAGAAAGGGGAAATTGGCGGGGAGGGTAGAAGAGAAGGTCAAGTAGGAGTAGCTTATCTAGTTAGGGTGAGAGGCAGCAATACCTCTCCCAACAGGGGTGTCACTGCCACTTACCAAAAAGGGATGGAGCGAATTGACAGTAAGGGCAGAGCACATTGGGACAGCCCATCCTACACTCGTGCCAGTATGCCTAAGCAGCCCTAGCCTCACCAAAGCCTCACCCCAACAGGTAGACAGCAGTGACACCCCTGACAGGAAACTATTGCTGCCATCACATCCCAATGGATGAACTGTTCCTGGAATTGACATACATAGTCCCTGACATATTGTAGGAAGTTTCCTAGAAGGGAGGGGATGCCATCCCAATCTGTAGAACAGCAACCTATCCCCTCACCGCTATGGGAGCTAACAAACAAAAGTTACTCAGGTGTGAGTTGGCAGCCCTCAAGCACTATACAGTGGTACCTCGAGTTACATATACTTCAGGTTACATACTCTGCTAACCTAGAAATAGTGCTTCAGGTTAAGAACTTTGCTTCAGGGTGAGAACAGAAATCGTGCTCCGGCAGTGCGGCGGCAGCAGGAGGCCCCATTAGCTAAAGTGGTGCTTCAGGTTAAGAACAGTTTCAGGTTAAGTACAGACCTCAGGAACGAATTAAGTACTTAACCCGAGGTACCACTGTACAGTGGTACCTCTAGTTGTGGACACGATCCATTCTGGGGTACCGTTCGCACCCCAAAAAGTCTGCAACTAGAACGGCGCTTCTGTGCAAGCGCAGAGCGTGATAGAGCGCTTCTGCGCATGAGCGCAGCACACGTCTGAGCACGCACATGTGCGGTGAAACCTGGAAGTATACACTTCCGGGTTTGGCGTGTTCTCAAGCCGAAAAGACGCAACGTGAACCTAATGCAACACGAGGTATGACTGTATAACAGGGAGGAGCGAAGGTCTGGAAGAAAAGGAGAAGAAATGTGACCTTTACTCTTTTCTCCACACTCACTTCCCCAGGAGGTCTGACTAGTCTCCTGTTCCAGGCCGCCCACATCCCTGAGCATGAGCAGTGCTTTTAGGAAGTGGGGATGCACTGCATCATTTTTTTATGTGTTTCTTCATTAGTCATAACAGAGCGGCCAAGCTGGTGCTCTGTAGATGTCATTGGCCTTGGGGCTCTGACCATCCCTGACCACCATTTGAGCTGGAGTCCATTTGGATGGTGTCAAGTTGACTGTCCCGGTTCATACAATAACCCATATGTCAAGCATAAACAAGTGATACCAGAGTGTATGAAAGAGAGGGCATGCAACAATGAGTGTGAGTGAGCATGTAAGTGCCATATACTTGCATGCTCCCAGCGAAAGCTTCTAGCATAATCAACTGTGCACATCTTTGCTTTAAAACAGTCTGCCAACATTACCCACAGAGAAAAAATCTTTAAAGGCCGCACAGGAAGCCAAAATCTAATTCAGGAACTATGTCATTTTTGGAAATAACGATAACGACCAAGGTCTCCGTTTAAGTATCTACCCGTTTCGAGCTGTTTAGCATTTCTAGCAACACGCTTTAGAAAATGGGAGTCAACAAGTGATTTTCAAAAGCACAGCTGACACGGCACCTCCCTCAGACCTCTTAGACCTTCTCAACAGAATTCAAAGCTAGTTCACCCACAGCCACCTCCAATTTTGTTTTCATTTCTGCCTCCTCACAGAGGGATAAATGGAAAGTTACAGTGGGAAAATGGCACAAATTCTTAGCATAGGCTCCGTAAATGACTGCAGTTTTGCCAGGAGAGGGGAAAAGAACACAGGTTACACAGGCTACAAATTGAAAAGATTAAATCCAATTTGTTGGTTCTCTCTCCTGGGCTAGGTTTCTATACTGAAACTTCTCTTTGAGCTTTTGCTACAGGCAGAAGTAATATGCTCAAATATTAAAAACAAAAATAGATTTCTGAAAACAAATATGACCCACACGCAAAGCTCTCTCACTCTTGTGCGCGCTCTCTCTCTCTCTCTCTCACACACACACACTACTCTCCCCCCACAAACAAAATCCTTTGATACCTTGGATCCATTGAGTAATATTGCATAGCTAGAAAAGGCCAAGGAAATAGGTCAAATATAATAAACAGCCTTTACCTACCACACTGAAAAGTCAGCAAATGGATAAAGGAATCTGATAGCAAAGCTCAGATGCACAGGGTGGGCAAATACCATAGAAAATGAACAGAACACCAAGATAGGTTGAACAAGCACAGTAAACTTGATGAGACCATCTATAGCCCCTAATCATTAAGTTGCTTTTTTTTTTTTAAAAAAAAGAACTCTTTAGTTGTATTTTTAATATAACATTACATGATTTGGGCTTTTTCATGCAGCAGCATGCAGCTACCAGTCATTATCGTTAAGTGTGGTGCAATAAAGTAATTCACATGCATGAATTACTTGATATTACTTGATAATAAGCAGCAATTCTCGCAGGACAGGGGTGGGCAGAAGCCAAATCTACTGGTAGATCACTGGATTATTTGTTGGGCATTGGCAAGAAGTTGCAGCTCCCAATTGTTTAATCACAACAACTTCTCAAAGGTTCTCCCCACCACCAGCCCATGCCTCAGATTCAGTAGTTTGAATCCTTGATGTGTAAGTAACACAGATATACGGTACATACGCAGGTCATATGCAGGCATGGCTCATGGGGAGCAGTAATTATGTGATTCTGACCCTGAGCCACTATTTCACATTCCCACAGAGCTACTGGACTTTGACCACCAAAACCAAAGGTCCAACATGTTGTTGGACTACAACTCCCATCGTCCTTGACTGCTGTGGATAATGGAAGTTGGGAATCCAGCCACATCTGAATAGCCGCAAGAGAATCCAGGTTTGTTCCCCCCCTTTTTTTTGTCTGTGAAATGTGAGCAGGTGTAACACTGACCTAGTTCACACATCATAGCAGCCAAAGTATTGCCTACCTGGAGTTTGCAAAAATGCTTGCTCTCAGATAGGAGATCATACCTGCTTTGCTCCAACCTGGGCTTTTTAGCTCAGCACAGGAAAGCAGCTAAGCCAAGGTTTGGATTAGTGCCAACTGAACCCAGGATAATAATTAAGCTCCCTCCTCCTGAACCAGAAGTTGTACCTCTAAGTAAACCTTGGTTCCACTGCATGGTTAACTATAAGAAACCTTAACTATGATCCCAGGTTTGAAGGACAAACCTTACCTTAGCTGTCACACGGAGATAAAAAGCCCAGCAGGGAGCAAAATGGGTGCAATTTCCTCCTTGAGAACCAGCATGGGTTAGGTTAGCTTCACGTGACACCGAAAACAGCTACTATCTGATAAAGTTTTTTTTGTATTAACATTATTATTGATCTAATATTTATAAATCCTTAATTCAGGATAAATTCTGAACCCAGTGACCACATAAACTGCACATGTGAAAGTCAAGCACTACCTTAGTTATTCAAAATAAAATTCTATTATTTTATTTATTTTTTCAATAGCAATGCCCATGCAACAATAGGCTAATTTTCTCGTGGGAGATACTATTTTTCTGTCATTCTGAAGCATGCTAAGCTTCAGAAATCCAAAGATTGCAAAGATTTCTTAATTTTGCTTATTTTGAGGCATATGTGTTTCTTATTTGTTTTGCTTGTAAAAGAGTGTAATTGCCAACACACACACCCCAAAAGGGCAACCCAAGATTTAGCTATTGTATCTTGAACAATGAAGTTGGAACTGCATAAAAGACATCTAAACATTATCAATGAAAACACAATAAAATATTTAAGACTGGAGCTTCATGTATGGCTTCCACAGCTTGATAATATATGCTTGCTTGGTGTGAGAAACACAGACACAAATGAGTTAATATTTATTTTATCAATTTCATTAAAAATATTGGCAAGTAATCCTTCATCCACTGGAGTACAGAATTTAAATTGGACCAACCAGCTAAATTATATAATAGATAACACACACACACCAACAAACAAACAAACCTCACAATCCAAACAAAGGCATCTAAGAAACAGGTTAATATTCAATACTTCCAAAAGCAACAACCCAAACTGGGTATGACAACTTGTAATGTGCTCCCAAGGTAAAAATGTGCTATTGGGAGATGGTGTGTGTGTGTGTGTGTGTGTGTGAGAGAGAGAGAGAGAGAGAGAGAGAGAGAGAGAGAAATTTGATTCAAGTGCTAGCATTTAAGCGTCCCAGATAGCAACAATACAGCCAAATTCCAGTTTCAAAAGTTATCTCAACAAGTAAAGAATTTGCTTATGCTAGATTGCTTTTTATAACTCTGCTTAGCATCTGTGTGTATAATACCTCAAAGCAAACAGATATGCTTTTCCTACACAAGTTTATCTTACCCATCTCAGAAACTAAGCATATGGCCAGTACTCATCAGTGCCATTTAGATGTAGGACACAGATTACAAAGATTACCCTCTACCACCACAGACACACCCAACCACAATAATGCAAGAACACAGACCAAGCACCTGAAGGCGTTTTCACTACCTCATTTGAAGATCAAGACTTCAGATAGGCAAAGTTGCTGTTACAGCTCCAATTAGTAGTTCTGCATGAACATAAAAGCACTGCTAAATGTATGAAGAAATTACGCAATCATAAAAGCCAGTTCTAACCACTATGAAAACAATACAGAACAGTAAATTGTAAATCAAGGTGGGTAATCTATTTCTGACCAAGGGCAAAAGGCAATATCAGGAAGAGCAATAGATGTGACTCTTACTTTTGTATAGTAGGCTACATTCCAGCCACCTAAAAATCACAGGGCTTCTACAAAGATGCACACCCACCCTTCGCTATAGCCACCCATGCAATTACCTTTATCCCAATTCAGTGATATATCTCAGACAAGTAAAAAATACTAAAAGAGAGTGCCAAACAGGTCTAGTGAGAGCTGTGGCCTGAGGGAAAGGGGTGTTGAGGGAGAGAGCCCTGAGAGACAGACAGAAACGCCCCTGAACTTGAGGTTCCTCACCTGTTGTAAATGTGTAACTATTCAGCTTGGAGAGTGGTAAATGGTCTATCCAGCATCCAAAATTTTACCTGGATTTGGGAAGACGCAGCTTAATCTATTTATAAGCAAACTACAGTGGTACCTCGGGTTAAGAACTTAATTCGTTCCGGAGGTCCGTTCTTAACCTGAAACTGTTCTTAACCTGAAGCACCACTTTAGCTAATGGGGCCTGCCGCTGCTGCCGTGCCACCGCCACACGATTTCTGTTCTCATCCTGAAGCAAAGTTCTTAACCTGAGGTACTATTTCTGGGTTAGCGGAGTCTGCAACCTGAAGCATATGTAAGCCAAGGTACCACTGTATGTATGAGGAAACCGCCTCTCCCCTAGTGCAACTCTCATGTACAGGCCTCGCACCAGTGGTCAAAGGTGTGGGAAATAGTAGTCCAGAAACATCTGGAAGGGGACAGTTTCCACATCCTTGGATTGTGACAAGATAGGGCCTACACAGACTCAAAATAAGGCTCTAAAGGTGCCTAGGACACTCCTGCACCCACAGACCGTACATGAATCACATTATTATTATTATTATTATTATTATTATTATTATTATTATTATTATTGCAGTGTTCTGTAAAAGTTCTCTCAGAAATTAACATGAACACCCATGAAAGAAGAATTGTGGACTCTGTGCACAATATACTGACTGTGCGCAAAGCCCCCTAAAAACCACAAGCTTCTCCTCTACCAGAAGAATCTGAGGAATCCAGAGCGAAAGTCATAAGGAAATTAATCCCACACATTTATTTGAACAAGCCAGTTAATAACCGCTGCATTACAGTAAAGCACAGCTCCATCCGAAACCTTTACCAGCTGCTGAGTGAACTTATTTTCTATTTGTAAAGCTTAAGAGAAACAGAGTCGGGCTTTAAAGCTTTATCTCAATTATACTTATTAAGAGCAAGTACTACCTTTTAATATTAAGCAGGACTTAATAAAACCTTCCTTCCAGCTGTATAAAACATCTCTTGTTCAAGCTCAAACAACTGAAAAGGTATTTTTAAAATCATGCCATGCATTCCAATTGAGGTGATGATACAATTCCTTGGTGCTTGTGATCCTTACAATCAGGCTTGACCAACAATACAGTTCCTACTAATTATGTGAACCTGGACTAGGGCAGGAAGAACACATTAATCAATCTTGTGTTTGTCATGACTATTGTAATGTGCTTTTAATGAATAGCAGTTAATTTTTTTTGATGTTTTTGCCTTTTTCCTCATTCCAAAAGAGGGGTGGGGATGGGGAGGGAGAGAAAATAAAAGGAAAAGGAAAAATCCAGATGAGTTTTACTCAGAGGCCCTGCCATTTTACCTTTTTCTTTTAAATAACCAATGTTTCATCTTGACTTTGATTTAAAGTTAGCCTACCTCTACATAGAATTTGAAACTTTACGAGAGAATACGTTCAAGACGAAGGGGAAAGAGTCGGTGTTGCGTTTAGGAATGTTAATTTCATTGCGTATACAATTAGGGAAAGTCCAGTTCTCTTTTTGCCTTCACAAATGATTAATTTTATCAATTGTGGTACAAGAGTAACTTAACTTGAGGGAGCATCACGCAGCAGAATGTACAACAACCACACACACATGCTAATCATTAGTCTGACAAAAAGACAGACACCCCCCCCCCCCCGCTCTGAGAGCATCAGAAAAGGCCTTGGAAAAACGCATGGGGAGAAGACACGAGGGATTCTTTTAGAGCAATGTTGAAATCTACACACAGTGTGTCTGCTTTGAAACAAAAGAAAAGCTGGAAGAAAGAGCAGAAAAGAAGTTCTAAAAAAGTAAAAGTTATAATATTCAGCAGCCCTGAGTTTTTGCTTGAGTGGTATTCAGATACATGTTACTAGAAGAGAAATAATTAATTTATGTTACTTGTATAGTTCCCCATGTCATGGAATACCATGAAGATGACAACAAGTCCAAAAACAGATGCACAGGCCAACTTTTGAGACCACTTATTGCGCCCTCAGGTTACATCAACTGGGCTTGTTTGGCAGGGGTGAGCTGGAAGCCCTCCTCTGACGTATTTCAGGTCGCACCTTTATCTCAGGTGCTTATCAAGGATAAAAGGTAAAGGTAAAGGGACCGCTGACCATTAGGTCCAGTCATGGTCGACTCTGGGGTTGCGGCGCTCATCTCGCTTTATTGGCTGAGGGAGCTGGTGTACAGCTTCCGGGTCATGTGGCCAGCATGACTAAGCCGCTTCTGGCGAACCAGAGCAGCGCACGGAAACGCCGTTTACCTTCCCGCTGGAGTGGTACCTATTTATCTACTTGCACTTGTAGTCCAAGGCAACTGGAGGAACCCAGGATTGCAAAGGCTACTGCACAACAAAAATAACAACTTAAGCAGCACTTTCTGATTCAATAAGCTAGAAATACTACCAGTGACTATAGTAATATTTTATTAAGACATTTCCCTGCAAAGTACACTTTGTCAGAATCATTATACTCAGTCACTAAACAAGACAAGTGCTATGACTTTTCATAAGCCTAATGGGATATGTGCTATTTTAGAGGGTTACTTGATATTATTATTATTTTGTAACACAAACTGCAGCAAAGAATAGTTTTGTGCAGTTTTAAAACAGTGTGCAATTAGAATACAGGCAATATGAAAAACAAAGCTACAAAGAATCCAGTTGTGTGTGATTTTGACTGCCACCTACTGGTCAGAGTCAGATCATTTTAAAAGCATATACTTTAAAGTCTAGTGATTTAATTATAAAGCAGGGTTCCCCCCCCCACAAGTAACGTTGAGCAAATACCAGGATGGGGGGGGGGAGAACCATCTGGAATAAATATTGCAAGAGGTATGTATAGCCACAAAGAAAATGCACTAAAATATGCATACAGCGTGTGGTGTGAAATAAACTTTTCCAAAACCTGGGTAAATACAATAAAAGCAACTGTGGGGGGAGGGAATGACTTGCTCAGAACCACTTAGAAAAGTATCATTGTTCCTGAATGGAACATGTAAAATTTTAAGGTGGTAAGAGCTGTTGAGCACTTGCTATCTCAGGGAACGCAGGCCTTTTTCTCTTCTTATTTTTTTCCAACTACCAGATTTAGAGACGGATCACACAAGCCATACACTTAATGTGTTTCAGAGTATATTATTTAATCCTTCTCTCTTCTGTCTATCAAGACAGGCCATCACACGCACTGACTACCAATTCCAGAAACACCTCTCTCTGATTCAGAGGAAGTTTTAATTATCCCACAAGCCCACCCTTTAATATACTAAGGACTATTACTACGTTGGCCCTTTCCCTCTTTATTAGTGATCGTGTTGCATTGCCATGTGGTGGCCTTTTGCTGTTGTGTGCATTTTCGATTTTACTTTAAAATAAAACTTCACATGAAAACTGTCACCAGAAGAAACAGCATGCACAGAAGCAACAACTCTGCCAGAACTGTCTTGCCCATAACAACATTGAAATGAGTAAAAAACACCCCACAGCTGGCGAAGTTCTCCTGTGCAGCTTTTGCAAGTACAGTGGTACCTCCGGTTGCGGATGGCATCCCTTCCGGAGCTCCGGTTGTATCCTGAGGTTTCCATAACCAGACGGAACACTTCTGTGCATGCACGCACGCATGGTGGCAGAGCACTTCTGCGCATGCGCGCACAGCAAAAACCCAGAAATATACTTCCGGGTTTGCCGCTTATGTATCCTGAAGTTTACATAAGTGGAGGGATACGTAAGCGGAGGTACAACTGTAGAAGGGCTCTCTGGCAACGGACTTCAACTGGTGGGTTGGGACCCACTGCCAGGTCAATATCTGATCAAAGGTGGGTCTGCAAAAGGGCATCGAATGTCAATCAGTCAAAGGCCTGGCTGAAGAGGAACATTTTTGCCAGCAGCCTAAATGAAGGCACCAGATGAACCTTCCTGGGAAAAGTATTTCATGAATGAGGAGCTGCAGAAAAGGTCCATTTTCATCTTGTCTCCTCTCTGGACCTCTCATGGAGGAGACACACAAAGAAGAGACTAAGAGGATGATCTCAGGGTCCAGGTAGGTTGAGGTATTGCGGTCCTGAGCTATTTAAGGTTTTATAGGGGGAAACAAGCCACCATCTGGGCTTTGAAAAACAGGGTTCCTCACTGGGGCACTGGGGCTATCAGACTGGGCAGCAACACCAGACTGTGTGGTAGTTCCCTTACTCCCAGCATACCCTCCAACATTAATTCAATGAAAATAGGGACATCCCATTCCATAATGATAATTTTACTATTTATACCCCATAAACCTACTGAGTTACCCTAGCCACTCTGAGCAGCTTCCAACACATATAAATACATAATAAAACATTAAACATTTAAAACCCTTCCCTAGACAGGATTGATTTCAGATCGCTCGGGGGGGGGGGTCAGATAACGCTATACCCTCCAACATTTCTCCAATGAAAATAGGGACATTCTACTGTGCCCTCCAACATTTCTCCCATGAAAATAAGGAAAAGTGGGACATTCCAGGATCAAATCAGAAACTGGGATGGCTTCTCTAAATAAGGTACATATCTGGCAGTGTTAGAATCCGAGATATGAAAGCTAAGAGCTAAATGGCACCTTAAGCCCAGGTTATGGGTGCAACAATGGAATGTTTAGGTGCATTTTTAATAACAAGAATACAAAGCTGAAAATGAATGAACTGCAGCTAAAATATTATGTTCATTTTTCACATGGTCTAGTCCTTCCCCTGCCTACCTCTCCCATCCAATATTCTTAAGAAGCTCTCTTCTCCAGTCTTCAGAGAGTAGCTGGAAATGAGGAGGCAGAAAAAGGTCCTCCTTTCCTTCCATTCTGCAGTTTTAATCTGAAATCTTAGGCGCAGTAACTCTCTCAGATCTCAGAAACTGCCCACGCTAATGAAATTCCCTGCCACAAAATGTGCCTAGAACAGTGGGAGTTTCAAACACTGGTCCCTGGAAAATAGGGACACTTGGAGGGTCTGTCTCAGATGACACTGCTACCAAGAAAGGCGGTTGAGGTGAGGAGCAGTTCTAGCACAGCCTCACCTTCCTCAAACAGACCACAACAAGTTGCCTTAGGACTCTAGTAAAGCTGTGCTCTGGCTTGATGAGAACCCTTTTTAGCCCACTGACAAAATGATCCATGATATTAACATCATATTGAATAGGACATGGATGCCAAGTTTGTTACAAAATTCATCTTTACCAAGTATATTTTTTTGCATCCATGCTATACAGGATCTTCTGAGGTTCTGGTAAGGAACTCAAATGTTTCAAAACATAGTTTTCAATAAGCTACCTTGAGAGAATCCAGATACAATTCCTAATTAATACCAATAGATATCTAGATAATATATTCCACATAATATATTCCCCATCTTTGCCTATATTAAGCATCAATACATGCTCTCAGAATTCAGATTGTAAAACTTGTTGTCCTGTACATTAAAAAAAAAAAATAGTATGCATCACCAATGAAATACAGCCTTTGACATGCTCTGTCTCTCTGTGTGTAGCTGATCTCAAAAATAAAAGCCTCTTGATGGATTAATGCCAATAGTTCCAAATTAATCAGCCCCATAATGCTTTGCATGTGCCTACACATTGGTCTTTACATCACAATAAATCTTGAGCCATTAAGTTGCATTTTGCGTTCTCTTACCATAAATTACTCACATCATGCGCCTGTGCACACAAACCCTGTATAAGAAGTTTGCTAAGCTTTGACTAGCATGCTAACAAAATACCTGAACATTGCCTTAAGTCAAAACATTTAGACATTACGGAGCAGCCTTGATACATTAGGTTCCCCTCCCCCATCCTGAATACAGGGCTGTTTATTGGAGATTCTGTGCCTTTGACATTCATCAACCAAGGCTGACAGCTTTAAACTGTTTAGATCTGTAGATCAGATAGTGGAAGCAAATTTTTATTGGTAGACATTAGAGTTAGGGGTATACCTGCTGTTTCCCAAGGATATTAGGTTGTATACCTAAATACAGTGGATTTAAATTTACTTACATCTATTTATTTCAATAGGTATACCCCATTTAATTAGTTAGGTAGTTAGATACAACCTATTTGTCCTCTGCATTCTTGTAGCAGGTGCACACAAAATGTTAAAAGTGACCTTTCCTTCTAACAAGCAGTAGTAGCTTTTGTTTATTAAAATGAAGATTGTTTTGCATTGCCCTGTCTCAGAAAGGCACCTAAACTAAGGTGTTGCCAATGTGTAAATGTAGTGAATTTTTAAACATTTCAACCATCTTGTTATTCCACAACAGCACCATCCGTTCTTGCTTCAGCCTGCAATGCATTCAAGTGCTGAAGGGGTGAGTTAAATCCTGGAGGAAAAATAAACAAGACCTCCGAAAATCAAGCATAAGCTCTTCTTCCCTTCCATTCCAGGTCTCAAGTAATCAAACAGTAATGAGATGATTATTTTTGCACATTGCAATGAGAGATATGCAGAGTTTTTCTGAGAAAACAAAATGGGGTTGTTTTTGCAATAACCTGAAATTGTTTGTCCAGTGTAGACAAGAATTGTTTTAAGATAATGAATCTGTAGGATAAACAGTCCTGGCTCCTTGAATCTGTAAACAAAACATTTATTTACTTATTTATTTGGATGTTTGCACTATGGCCCATAGACATTCGTGAACTGCAGCTTTGAAACTGAGCAATGTTAATTTGCTGCCATGACCTCAGATTGTCAAACTGCAATCATACAAATATGTCTTCCATTGAGATCCATGCTATGCATACACAAAATGAGGGTGTTTTAGCTTTGGGGAAACAGTACTGTATTATATATGCAAAAAAAATTCCCAACACTTTCATGGAAATATATATGGCATGTAATTTAAACCAATTTGATTATGCCAGTAGAAACAGGTAAGAAGCCTCTTAATCAGAATGGCAAACATTATTAATTTATATTAACCAAGTGGAACAAACTTTATACCAGAAAAAAAAATGCAATACTTTTACATTTACACACACACACCTACTGATGTGTGCATTTGTACGTGTATGTTTATAAACACACATACACACACACTTATGTATTACTAACAGCTGCTTTGGGTTCCCTTTTCAAAGGATTAGTGGGGTAAGCACATGAGAATTAAAAAGGAAAAAATAGTTTACCCAAGCTGGAAATTGGCACCAGCGGTATCTCCTTGTCAAGCAAGCAACCATTGCAACTTCGTGTCTTTCTATAAGATGCAGTGCACACATTTTTCTTTCTTGGCACAAGGAGTTTTAGAACTGAGCTATAAAAAACTGTTTAACAATGCAACCCTATCACTGAGTTGCATCAGCTGCAGAAGGATAGCATCACTCCATTCCAAGATAGTAAAGTGTAGTAAACTTAATCAGCCTTACTTAAAATGTCATAACATCTTAGTCATCAAAACTTTATGAGCTGGGCCGTAGCTAGGATGGCACTGCAGGGTGGGCAGCAGACTAGGGAGAGATGTAGGTTTGTGTAATCTTAGTTGTCACCCTGTTCTCTGTTCTCCTCTATACTTTTACAGCTTTCCAAAGTTGGGGCTCCACTTCAGATAGCAAAAATATATTGAGCTGGCACTGATCACTGAACCGCTGCATAACAAGGGTGCTATCTGGTGAATGCAGACTCACTCGGAAAGTGGGGGTCCTGGTTTAGTGAACTATGTGGAAGGGGAAAGAGCAAAGATGAACTGCCAAGCCCTCATTCTCAATGGACAACTAGGCACAAATGTCTGCTGTAGCTGCTAACTGTAATACATCACTATATTCACTTGCAACCTATCAGCCTTTCAACATGCACCTAAGCCAGAACTTTGCCCTCCCAACACCAAGTAAGATCACAAGAGAGGCCAATAACAAGCAGTGTCTAAGGAGCAGCCAGTAGTTCCTCTGCATAGGAAACAATGACCTGAATCAGCCATTGATTTAAATTGCGGAATTCCTGTTATCTTTGAAAGCTGCTGGAGGGACAGAAATGTAGGAGGTGTGGATTTACACAGCATGTGGGAAACAGTGAAAGGGAATGCTGCACCTGTTGCCAGGCACCACTTTCAAAGGAAGAGGGAATCTGTGAGAAAGAAGGCGGACAGCAACACCATTTCTCTAGGATGCTAGTGGGACTCGCTCCATATAACTGATAGTGTTCATAAAAGCCGACACTGTTTCTGCCCTCGCTCTGTTCTTCTGATAGCTTGCACATGTATTTGCTTGTGGAGTGAAAGTCCCTTTTACTCACATAAGACCATTTTCATGATAGGTACAAAATGTGAGGGGGGCACTGGGGTGGATCTCCACTACAACAGGCCAGGAAGGACTGAGAGTCTGAATCATCACCAGAAAGGCTGGAGTTGGGGTTGAGAAGAGAAACTAAACAACTAAATGACTTCTTTATTGCTCCCCAGTTATTAATGAAGTAGTGTTACAACTATGAGGGGGCGGGAAGAAAGAGAAGAGGCTGAGACCGACAGCAAGGTGTCCTTGGAAAACATCACCAAACACTGGTCATCAGCATCATATGAATATCCACCAGTTGTAGCACAATGAGAAATGGACTAGGCAGAACAGAAAGCACACAGAGGTGTACACAAGTCCAACAGTGATCAGGATTTCCATACACTGATCCAGGCATGGTCAACCTGTGGTCGTCTGGATGCAGCTGGACTACAGCTGTAATTCCCTTTCCACTGGCAAAGCTGGCTGGGGCTGATGAGAGTTCACAGTCCAATATCCAACACCTGGAGGGTCGCAGGTTGCCCAGCAATGCTCTAATCACTCTGACCAGCTGTCTAAGTTAAAAAGTGGGCTTTTTAGAAAAGGTTGGAACACGAAAAATTGACATCACCTTAAGTGATTTGAGATCTAGGAAGTTTAACTTTGTAAACAAAACTTTTTAAATATGCCATGCTAATTTTACATCTCTGTAGGACAAAACTGTTGAAAGGAAATACTTTGTTTAGGGGAAAACAACAATAAAGCATATCAGTGTTTTAACAGACAGTGTAACATAAACAAACTCAAACTTGTACTTTAGAAATTATTTTTACTGAAATACTCATAAAACTTTTTTAAAGCATACTTGCAAAATGTTATTTTTAAGAGACAACTCAATAGAGCATGTATTCTCCATCTTTCAATGTAAAGGAAAAGAACAGAAACCATCACATACTAATTTTAGCATGCCCAAGGAGCTATGAATGCATATATATGCGCTCTCTCTCTCTCTCTCTCTCTGCGTGTGTGCGTGTGTATGAGAGAGAGAGAGAGAGAGAGAGAGAGAGAGAGAGAGAACACTTTGAAACTGCCCAATTTGCGTTATTGTAGAAGCTCATGTTTATTCACTGATTTTCTGAAAAACTGCATCTTTAGAAATGGAAAAAGGGATGTGGAAAAACTCAACATGGAAATAAATTCCGCCACAAATCACTAGTCCCTTTCCAGCCTCTGTTTGTCCTCCTTCAGTACCAATTTATATGGCTTGAGTCCTGGGGTGTATATAATGCACCAATCCTCTATTTGATTTACTATAAAACATACCCTACTTTTTGACCTAGAGCTCCACAAAGCAGATAACATGCATGAAAACAGGAAAGCGATTAAAGACATTATGAAGGCCTGATCTACAGTTGTAATTTCAGGGTGCTGGTCACTTAAGTGTGAGATTGGTCTTATAGTTGCACTCCTCTTCCCCTTTCCATTTACCATTAGTATCATATTCACTAGACCCCAAAGGGCTGTTGACCTTGTAAAGGCCACATTCTCAACTTCTAGACATGTGACTCAAGCCCACCACAGTGTACAAGAAACCAAAACCAGTATATAAAACATACACCAAAACTAATACAGGTTAAATGGCAGTTCACCAATGCAATATGATCAGCGCACAATAATAAAAATTTCCATTTCTGAATAGAAATAGAAATGTCTTAAGCATGCATCGGAAATAATGGATTGTTGGTGCATGCCCTATTTATAATGATAACAATTTGCACATTAAAGTGGCCACAGCACTGATTGGATACCAGGTGAATAGCAGAAGTACTTGGTACTACCAGAATGTAATCTGCCAGGGAATGCAATGATCAAGCAGGTGCTTAAGGCATGGGTAGACAAACTAAGGCTCAGGGGCTGGATCCGGCCCAATTGCTTTCTACATCTGGCCTGCGGACGGTCCAGGAATCAGCGTGTTTTTATATGAGTAGAATGTGTGCTTTTATTTAAAATGCATCTCTGGCTTATTTGTGGGGCATAGGAATTTGTCCCCCCCCCCAAAAAAAAAAATATAGTCCAACCCCCCACAAGGTCTAAGGGACAGTGGATTTGCCCACTGCTGAAAAAGTTTGCTGGCCCCTGGCTTAAGGGGAGAGATGGTCTCTCAAATAGCCTGGTAGCAAGGTTGCTTAAACAACTACCACCACCCTGAATACAGCGGGCCATTGCATACAGCAAATCAAAATCCTCCTCCACTAACTGGATGGGTAAGAAAATATGGGAAACCTCATTGTTATTCAAGTTGACATACCAAGCAAGAGCTGTAAGCAATCTTGAAGAAGCTAGACTCCCAGGAAGATGGGCTTTTTTTTGTAACTGCTCGGAATAAAACAAATCAATGTAGTGTGTTCCTTATAACTCTTTTTTGCCACTTTAAATATAAAATGTTATACTTTTTCCAAATGGGGAAAATGCTTACATGTGACCACCATGAGACTAATCTATTTCTTCCTATTCCCTTATAAAATGTTATTTTAAAAAATTATAAATTTA
The DNA here is from genome assembly GCF_964106915.1 of Podarcis gaigeae. NCBI lineage: Eukaryota > Metazoa > Chordata > Lepidosauria > Squamata > Lacertidae > Podarcis > Podarcis gaigeae. Next base: position 57,637,963 of record NC_139680.1, read on the forward strand.
AGCAAATTTGAAAACGTTTAATTTGCAATCCTTCACTCACCTGAACTCAATGGGACTCACTTCGGAGTAGGACTGCATTGTTAATTGTTTATTTAATGATAAAAGTACATGTGCTTAGCAAGATGACTTTTTAAAGTGATTTGATTGTTCATTCAGCTCAATTGGTTGTTGAATAAAAGTGCCGCTTTGTATACATTAACAGCCTTTTAAAGACACATTGCCTGAAACAAAACATCTTCACACTTTCTGAATCTTCTCTTCATATTCTGCTAACAGTATGTAAAGCACATAATGCTAAACAGAGAGCTGTGAATTCAGTCTACAACTTGACAATGAGGAAAACCTCAAGGCTTCTGTTTGCAAGACTAAGCCAGATTATACTCATTTAGCTCTAGGAAGTTAAAAGATTGGTATCATATTGCAACTTGCTATCATTTTTTTTTTAAAAAAAAAACCTTGCTCCTCTGGGTCCCCTCTCCTACCCAATCTTACAGGGCCAGGAGCATTATTCAACTCATTCCAGCAAGCTGCTTCCCCCATTCAAAAGTGGGGGGCGGGGAGGCAGCACCAGAAATCTGCAAAAACATGCAAGGTAAAGAAAATGTGATCTATAAAATAAAATGAGTGTGATAAACTGGTTTTTTGGGTGGGTGGGTGGGTGTGTATTCTCTCTATAATCAAGCTCCAAGCAGGCATAGCAGAATTCAAATCTTCAGCACAAAGGCCTGTACTGACATATTTCCAGCCAGGAATGGCAGAGATTTCCTGTGGAATGTGGAAAGAAGTTTTCTCAAGGAACCACAAAACTTATTCCTCTCCGCTAAAAGACTAGTCAAAACATTTTCTCAAGAAGAGCTGACTAAACTGTAGAGAGGTGGGGTGGGGAAGTTTTAAGCTAAAACATTTTTTCCTTTCAAGAAAGATTAGATGTTAGAACAGCCACAAGCCAAGTTAAATCTGTTCCACTGAGTACTGTATTCTGCAATGGATCCACCTGGGGTGACAGGGACAAGAGATGGCAGGGGAATGCTGCAATGCACCTGGTCTCAGATCAGCTGCATCATTATGGTTACCAGAAGTGGTCAGGAGGCCAGTGTGATCCAGGGGCAGCAGCAGGAGCACCAGACTGCCACAGCACCCACATTGCACCAACTTCACTACCACCTCTCCCCTCTTGCTCTTGGTAATCATAGCAGCTGATGGGAGTCCCAATGCAACACACAGCATTCGTCTGTACACATACTCTTGAATATGAAGACCAAGTTCTAGCACAGCCAGAGATGGTAGTAATTATTTCAGTGTAACAGAACATGAGACATGCAGACAATGCTTTTTATCACATGACAATACAAAGCCAAACAGGAGCTATTGGTAGATCTCTGAATGATTGACAATAGATCAGCAAAGATTGTTTAATAACTGCAGCAGCTCCCACCCTAAATTATACTAATGTAATGAAGTAAGATTGTGGTAACCAGGAGTGGATCTGTATGTTGAAGGATTGTGAGTTCCGTTCAGTTATGGTACTCAAAACAAAGTTCCTGGGCTCAGAATTCTGTAATCCTAATTCTCTTTTGCACCAGGCTCTGGCTGCTGGATCTTTGGGTAGATACCTAAAGCTGGGTGTCTGCATGCTCCAGAGTGTTTTAACAATCAATGTCACTGTGGCGTTTGCCTCCTAGGTGACATCATGCTGGGTCATAAGGAAAGGGTTAAATGAGTGTGAAGTGATTGGCAAATGGGAACCTAAGGGGAGGAGTTAGAGTTAGAGTTAGTGTTGTTAAGGAGTCAGTTGAGAGAGGGAGGATAAATCTGTGGGTTGAGATAGTTTGATGTGAGAGAGTGAGAGAAACTGTTAGGAGGAGTCAGATAGACAGTTGGGATAATCAGTTAGAAGTTATTAGGAAGGTATAGGCCGGTAAAGAAACTAAGATTAAGAAATTGACAAGAAAAATTATCTGAAACCATAAACTTGTTAATGCTTATAAAATATACTTGTTTATTTGGATTAATGTTAACAACTGTCTGGACTCCGTGCGTACCCGAGAGAAACGGGTTGGTGGCAGCGGGGAAGCAATCACAGTGGTGGCACAGGGATCAATAGACCATCAAACATCCGGGGACCCTGTGTGATCGCCACAGTCGCCTTCACAGAGAACTCTCAGATCTGTAGCTCTAAGAGGGGGTCTCCTCACAGCACACTTGCCAGCTACAGCTCCCATGCATTTCTGTTTCAGGTAGCATCATATTGCTTCAAGTGCGTGGTGTGAATCTGGCCTGAGGGTTTCTGCCAGGGTGGAATGTATCCTTGAACTCAGATAATACTTTTTGCTTGCCTGGATGAGGGGTAGAAAGAGGTGTGCACATGAGTGTGGAAACTAGTCTAATGCACAGAGGTAACACTGACAATTATTGCTTTACCAGCCTTTGCCCCTGTTCCCACCCACCACTGGCATGTGGTTCACCGCAGAAGATTGCCCAGAATGGAATGCAGCTTTCAGACTGAAAAAAGGCTCCCCACCTCTGTTGAAAGAGCCCTGAAAAGGTGTTTCAAGCTCAGTTCATGGCCCTGGAAATGAACTCCCAAGAATCTTTGTGGGAGATGATCTTAAAACTCTTTATATTATCAAAATAACATGCTATCATGAATGGGCTCCCAAGTGTTTTTAGAGCAGAATTCTCTATTTTTAAGGAAATATTTACAGTCTGTCAAGAGGTTATGGCACTGGTGAGAACCCTGTCAAAAATTGTTGGCTAGTGGCATTTCAGAATAAGCCAAGCTGTTGCTGGTATTTCTTCACTGATTAACCGATGGTAGAAGATAGTGATAAAAAGGAAGTATTTTAAGGTTATCCTTGTCTAAGGTCCCAATATCATGAACATCTGCAACAGAAAAACTTAGTGTTAACAGCCATCGTCAGCTCATATAGTCTTGAGGAAAGTTAGTTGATAGCACTGAAGAAAACAAAGGTCCTATAGCACCGCAGAGGCTTGCCAGATCGCTGGAGGGCTTCTACTGCATGAGTGCAATTTTTTATTATTTGTGCAGCAGCCATGGGGAAGCCTGAGCAGCTCTGGAAATGGAGGGGGTTAACTCTTTGTCTCCCTTCCACAGCCCCAACAAAATATTCCTCTCTGAAGTTGCTATCAGGATTTCAAAGGAGGCCTCCATTGACACTAAAGGGAATTTCCCTTGAAAATTCAGTAACTTCAGAGAGGCCTTGTTGGGACTGCAGTATGCAGAGAAAGCATTAAACGTACCCTCCTGCCAGTGTAGGCCAACTCAACCTGCTGATGGTTTCCTCGAGAAATCTCTCTTCCTGGCAGGATATTTCCTCATAGAACAAACCGAGGGCAGAGACTTGGAGCACAATCACACCATCCATTTAAAGCCCCATGATTCCCCTTTAAATAGTCATGGCTTCCCCAAAGAATTCTGGGAGCTGTAGTTAATTGTCAGAAGACCCCTAATTCCCCTCACAGAGCTACCATTCCAGAGTTCCCAGGGAAGAGGCATTGCCTTGCAAATTGTGGCTCCTGGAAGGGAATAGGGGTCCCCTAACAATTCTCAGCACCCTTAAACTCCCAGAATTCTTTGGAGGAAAACATGACTCTTTAAAATGGTACCATGGTGCCTTAAATGTACGGTATGAATGTGGCCTCAGTTGTTAAATACAGCCCAAGGTAGTCACATTGCCTACCTTTGGCTATTTGATTAGGCAGGAATTTGCAAGGCAGAGATGAACACAAAAGGTGGTATGCTTACACATAGGGAAGATAGGAAGATTCCCACATAAATCAGTTGCTAGCTCACCTGTATACTGAAGGTAAGTGTCAGCAACATGCACTTTCCACAGAACATAACACTCAACACCAGGCCTCAGCTGACTCATGACCCCTGCTCCTCAAGATTAACTGTGCTTTCATCATTAGTGAGTTGCACTTCATCAATAACTGTGAATCAATGCCTGCCTCAAGTTACTTAAGGGCGTAGACCTACCTTACCTTTCTGCTTCTTGCATCTTTTGACATTTCTTTCCCCTGCTTCTGTATTTAAAACACTGGCAGATGGGGGGGAGGGAAGCTGCCACTCTGTCAAGTTAGAATAGTCAGCCCCATTAATTCATTTTATAATTTATTGCATTTATATTCTGCCCTTTGTTCAAGGAGGTCAGAAAAGCATACATGGTCATCCATGCTTGATTTGAGCCCACCAGGTAAGGTCAATTAGGCTGAATGACAGGCCAAAGGTCACACAGAATCACAGAACTGTATAGTTTGAAGAGACCCCCGAGTCATCTAATCCAACCCCCTGCAATGCAGGGCTCTCAACACATGGTCCCCCATCCAATTTGAAACCCTACAGGACCTTGCTTAGCAATCTCTGCAGACCTAGTCCAATCCCTGCATCACATTGGCTTTCATGGCAAAGCTGCTGAAATCTGGTGGGAGTGGGGTTGCACACACATGCACATATCTATGTGCTTAGAATCTGTAATAATTCTGAAATTGCAAACACTTTTCAGCCTGTCTCCCTACTTAGCCCTTAAGGATGTGTGTGTGTATATATATGTATGTATGCAGGTTTTGGTGTCCTCGGGTGTCTTCCCGTGTAAAAGTTGGGGTGTCTAGGCGACGTTTCGACGAGGTCTCACTCGTCATCTTCAGGCTGGTGCTTTCGGCTTCTTGTTACTGGAACAGAGTGGGATCTCAATGTTTGAGTTCCTATAAATACTGTAGAGGGGGTGTGGTGTCTAGCCTCCAATGTTCTGGGCAGAGAGGAAGTTCCCAGGCTAGTGTGCCTTTTCTTCTTTTGTTCCTTAATTACTTGAGAGATACCTTGAGTGATTTCTTGAGTGATATCCTGAGTACCACTTAGGTGGGTCATTAGGTGTGGATTAGTTGCTAAAGTCTTTGTGTCTTGACCTCTTGAACTTTGTGAAGAGTTTTCCTGAGAAGATGGCTGTATTGCACTTAGTTGTGCTTTGGCTTGGCTTCGTGTATAGGGGCGAGCTGTGGTTTTGTGGCTTGTGTCAGCCAGATCTGTGTAGGGATTGCAGGGGGGTGCAGCATCCGGAGGTGCCACCATGGATTGGCTACTGGATGGTGTCAGTAATTCATCTGTGGAGAGGGTCTGGGTTTGGGTCTGGTGTGGTTGATTGGTGTTGGCGTTCTGTGTGCCTCTGGATCTGGTGTCAGTTTTTGTGGGGAGGGCTAATTTCCAGATGTCTGGCAAGCGGGATGTGTCGTCACGCTTGTTCATGTTGTGAGGGTGTTTCTCTATCTCGATGGCTTCCATGATTATTCTCTTGTGGTGATGTTCCGTGTTAAAGAGCAATTTGGAATCTGCAAAATTAATTTCGTGTCCTGTTTCTTTCATGTGTTGGAAAAGAGAGGAAGTTTTTTCTTCTTTTTTGACGGCATTCTTGTGTTCTGCGATACGTGCATTTATTCGTCTGTTTGTTTGTCCAATGTACGTGGCTGGGCAGACTTTGCAGGGTATTTCATAGATCCCTTGGTTTTCCAACTGGATTTTATCCTTGGGGTTTCTGAGGATATTGGCTATTTTTTGGTTGGTGCAAAAGGCTGTTTTGATATTGTGTTTATGGAGGATTTTGCTAATTTTATCTGTAGTGCCCTTGATATAAGGAAGGAGGGCCATGCCATTGTTTTCTTCTGTGTCTTGGTTTTTGGGGGGTGTTTCCTTTTGGATTAGCTTCGTAATCCTGTTTTGCTGGTATCCATTGGCAATTAACACATTTGAGAGATTCTGTAACTCAGTTGTCAAGTGGTCTTTGTCAGCCAGGCGTTTGGTTCTGGAGATGAGAGTCTTGGCTACGGAGTTTATTTGTGCAGGGTGGTGGTGTGATTGTGCATGTAAGTAGCGGTTGGTGTGTGTTTTTTTCTGGTAGATAGTGTGTCCTAGGGAGCCATCAGGTTTTTTGTAGATTAGGACGTCAAGGAAGGGAAGTTGGTTGTTGGCTTCTATTTCCATAGTGAATTGTATTTTGGGGTGTAAGTTGTTGAGATGTGTGAGGAAGCTATCCAGTTTTTCCTTCCCGTGTGGCCAAATTACAAAGGTGTCGTCAACATATCTGAGCCAAAGTTTGGGTTTGTGTTCTGACTTGTCTAAAGCATTGGTTTCAAAGTGTTCCATGTACAGGTTTGCGATGACCGGTGAGAGGGGTGATCCCATAGGTGCTCCTTCTATCTGTTTGTATCTTTGTCCATTGTGGATGAAGTACGTGTTGGTTAGGCAGTGGTTGGTCAGGTCCAAGATGTATTCGGGGGGATCTGAAGATGACGAGTGAGACCTCGTCGAAACGTCGCCTAGACACCCCAACTTTTACACGGGAAGACACCCGAGGACACCAAAACCTGCATTCCTGTACCCGTGAAAATCTACGAAAGCAAATATGTATGTATGTGTATACACACACACACACATATATATATATATATATATATACAGAGAGAGAGAGAGAGAGAGAGAGAGAGAAATGGGCCATTAGAACTAAAAAGTCTGAAGTGCCATGTTCTCTGAATCTGCATCAGGGGAAGCAGCCCCTTTGAACATTTGACTTACAATGGAAGCACACTTCTTAAAGTATCTTTTTTATTCTTATATAACTGAAACTCGTTGTGACCCAAACAGCTACTGAACATGCTGTAGCTTTTCCAGAAACTTTGTATTGACATCATCAAATGTGAACTCAAATCAGATCATCAGTAAGCCCCAGTATAAGTAAATATGCATACCCATGGATGCAGGGGAAAGGTGAAAGTGTGCCACCCATTTACTAGTTTCACATCCGCTGGTGCTTTTTGTGTTTTCTTAGGCTCATCTTTCTAACCACAGGGGCCAAAATGTGTCCTTTATGTGCTAAAAATGGGATGAGAACAGTTACGATGCCAGATTTGTCATAAGACTTCATAGCCAAATGTCATTAAAGACAGTAAACAGCCAATGGACAAGCCAACACTTCTCACTTGCAGAATCAGAGGTTCAGCAATGCTAGCAAGTATACTTACACCATTTAGGAAATCAGCTGAAAGCCACCCCTTTTTAAACAACTTTCAAAAGACCATCCTTCCAAGCAGCACCCACATTTTTTTTTAAAAAATGCATGCATTCTATGGCATTTTATGAGTTCAAAACCCAAAGAGAATTATGTATAAAAGTATATTTTAACTGGTTTTTCTCATCCAGCACCCCAGAAGTCACCATATTCATATTGAAATTTAAACGGACCACTTGCCAGCAGAACCTGTTGCAGCATAGTGCTCAGAAACTCAACTAACTCTTCAGACTCCATCTCTTGAGTTCTACAGGTATGTGGAATCATGCTTCAAAATGTACATGAGAGCACATACAAACCCACATTATGATTACCTTCTTGTTAAGCTGCTAGCCATAGTGTTAGATGACCCATTAGGTTTCCACTTCTTCTTTTTAATAGCATCAAGGGTCACCAATCTTTCAAAGCTCATGGACACATTTGGATTTCTGGGCAAATGCCATGGAAACCACCCTTCTGGTCACTTCTCCCCCTCCAGCAAATTGCTCCATTCGAACCCAAAAGAAGACAGAAAAAGAGAAGGGACACACATACAGCTGAAGTGGGAAAATATGCCACTCTTTGCACATCCTCCTGCCTCACCAGCTCCATGACCAAGAGGGCAGTAAGGCTGTGTGTGGGTGTCAGAAGCTTTGTGGGCACCAGGAGAAGAACTTATGGATGCCATTGTGCTTGCCATTTTGGCAACTATGGCGCAGCTAATGTCACAAATATTCCATCAAGGTGTTTCTGAAGACAGAAAATAATCCCAGTTAACTCAAAGTTCATTTCAGAGTATCTGATGTGTGTGAGCAGGCTACAGTTTTAACAAAGTGCACAAAACCATCTTTTTTGTTAAAATCATTCTTAAACCACAGCACCTGAGCATATATATTTTTTATAAAAAAAAACCAAAACAAATTGAACACTCTCCCACACACACTAATAATCAGAACAATCAAAAAACAGTTATGAATCATAAACCAATGAACCAAAATGATTCAGTACTTTGTCAGCTGAAATACAGCAATCCTTGAAAAGGATTGTGACTGGCAATCAAAACAAAATAATGAATATGCAGTAGACTGTTACCCAACAGCAAAAGAAAGTTTGGGGAAGGGGGTTGTTAATTCAAGTTACATGCCTGTTGGGTAATGACACATCTGCCTCTAACAGCATCCAATTCTATGAGCCATCACACAGAGGCAGCAACTCAGTGTTCTGGGCACAGTGGTCTCAGCAACATCACAGTGGGACCAATTAGACCCTTGCACTAGAGGAAAAAGTGCTGGCACCCCTCCATCCAGTGAAGCAACTCCAGCACACTTCAAGCTAAGCCTTTCCCAAAGACTTATTCAGGAGAACACGGGGCTTGGTCTACTGCCAAAGAACCAGCAATGCCACAGCCACAACAGTGGCTGTTTCCAAAGCAGCAAGAGAATTTTGCAGAGTGACTCCACTAATTGCCAAGTATGGGAAACAACTTTAATTTTCACTCTACAAATGAGTTTGCAAGGGGTCAGTTAAAGCTAATCTATTGGATTTAAATTTACCTAACACAACAGCAATACTTCCTCACGCCATGGTTCATACCTGAAGGTCCTGTATAACTGAAGGAGCGTCTCCACCCCCATCGCTCAGGCCGGACACTGAGGTCCAGCACCAAGGGCCTTCTGGCAGTTCCCTCACTGCGGGAAGTGAGGCTACAGGGAAGCAGGCAGAGGGCCTTCTTGGTAGTGGTGCCTGCCCTGTGGAATGTCCTCCCATCAGACGTCAAGGAAAAAAGCAACTATCCTACTTTTAAAAGACACCTGAAGGCAGTCCTTCAGGGAAGTTTTAATGTTTAATGCTCTATTGTGTTTTTAATATTTGATTGGGAGCCACCCAGAGTGCTGGGGAAATAATAATAATTATTATTATTATTCATAAAGAACACAATCTTTTGTTCTTTCTGGAACATACACATATACATAGAACTATTGGTGAGGAAACTTCACCAGCAGGTCCCTGCTTCAAGTCTTCCAACCAAAACCCTCTAAAGGTTTTGAAATGAGAGTGGCCTTGCATCTGAAAGCCCAGAGCAATGGAACTCCCAGACATACCAAGCCAATGTCCCCCCATCCCACCATAAGGCTTTCAGGGCCACACCCTGTTACTTGTTAATTAAGACTTTGTGCTCACCTGGCCAAGAACCAGCTCACCCATCAAGTGAGCTTCCAGGTAACAAAAGGCCATCATTGAAATGCAAGAGCAATAGATGGGGAATTGTCTTCTGTAAATAACCTCTGCTATTTATATCCATTGCCAGTTTCTTCTTTGTTTAATCTACTGATTCAGTCCTCCTCCTTTATGCTTTGGATTGTTACTTTCCCCTCCACCAACCCCTCTTTTGCCTTCCAAATACTTTCAGGAGTATTCACACATTCCATTTAATGAGTGAACCATCTGTGCACCTCTACATGCACCTCTATTTGAGCTTTAAAAATCAGCAAATGTACACTCTTTCACCCAACACTTGTACATGTGCAGAGCCAGCCTGTGCCCTTGTTTAGTGTGTAACATATGTACAAGTCTATTGTTACATTCATAAACTGCTCCGTATGCATTTCATTTATTTATTACTTTCATTAATTTCTATCCTGCCTTTCAGAAACATTCTCACAAGACAGCAAGCACAAATGCATAAACTAAGCATAGCTAAGACTATCAACACATTAAAAGAACCGGCACATTTAAATAACTACCAGCCACAAAACACCATGTAATCAAATATTTGTAGAAAAGCACCACAAAATTCAGCAGCAGTTTCTTGTGCTTTTCTATTAATAAACTCCCTTTCTTGGTTAAGTTGTGGTGCCTTGGCTCTCTCCTTCCTTTCCAGAAACCTAGTGGCATCACTCCAAGACCAAGCTTCCTAAGATAGGCATGCTAATTTCTGTTAATTTGGCAAAGGTACCAGTTTCCTCAGTCAGCTCTACTGAGTGGATAGCCAGACTAGAGCAAGTGCAGAAGGGAATAAGAACGTAAGAAGAGCTCTACTGGATCAGGCCAGAGATAGATGTGGGCCAGCATCCTGTTCTCACAGTGGCCAACCAGGCACAATCATCCTGACAGGACAAGGGCAGTATGGGAGGTTTGTGCATATGCTCCATTTAAACATTAGTGACATACGTGCACTGGCATGTCAATATGGGGTAGGATGTGATCTCCCTGCCTTCACTGCATGTTCAGTATATTTTCTTCAGTGAAGAAATAGACAGGCTTTCAAACCCTCTTCGGTATGTTAAGAAACGACAGGGTTTGTTAAGGCCAGTTTAAACAGAACAAACGTCCTTTTGGCTTGCTTTGCCTATAGAGTTATGTTTAAGGAATCAGAAGGCAAACTTTTAACAGCTCTTCTGCCCACTATGCAACTGCTGTGGGTTGGTGTTCTTGTCTACTTAATGCCAACTTATATCCTTCCTAAATCAGATGATCCCTATTCTGCAAGTTATTGATCTCCCTGGAGGTGGACACTTCTGTCAAGTCTCTAGGGTTCATCCATCTCTTCAGGGCAATGCTTTCGTTTCTTGATGAGATATTGTGTGAAATTCATCTCTATAGGGGAGGACATTTCTGTAGATATTACAGTTAGATCCCACCTCCATTTTCATTCTGGTCAAACAGTTGAGGCTGATCCTCTCTAACACAGGAACTTGCTTTTCCCTGTGTTACCTGCAGCTTAAATCTGAATGTTTGAGCTACTATTAACTTGTATTTGAGCTTCACCCATCCTTAACTGACTCCCTAGTTTTCTGTGTAGAAAGGTTCTTTATTTTAAGAGGAGGGGCATAGAGGTCTGTCCCATCATGTGAAACCCACTTCAGTTTGAAGCAAAGCAGCCCTGGCATAAGGTTACTTCTGCCTTGTGACCTAGGTCTAAACATCATATGCAGTCATTTAACAATTTGCATCAAATTAGCAAATTCTCAAATAATGAGCAAACTTAGTGAGCAAGTTGCAAGGGGCAAGGAGTGCAGCTTTCCAAACGCTAGACAGCTGCTTATGTACAGCCACATCATAGTCTTAACTAAACAGATGAAGTTTGGGAACATCAGGGCTAGAAATCTGGGAGCTAGTCCAGTTCCAACCCCAAATCTGCCAACTTTAAAGCTTCCCAACAGGTTTTATAGCAGCAATCAAAACAGCAGGCTCTAAATTAAAGATTTTATTAAGCAAGGCAGCCAACATTCTGCAAGGCCACGCACCCAAATCATGCTGAAAATGGCTATTGGACACTTTTGAGATTATAAGATTATATTCTTAAAAGAACAACAACAAAAATCTGCTAAGGGAAGCATTTGCCCTGGGAAAAGCTTCCATTATCCCTGGGTCAGGGTAGGGATGTGTGTGTATTATACATATAAAACGTCTGCTCTATACACAAATACAATAAAATCCAGGTTGTTAGAAGCAGCTTTTATCCTACATGTGGAGTGTTTATCAAACTACATTTTTTTACAGAAGTTGACCCAGCTTTTCAAGTACTTCTAATCTTTCCAGGTCTCCATTGAGTATCTGGAATCCAAATGTTGTGTGTTCCCATGTATTCTGCCCTCTGCCACAAGAGAGATCTTTGGTTTCTTCCCTTGTGTGCATTTATTTTTTTTTGGAGGGGAGGAAATCTGAATCCCTGCATAGCAGAATGAATTGCTTCTTTTCGTCCCTAGTGCAAAAGATTCAGATTTGTTAAAAGGCAGGATAAAAGCACCAAATTCAGTGTACCCCCCCCTAAAAAATGTTTAGGCAGTACTCTCATTTTGACTCAAGAAAATCACCATTTTACAGTTCAAATAGGGAAAAATAAATACTGTAAATGGACATAAGTACAAAGATTCACAAAATGTTTAGGGGTATATGTACCCCTGTGTCCCCCCAGAAAAAAGCACTGACCAAACTCAGTTGAAAATTATTTTGTTTTCAGTGTCCATCTAGCTGTATAACATGCAGCAATCTAAAAGACTTAGAGTGTATAAGATGTGTGTTAAAGGAAAGCTTTGCTGCCTTTAAAAAATATATGTATTGATGTTAGGATTGTGGCTTTATATAAAAAGAGTTCAGTTGTTTTAAAGATTCTTCATTATTGTTTTATAAATATTTTTATGTGCAATGGGATATTCACATCTAATGGTGGTCATTCAGAAACCCAGAATATAGCAACTGCCCTCCTAGAGTGGAAATGAGCATCAAAAATTCATTACACCAGTCACTTCTGTGACAGCAACGCTGGCTGCTTGTAGTCCTCTGAGTACAATTCAAGGCTGTGGCCTCTGGATTTATGCAAGTGACCGTTTCCTCTCCTTCATGACTGGGTGAAAAGCAAGCTTGAGGGTTCCATTTGAGATTCATGGTTGTGTAAATATGCACACTGAGGTTTGTGAATCGTTAGGGCTCCCCAGTTCCACAAATGCTTTTTCTTCAGAAGAAATAAACACATGAGTGGCACTTTTCTTTTCTTCTTAAACTCAGGCATAGATGCCCAAGTACAAAAACATTTATATTCTGCCTTTCCAAATAAAAACTCTTTCGGGGTGGCTTACATATTATAACCATACAACAGAATAAAATAGGCCTTCCCTGATTTGATAGCACTGACAAAATGATACACAGAGGTATAGCCCATGGGTAGGCAAAGTAAGACCCAGGGGCCGGATGCAGCCCAATCACCTTCTCAATCCAGCCCGTGGATGGTCTGGGAATCAGCATGTTTTTACATGAGTAGAATGTGTGTTTTTATTTAAAATGCATCTCTAGGTTATTTGTGGGGCATAGGAATTTGTTCATTATTATTCTTCAAAATATAGTCCGAGCCCCCCACAAGGTCTGAGGGACGGTGGACTGGCCCACAGCTGAAAAAGTTTGCCCATCAAACCATGGTGTTTCACATATGCAGACTTGCTTTTCAAGTAGCTAAATTTGTATCGAGGTTGCAACAGACAGGGTGGTGAGTGGCTGAGGAAACCTTCAAACATTTTGCAGGGGTTATACTTCTTTAAAAAAAAAGCTCAAAAGCAGTTTTGTCATCTCTTTATTACTATAATTTTGTTAACACGGGGAGACTGCTTTCAAATCAAAACTACAAATTAGGGACCAATTATGAAATCGGCACCAGCGTTCTGATAAAACCTCGAAAGCAAATCAGAATACATTCTTCTGGAAGAAATGACTAAACATTTACCAACTTACTCCTCATGTTAAGTGTATCCTCCAGGGATTGTCTAGTGTATCAGCTAATTAAACACAAGCTATCCTGTAGAGCTTCTTGAATTCTTGATTGCTTAGGGGCTTCTCTGTCTTGAGGACTGAGGCCAACATTCCTCACATTTAGACTACTTCACAAACTACATGGGATGCATTAATTTCTTTTACATGCTGCATTCATGTTTAACGTCAGTTAATTTTCTGGAGCCATTTCAAACCTTTACAGTTGGTTCTGAGGTAAACAACTAAGGAAGTGAGTGAGTGAGTGAGTGAGAGAGAGAGAGAGAGAGAGAGAGAGATGAAGTCGTCCCCCACCCCACCCTACTTACAGCCTATGAAACACAGATTTTGCTGGAGCATGAAGCTAACCTTCCTTGTTTTCAGGCACGTCAATGATGAGATGTTTATAGTTCGCATCTGGATGTCATTATCATGCACAAGCCATCTATCCAATGACCTCAAAGTATAACCAAGATCCACAAACGCTATTAAAAATTACATGTGGTAGTCCTCCAAATCCACAGGATTGCTGTGCAGCCTGTAAATTTCAGGCTAAAGGTTTTTAAGTACATAGTTTGTCAATTGAAGAGTTGTGTACATTCCCATCTCCCAACCCAATGACTTCCAAGCAACATCAATGTCCTTCCCCTCAGTCCTATCAACATTTATAAAATAAAAATAGCACACCAACCACCCTGTTCACAATCTGGTCAGAATTCAGACTGGACATTCTGAATTTTAACAACTCTGACTCTTTAAGGTATCCAATTGGCTTTCCTCCACAGGCAAAAGGCATCTGGCAGCAGATCAAAAGCAGGGAATTTTCAGCAATTCCCCCTCCCAGCTATAATCCTTCAAATCCCCTTTGGTGGTTCTCAACCTGTGGGTCCCCAGATGTTGTTGAACTCCCATCACCCCTGAGCTCTGGCCTTGCTAGCTAGGGGTGATGGAAGTTGTAGTCCCAAAACATCTGGGGACCCACAGGTTGAGAAAGGCTGCGGCCTAACTCTCCTGTGCAGATCTGGGGGCACAATAGACACTGGGGTGTGTGAGAGAATCCTCCAAAACTGCCTTCCTCCTAGTCTAGGGATGTCTTCTGTCCGCAGGAAGACATAAACTGGATGCCACCCACAGGAGAAATTATTTTGAAACAAATTAGTCCTGATAGTTTGGGAAGCACTATCCCTTTTTCAGTGCACTTTTCTCCTCTTACAAATGAGATTCAACACAATTGGACTGGAAACCAGGTATCACATGAATGGCTGAAGAATGAATTACTCTGCCATTGTGTCACAGCTCTGACAACGCACAAGGGAATGTTTATGTGATCATATTCTTCTTCTAGCAAACCAGGCTGCTGCTCCCTGGGGAGGGAGCAATTTCATACATTCTAAAGCGACCAGTGTGAGGTACACTAAAAAAAACAGGGCTCTGGCCAACTGTAGATCTCTGTTTTTTGTTTAAAAATGAGGTTTGTGGTTATTTTGCATGTTTTTAATAAAGATGTATTTCATTTGTTGTAAATCACCCTATTATTTTTTAATCTGTTACATTTTAGCTACACACTTAAAAACCTCTTGGATACAGACACAGAAATGTAACATTGAGAGGCCCTGAAGTTGCTTTTGGTAAAATAATGTACACAAACGCATGGGCAATATTATGGATAATTCATTTATATTCTGCTTTTTTCCTCAAGGAGCTCAAGGTAGCCTAACTGGTTATCCCCCCCCCCCCCCAAAAAAAAAATTATCCTCACAACAATCCCTGGACGTAGGTTAGGTTAAATCATGGGTAGGCAAATTAAGGCCCAGGGGCCGGATGCGGCACAATCGCCTTCTCAATCCAGCCCACAGATGGTCTGGCAATCAGCGTGTTTTTACATGAGTAGCATGTGCCCTTTTATTTAAAATGCACCTCTGCGTTATTTGTGGGCCTGCCTGGTGTTTTTACATGAGTAGAATGTGTGCTTTTATTTAAAATAAATCTTTGCGTTATTTGTGGGGCATAGGAATTTGTTCATATATTTTTTTCAAAATATAGTCTGCCCCCCCCCACAAGGTCTGAGGGACAGTGGACTAGCCCCCTGCTAAGAGATATTGACTAGCAGAGTTGAGATTTGAACCTGGGTCTCCCAAATCTTAAACTCATATCTTCTCTATCAGCCACCATTAGCTAGTGTATACAGATTATGCTGAAAATCACTGTCTAAGAAATTTCCAAACATGTTCCAAGGTGCATATTTTTCTTAATGATGTTAAGCACCATTCAATTAAGGAAACAGTTATTTAGTTTGCTCAGCAAACGTACTTCAGTGGCTGTTTCCATAGCAAAATCCATCGCTGAGTCACAATTTTGCCTTTGTTTGGATAGTTTCTTAATTGTTTAAAAATACTGCATGTACACCAAGGCATTTATTTTATAATGGAAACAAAAATCAACTGAACCCAGCACAATCTATATGTGCTGTTGTGATCCAATGGGTCAATAGACGCAAATTGAGGACAGAGAAGTGTGGTTCCAATTATAATGTCTTCCAACAGCTTCTGATAAATTACTCCTTTTAAGGAATACAATCAACATTTTTTGAAAAATGTGTATGGCCATTAATTGCAATGCTTGACTCTTCAAGTGACATGGCTTTATAGAATTCAAATTAATTTCAAAAACAATACACACAAGTATCCAAACCCTCTCTTCAAGCTGATTGGTTAAGTAAGGATGAAAAAACCTGCCTTGGGTTTTAAAAAATAAAAATAAAATGCAATTTTAAAAATTAACTCTTTCACTGGAATACATTAAATACACTGCTTAAAAGCAGTGTTAGAAATTCAGATATGAGTGAATCATCAAATATTTCCTTAAAACTAAATTGAGGTCACCACAATGGAATATCCAGTTGTGATTTTCCCCTCAATCATATTATTATTATTATTAATTTCATTTCTATATTGCTTTATATTTTAAAGAAAAAAAGTGATTTACAACACTTTAAAATCAACATCAAATCAAACAATCCAGAATAAAACAAATTCAAGCTTTAAGGAAAGTATTTCAGATCATTCTCTAAGTGATATTTTGCATTTCCCATATTTATTTACCTACTTGATTTAAATAGCTAGCCCATAGCAGAAGTAATCCAGAAAGCCAGTATGGTTGTACTTGTTAGATTTAGAACCCACCTCTTTCCATACACACCACCCTGGTCACTTAGCTATGGATGAAGATCTGTTGATAGTGCCACAAGGCAAAGCAAGTTGTGAACTTGAGCCTGTGCTTTTAGTGCCGTGCTCCCAATTGCCTAGAAGTCTCTTCCCTTAGAAGTAAAGCAAGATGCAACATTGTTATGTTTTCAGTGTTTGCTGAAAACCATTATTTTCTCCCAAAGCTCTCCAAATTACTCCTTCATTTCTCCTGGGGTTAATCTTTGTTGGTTTTTAAAACACATTAATGATCCCTATTATATTTAATACAGTGGTACCTTGGTTCTCGAACGTCTCCATTGATGAACATTTCGGAACCCGAACACCAAAAACCCGGAAGTAAATGCTTCCATTTTCAAATGCACCTTGGAAATTGAACAGCTTCTGCTGCATGTTTTTCAATTTTCTCAATTGAATTTGCAGACAGCCCTTTGGTTTTTGAACGTTTCAGAATGGTCTTCCACAATGGATACATTCAAGAACCGAGGTACCACTGTATTCTATTTCTGTTTTCACTTTCTGCACTGGTTTATTGTTAGTTTTTTATTGTGGGCTGTAAACAGCTTTTTGGAGGAAGTTCCTCAAAAAGTAGGCAAAAAATTATGACTAAATAAATGTTGGGTCATTTTCCCCCTCCCCAGCATCTCTCCAATGACCAAACCCACACTGTTCAGAAGAGATGCTCAGGTCTCCAGAGGTGCTTTTGGTGAGGATTTTTTTTTTGGGGGGGGGGGGGAGCTAGGAGAAAAGGATTCAGGAGTATCCTGGTGAAAACTTCCTTCTGTTTAGGACCCAAACACTGCATTTTGTAGAGAACACTGATTATCTTAAGTAGTTTGGGCCACCAGTTTTTAACACCATATCTTATATTTACATTTTTGTTATCTGTGTTCTCAGGTGTTGTGAAATACTTAGACAAAAGATAAGCTGTGAAGGAGGCTCATTAGCTGAATGCAGCGCCCTTCAGTTGAGACAAGTTAATTCAACAATAATGACCATTAAGCCATAAGCCTGTTTCCACCATAGTTGTGAGAAGTGGCACTTAACTCTTCATTTCCAGTTTTGTACCTGATTTAAGGGACGCGGGTGGCGCTGTGGGTTAATCCATAGAGCCTAGGGCTTGCCAATCAGAAGGTTGGCGGTTCAAATCCCTGCGATGGGGTGAGCTTCTGTTGCTCGGTCCCTGCTCCTGCCAACCTAGCAGTTCGAAACCACATCAAAGTGCAAGTAGATAAATAGGTACCACTCTGGTGGGAAGGTAAATGGCATTTCTGTGCGCTGCTCTGGTTCACCAGAAGCGGCTTTGTCATGCTGGCCACATGACCCAGAAAATGAGCGCCGCAACCCCAGAGTCGTCCATGACTGGACTTAACTGTCAGGGGTCCCTGCCTGATTTAAAGGTGTTGTGACCCAGGGATAAACAATAATGTTAGTACGTCCTGCCCCTGCTACTGAGTTTCAATCAAAGAAACAACATTCTTTATGTTACTCAAGCTTACAAAATCAGCACTGATGTCAATTTGCAGAAGTTTTGTGTTTCTGGAAGCATATATGAAGCAAAACCAAATCTTCTTGCTTTAGAAATCTGCACTTGTCTCTAAAACATAAGGCTTTGAGCCTCTTGAGCTGGATCATATTGTTTCAACTTACACTCACTTTTCCCAGAAACGTTTTAAAAAACCATAAATCAGTTTTCGGTATAGTTGTCAAAATTCCACAAGCCCCATTTGTGTCTGGTTAGCTTTAGGATTTGCTGACTTTTGAAAACACTGCAAGATACCCTTGATATCAAAATCATACCGTACATCATTATTCATTATTGGTACAGTGGGGAGTGTTCTATTACACAGCTGGTAAGAAAGTGTACAAATTATAGAATTATTCCTTTGCAAGTTCTCTGCTACTGTGACTAATTACACAACGTTTTAACAGTTAAAAACAGCACAATTTATTATCTGGACAACATTACTTTGTGACTTACAAAAATAAATAAAGACTTTGTGAGCAAGTGCCTAAACTTTTGCTGATTTCGACAAAGCTGGAACTGCACCCATAACTGTGAATTCGTCGTTTAAACACTTCTTGTGGATGTTCGTTTCACTGTCTCTGATTTGAAACACCCAAGAATATCCTCTGGAGAATTCCTGTCTCTGGAGTGTTGCAGCCAAATGTAATAATAATAAAAAAGAGAAGTATGTTACAGAGAAGCAGTGTTCACCTTTCGCTCATAACAAGGAGGCACTTATTAACTGCTGCCTGCCCTCTGACTCCCATTGGAACACACACATATTGTGGACCACTTGCTAACACAGCAAAGAAAGTGATCATCATACATAACATGAGCTCAAGAGCTGGGTGATATTCACCTGTGTGCTGTGCAGAAAGTTGGCAGGATGAGGAAAAGACCCCGAAAGAAACGGCATCAAGTGATAGAGGCAAAGAATTGCTCAGCAGATTTGTCTATATTCTCACAAAGTATAAAGGAAGCACTTAGTAATGTCTCCACTGTATATGAAAGACTGATAATATATTTATTTATATCCCATGCACAGGAACCAAGTCCCAATAAAATATTTGAGGGGGCTGGATCTCCCCACAAAGTGGTGTGCATGCTCTGCGTTATGTGATCAATTATGCGGAATTGGGCTCACCTGCCAGTCCCCCCCCCAAATGTTATCCAAGTTCTCACCCCTGATCCCATATTTCACCAGGCAGCTTCCATGGTTCTCCCCTTCAACATTTAATCCTTAGAACAGCCCCATGATGAAGGGTTAGGCTAAGAGACAGTGACTGGCCCAAGGTCACTTCACAGCTGGGTGGGGATTTAAACCCAGATCTATCAGATCCAAGTAAAAGAAGAGTCATGCCCACTTACTTCCGACCTTGCGCTATTTCCCCCCACTCCTCCACAGAATGAGGCACTATCATCAGCCTTCAGCCCCCAAACCTGCCAGTACCTTATTCAGCATCGAATCAGAATTGTGGAGTTGAAAGAGACTCCAAGGGTCATCTAGTCCAAGCCCCTGAAATGCAGGAATCACAGCTAAAGAATCCGATAGATGACCACCCAACCCTCTGCTTAAAAACCTCCAATGAAGGCAAGTCCACCACCTTCCAAGGGAGTCCATTCCACTACTGGACTGCTCTTACCATAAGGAAGTTCTTCCTACTGTTTAGTCAGAATTTCATTTCTTGTAATTTGGACCCTTAGGGTTGGGTGGTTCCCTCTGGAACAGCAGAAAACAAGCTTGCTCCATCTTCCATGTGACAGCCCTTCAGATATTTGAAGATGGCTATCATATCTCCTCTCAGTCTCCTCTTCTCCAGGCTTAATATATCCAATGTCCTGCTCTTCTACCTCTTCACCCCATCTATAGAAGGCTTTTCATTCTAAACACTTGATGGAAGTTATCAGAAAGCCACTTGGGCAGAGAGCCATTTTCAGAGAGATTTGTGGACCATATTTAGGTCTGATGTCAACACAGTGCGCTGCATAATCCACTGTAAAAATCAACACTAGCTTAACGTACATCGAGCTGCACTGACAACTGATTCAAGAAATAAACTAGAGACTACAATAAAAATTTCAATTAACATGCTGGTGATGCACATCAATGAGATAGTGAAGTCGCAGCTAGTAGGCTAAGATTATTAAAGATGTTAATTAAATGGTGATCAAGACAGTCAGCATTTACACTGTATCTGATAATTTTAACACAGAACAGTAGACAGGAATTACAATGAACTTTATATAATCAGGCAAAAGGAGATACGGAAACCAATTATGATGTAAAAGTTGGGTGACAAATGTGTGCAATAGTATTACGTAGTATTAATAAAGTATCGTAATATTTCTTCTCTGCATATGTGAAAAGTGGTATATAAATCACTTTATAAATAAATAAAAGCTATTATTGTCCTTTATTTCAGGAAAGAAACCATACTTCTGTAAATTTGCTATGCCCGAGATTTCTCTATAGAAGACCTTTGAACACAGCATATTGAAGGAAGTGTTAGCCAAGCTGAAAATTCACAGAAGTCTAGAGGATCACTGAGGATTCAATGATTACTGAAAAGAAACTACTTTTGGACTATTCATGGCTGTGAATGTGGTGTAATGTGGGAGAGGTTTAAATCGCAGCTAAACCACGAAACACACTGAGTGATCTTGGCCAGCCACCCTCTCTCACAACGACCTACCTCACAGGTCAGGTTTGTTGTGAGGATAACATGGGGAGGAGGGAACCATGTACACCACCAAGTTTCCTCGGGGAAAGATGAAATACTAATGTAATAAATGCAGTCTGTGGCTGCTTCCTTTCAACTTAAGAGCACAAGCATGTATATGATGGACAGGTGCTCCAGCTCGATCACCACAAAGTTGAAGGAGGAGCTTAAACGCACCTTAAACACACCACTTTAAGACTGTTAGGATATAACTTGTTCATTTATTTATTTTATTTAGGAAATTTATATATTGCTTAACATATTTCTGACAAAATATCTAAGTGGTGATCATGCGTCAAGACAATTCACAGACCACCTGGCTGCGTTTCATACCTGCACCACTGCAGGTTATCTGCGAAGAAGGATCCTTATCTTAGTTTCTTTCCTAGTAAAGTTCCAGGATACTGATGCAGCCCTTAGGCGATTATTCTACATTTTAAGCCATGAAGTAATTCAGAAGTGTCGAATACACAGTTATTACTTCCTCCCTTGGGGAGGGGAGCAGGGAGAGGGGAGAAGAGACTACTATGAAGCAGCATAAGCAGGTTTTTGGCAGCAAGAGTCACACAGAGAGACCACAGATTTAACAGCATCAGGAGTCAGATTGTGACAACCAAACCACACATTTGAACTTGCTATGGCAAGACACAGGCATAAAGACAAAGTGCTTTTGTGTAGGAGGTGTGTGCAACATGTAAACAGATGTGAAACCCAGCCCCACTTCATTTGCTTTCCATGCCCAAGGGCACAAGAAGCAGAAAAGTTTTGATTTCTAAGGAAGACAGATCAGATGCTCTGAAAACATGGACAAGATGTGTATCAAACACCCACACTTTTCATTTGCATTTGTGAAATGTATCACCCACAATAAAAATAGACTTCCAACTTGGGCAAATAGGGACAGTTCTAATCCCGGAAGTCTTCCAACCCAAAACATTCAATCAATTTACAAAAAGTCCTGCTAAAATAGAGGAGGGAGGGCAGAAAAAAATAAGACTGCCTTTGAAAGCTGAGCTTGTAATAGCTTTTTGCATAAAATATATCCCTTTCAAGACCAGTCTTTTACAGCACAACCCAGTCAGAAGTAATCCCATGGATTTATTTCCACATAAATGTGTGCAAAGTATTGCACCCTTAAAGTTGCTGCTCCTCTCTAAAGCTAACAATGCACACAGCAGAAATGGATTAGGACATCCTGCTTGCCTGCATGCAGATCAAACATCGCTGGTGACAACCGAAAGGGTCCAAAGAAATGTAGACAATAAAACTGATTCTAACTTGGGAGCTATTTGCATCGCTTTCGCTACAGGCTGAACAGTAGCTTTCTCCCTGGAAGCCGAAGGAAATGGTTAAAGGCAGCCCTTCCTCTCGGATGTGTCTGCGCGTCCTTTGAACTGGGTAAGCAGGTTTGTTGGGACTTTCTGCATTTCGCTTTGTTGCTGTCAACTTGCTTTTTTTCCAGTTCTGCAAAAACCTTCAGATGACTTCCCAAGGCCCTTAATCACCACCTTTCCAGAAACAAAGCCTCGGCTAGAAAAAGCGTAAAAGGCGCTTGCAACACACAAAGTTATTTACGTCCGGGCAGTGGAGTCTGCGCGTCCCCAGCAGTTCCGGCCAGGTACAGTCTCTGCCTGCCTGATTAGGCAGCCAGGATCGGCCCCGCTGCCAAAAGTTAGCCCGACACAAAAGTCAACAGAAGAAAGGAGGGCTCGGCCTGTCGCTGCTGGGCGCAGCTTGTTTGCTTTCGGAAACCCGGAGAGCAGCTGTAATGCATTAACTCTTTCACGACTGCTTTCCCTCTCCTTGGAAAGGGGAAGGGTCTGCTGGGGTGGGAGGGGGCAAAGAACAGAAACAAGGCGAATCGGTTATAAGCCGGGAAACTATACCTGCCCTCTCTCCCACCCCCCGCCGCGATTCAGAGGCTGGTGAACTTTTCACCCATAAACCGACTGGCTTCTTTCCACCTTAGGCAGAAAGTAGCAGCCGACTCCCAATTTGGGAGAAACTTAAAAAGGTAAAAGTCGTCTGAAGGTGGTTGCTTTTCGCTCCATCCTTGTGCAGAAAACTGTACGCAGAAGGCGAAAGGAAAACACGTTCTCTTCCCCTATTAACAAAGAAGAGAAAGGGCAGAGAAGGTTCCACAATGGAAGCTCAGCCAACGCTGTGCAAACGCTACCTGGGAAACTGACCAGAAGAGAGGCCGAGGGGGGAGGCGAGGATTAGCGTGAGAAGCTCGAAGTGTGCAGCTTGGAAGTCTCGTTTTAATAGCTCCCCACCCCACCCGGTCTGCCTTGAAGGTGCAAAACTAGAGCTATTTTGCACAAAGGGCACCCCTACTGTCGTCTGTCACTCATCGTGAAGCGGGAAAAGAGGGGCTTTCCCCATATTTTACTGGGGGGGGGGGCGCGCGCAAGAACAGCGGTTCCAAACGTTCCAAAAGCAAATCAGACCATGTCCCAACATTCCAAAGCGGAACGTTCCTGGGCTCCTTCTCCAGAGGGTCTCGCCGACTGAGGAAGGGGACTGGTCCACGTTCTCCTTTGGGAAAGCTGCGCTCAAGCGGGCTCTCCAGAGAAAGAAGCCACCGGGTCGGTGGGACCTTGCTCGAGCGCAACCTCCTCCTCCTCCTCGGTCTCTCTCTTCCCCTCCAAACCCCGACGCGAGTCAAAAAAAGGTACACACACACACACACACACACACACAAGCCTGAGCGGGAGAAGCCTCGGAGAGGCGGTCCTCCTCCCTCGTAGAAGAAGAAACAGGACGCCTTCCCGCGAGGTAGCCGCTTACCTGCCGAGAACTGCCCACGGGCCACTCCGAGCAGGGCAGCCGAGGGGGCGACGAGGGAGGCGAGCGCCGCCAGCAAGCCAACGGCTCCAACCGCCGGGGCCATGCTGACTTTGGAGAACTTTTGCGAGGAGTCTCGCACTCAACTCGGGCGCTCTCTCCCGAAGCCGCGAGGAAAGCTCGTCTTCCTGGCCAGTCCGGATCCTCCTGTTGCCTGGATGAAACGGGGGCGGGGGCGGGGGGAGACGGAGAGCCCGGAACAGCAACAGGGTCGCCTTTCTCTTCCGCGGCGTCTGCGCCAGAGTGCTCCCTCCCCGCCTTCCAGGGGCAATCCTCAGCCAGGCGCGCCTGCACTTGGCGTCGGCGGCTGCACTTAGTCCACGAGAGTTACTTTGCCGATCGGCGAGTGGCGAAGGGAGGAGCCGAGCGCGCGCGTCCAACCCTCCGGTTCTCAGCGCTTCGGCAGAGGGAATGAGAGACTCATTTCGGCCGGGAGCCCATAGCCCAGCGGAGAGGGGCCCGCCAGCGCCTCCTGCTGCTCGAGCATGGGAAAGCAGTCCGGCGGAAGAGGGCAGCTCGACATCGGCTGCGTGAGGCTCAGGAAACAACCGCCCTGTGTCTCTCGACCTCGGCTGCGACCACGCTCCTCTCGGGCTCTTTTGCAGACAGAGAGGAGAGCGGGGTGCGCGCGTGGGTTTGGGAGGAGAAATGGAAAGGAACAGCCGGGGGGGGGGGGGAGAGGGGAGAAGCGAGATGTGTGTGTTTCCTCACGTTTTATTTTATTTTTTTGTCACAGGCACCGGCAGAAGGGGGAATCCCAGGCTCGCTTTGCATAGGCATGAAGTAGAAAGAGAACGTGCTGAATTGCCCAATTCGCCCGATTGCTTTGTTTTCGCGATTCTACCAAGCGCTTTTCTGGCGAGAAAAAGGGATATTCGTGTGTCTCCCGGAAAGGTGCAGCTTGGAGATCGCTGGGGTGGTGATGTGTATGGTATGTTCTTTATGTTTTCGCCACTTAACCTAGAGTAATGCTTACTCGGGTGTAAGACTCATTTACTCCTCGGTAAGGCACGTCCATGGTCGTTTATTCCTAAGCAAGTGTGCCCAGAATTGCAGCTGTATACAGCTTGCCTTCCCTACTAGAAGCACTCTTGGGATAATGGGTTAAATAAATTGTAAGCTGTGTGCAACATCTTGAGATGGTACCAAGCACTAGTCACAAAGATTTTGGCTGCTAGGCTGCCTTCTCTCTCTTCCCCTCTCCGTCCCCCCCCCCCAAAGCTTTATATAGCTTTAACAGCTGCATGACAAGTCAGCAGGTGAAGTTTAACCATCTCTTCATTTCTAGTTAACCTAAACTACACCTGTTGGATTGCTGCTTGGCTCACCCAGCTGTTTAAAGCAGCTGCCATAAGAAGCTGTTTTGTTTTCAACATTCGTCTCCGGGCTGGGGTATCTAGTCAGTTTTAAGAGGCTAAATACATGGTGCTGAAGGATCTACCCATGCTTTATGTGTTTCCTGGTGAGTGGATGAAACCAAGAGACCATCAAATGGTCAAGAAGGTGATTACTACACGTACTGTAGAGGGAAGTTCAACCTGGGAAGGTGACCCATCTAATAATAATAATAATAATAATAATAATAGTATAGGAGAACGAAAACTCTAATCTTGAATCTCTACTGGCTCGCAGCTATAATCATTCATGAGAAATGCTTCAGGAGTAAAGCCCGAAGAAAAATCTGCACCCGTGGCTTTGTGGGACATCTTTGGGAGAAGAAAAGGCTAAGGAGTAAACCCTGCAGAAATCCGGACTGGAGTCCCTAAGACGGTTGGATGGCACCTTGCATGGGCATAGCCGGGGGGGGGGTCTGCCCTCCCTAAATCAAGTAAATCAATAAAATTACTTAAGTGAGCTTCTGCCCCCCAACAGAAAGCATCTCCCCAACATAAATCCTGGCTACACCCATGGCACCTTGTATGCCCCTTTCCAGCAACTCCGGCACCCCAGATGGTGCCAAATGTATTGCTCTGCTTTCCTCTGGACCACATCAGTAAGACCAAGAGGGGGGTCTGGGCAGCTCAGGATCTCATAACACACTGCCCAGTCTTGCACTCCAAAGAGGTCATTTTGGTGCTGCTAACACAGCAAAAGGTGGCGCTGTGGGTTAAACCACAGAGCCTAGGGCTTGCCGATCAGAAGGTCAGTGGTTCGAATCCCCACGACGGGGTGAGCTCCCATTGCTCTGTCCCTGCTCCTGCCAACCTAGCAGTTCGAAAGCACGAAGTGCAAGTAGATAAATAGGTACCGCTCCAGCAGGAAGTTAAACGGCGTTTCCATGCGCTGCTCTGGTTCGCCAGAAGTGGCTTAGTCATGCTGGCCACATGACCCGGAAGCTGTACGCCGGCTCCCTCGGCTAGTAAAGCGAGTTGAGCACCACAACCCCAGAGTCGGCCACGACTGGACCTAATGATCAGGGGTCCCTTTACCTTTAACACAGCGAAAACAATGTGGGAGGCAGTAGATTTGAATGACTGGTCTCTGCAGCCACAGGGGCTGTAATTCTCCAGCAGTTTGCCTTTCCCCCCACAGGCGCACTCCATTGTCTCTCAAAACAGATGGATACCAGCAACAACAAAAATATTCTTAAGGTGATGGTCACTATACTATTGCCTGATCCTAGGCATATTTTCCAGAAGTAAGTTCTAGTGAGTTCACTGAGACTTGTTTCTTAGAAAACTAGTTGAAGAATGCAGCCACATCCTATCCATGTTTACTCAAATAAAAGTTCCACTGTGTTCAGTAAGACTTTGTAAGTGTATGCATAGAACTGCAGCCTTGATACTGTACTATGCATGTTTACTCAAAACTAAGGCCAACTGTGTTCATAGGAGTGAAGCCCATGACTCTTGCCATACTTCAAGGGCTCTTAACTGACAGGCAGGGTTAAAGGAAAGGAACATTGTTGGACACAAATGCTGCTAAATTAAGTTGAAAAATAAATCCCCACTCATCCATGAAGCTTGTTGGCTGAGTGGCCTTGAAGAAATTGCTCTCTCAGCTTAACCTGTGTCTCAGGATTGTGAGAGTAAATGGAATAAAAAAATCCCAGTCTATACACTGAAAGATGCTGTAGACATGATAAATAGCATAATTGGACTCTACCCTTCTTGCAAGTGGAACCAACAGCACAAGTGTTTTCTGGCTTTCAACTATCTGTTTTACGACAGTTATGAAACCAGATTTTACAAAAAATAAATTTCAACTGTACAACACAAGTCCAAATGGGACTTACCCTAGCATCAATGAATCAAGGAGTGGATAAAGGGTGCAATCTTATGCATGCCACATGGAGGTCAGTCCTATTCTGAATAACCGTGCTTAGATTGCACATTAATGTTGCAGTTCTGTAAGCACACATTAGGAAGTAGGACTTGATTCTGGGTAAAGTAGCTTTGATTGCACTGCATGGGCCACATTTCTACATCAGCAGCCCTGATTTCTTTATATTGACCTGTTCACTGCTGTTAGATGTTACCTAGCATGCATTCTACCATTTTGCACGAGCTAGACTATTAGTTTGTCATAAATGGTGACCTGTGGGTGACCATACTCAGTATGAATGCTTTATATAAGGCAACGTCCTATGGGACCAATCAAAACACGGTCAGAGTTCATCAAAATGGTTTTGCCATAGCTCTGAACCAGTGAATGAGAATATGCAAGATTTGACCTCTGCACCATGCAGAGTGAATCGTTTCAGAAGAAGGGAGACACGCTAGTTCTTACTGAGCTGCACATTATCTTTAAATGAAAGCAAATACAAAAAGCAATTAGAGAGTATGAGCCCATATTGCTCAAAAATTGTTTTCACAAAGTATGTTAGCACTAGCATTTAAGTGTTGCTTTACTACTGACACTGTGAGGGAAGTGTTCCTGTCACAGTTGGATATCTACTTCGTAAGTGATAGTTTGTTGTCAAATTTGATTGGCACCCTGAGTCTGCAGGCATGTAGATTCTGCAGTGATACATACTGTACAGGAAGTTTGCACAAACAGAGGCAGTCCAGCATTTTATACTGTCAAATCTACTCATATATATATATATATATATATGCAGGTTTTGGTGTCCTCGGGTGTCTTCCCGTGTAAAAGTTGGGGTGTCTAGGCGACGTTTCGACGAGGTCTCACTCGTCATCTTCAGGCTGGTGCTTTCGGCTTCTTGTTACTGGAACAGAGCGGGATCTCAATGTTTGAGTTCCTATAAATACTGTAGAGGGGGTGTGGTGTCTAGCCTCCAATGTTCTGGGCAGAGAGGAAGTTCCCAGGCTAGTGTGCCTTTTCTTCTTTTGTTCCTTAATTACTTGAGAGATACCTTGAGTGATTTCTTGAGTGATATCCTGAGTACCACTTAGGTGGGTCATTAGGTGTGGATTAGTTGCTAAAGTCTTTGTGTCTTGACCTCTTGAACTTTGTGAAGAGTTTTCCTGAGAAGATGGCTGTATTGCACTTAGTTGTGCTTTGGCTTGGCTTCGTGTATAGGGGCGAGCTGTGGTTTTGTGGCTTGTGTCAGCCAGATCTGTGTAGGGATTGCAGGGGGGTGCAGCATCCGGAGGTGCCACCATGGACTGGCTACTGGATGGTGTCAGTAATTCATCTGTGGAGAGGGTCTGGGTTTGGGTCTGGTGTGGTTGATTGGTGTTGGCGTTCTGTGTGCCTCTGGATCTGGTGTCAGTTTTTGTGGGGAGGGCTAATTTCCAGATGTCTGGCAAGCGGGATGTGTCGTCACGCTTGTTCATGTTGTGAGGGTGTTTCTCTATCTCGATGGCTTCCATGATTATTCTCTTGTGGTGATGTTCCGTGTTAAAGAGCAATTTGGAATCTGCAAAATTAATTTCGTGTCCTGTTTCTTTCATGTGTTGGAAAAGAGAGGAAGTTTTTTCTTCTTTTTTGACGGCAATATCAAAATATCAAAATATCAACAATATCAAAACAGCCTTTTGCACCAACCAAAAAATAGCCAATATCCTCAGAAACCCCAAGGATAAAATCCAGTTGGAAAACCAAGGGATCTATGAAATACCCTGCAAAGTCTGCCCAGCCACGTACATTGGACAAACAAACAGACGAATAAATGCACGTATCGCAGAACACAAGAATGCCGTCAAAAAAGAAGAAAAAACTTCCTCTCTTTTCCAACACATGAAAGAAACAGGACACGAAATTAATTTTGCAGATTCCAAATTGCTCTTTAACACGGAACATCACCACAAGAGAATAATCATGGAAGCCATCGAGATAGAGAAACACCCTCACAACATGAACAAGCGTGACGACACATCCCGCTTGCCAGACATCTGGAAATTAGCCCTCCCCACAAAAACTGACACCAGATCCAGAGGCACACAGAACGCCAACACCAATCAACCACACCAGACCCAAACCCAGACCCTCTCCACAGATGAATTACTGACACCATCCAGTAGCCAGTCCATGGTGGCACCTCCGGATGCTGCACCCCCCTGCAATCCCTACACAGATCTGGCTGACACAAGCCACAAAACCACAGCTCGCCCCTATACACGAAGCCAAGCCAAAGCACAACTAAGTGCAATACAGCCATCTTCTCAGGAAAACTCTTCACAAAGTTCAAGAGGTCAAGACACAAAGACTTTAGCAACTAATCCACACCTAATGACCCACCTAAGTGGTACTCAGGATATCACTCAAGAAATCACTCAAGGTATCTCTCAAGTAATTAAGGAACAAAAGAAGAAAAGGCACACTAGCCTGGGAACTTCCTCTCTGCCCAGAACATTGGAGGCTAGACACCACACCCCCTCTACAGTATTTATAGGAACTCAAACATTGAGATCCCGCTCTGTTCCAGTAACAAGAAGCCGAAAGCACCAGCCTGAAGATGACGAGTGAGACCTCGTCGAAACGTCGCCTAGACACCCCAACTTTTACACGGGAAGACACCCGAGGACACCAAAACCTGCATTCCTGTACCCGTGAAAATCTACGAAAGCATATATATATATATATATATATATATATAGTGCTCAGGAAATGCCTTGTCATTTGTTGTGAGGAATCCAGATAATATTCTCCAAATCATTGCCTCCCTTTGTAGGAAATCCTGTTCCCACAGCATCCAAACTATAGAGTTGATTTACTAAGGAAGTACAGTTTTTCCTCTGCCCCCTCCCCCTACTCAGCCCTGCCTAAAGCAATCAAGATTATTGTTGAAAACACTGGTCCATGTTTGTGGTTCTGCAAGGGCTATATAGGGAATTTGTGACCCTCCAAACAGATTGAAGCCTCCATAGTTTGTGGTCAGGGATAATAGAATCAAAGAACTGTAGAGTTGGAAGGGATGCTGAGGACCATCTAGTCCAACCCCCTACAATGTAGGAATCTGCAGCTGTCCCAAACAGGGATCAAACCTGCAACCTTGGCATTATCAGCACCATGCTCTAACCAACTGAGGTGTAGTCCAACAAAATTTGGGTGCCCCATGCTCCCCATTCCTGCAATAAGACTGCAAGTACCTATTTTGTGGAGTTGAAAATGCCAGCCACTTAGAACTTCCCTTTTCTCTTTCCATTTTCTCTTTTAACGTTATCTATTTTATTTGCCTTATCTCTGCCAGTGGTCTGTGAAACTGTCAGTATTAGGATATGGAATCCCCTCCTTGCAATGAGGCTATCCCAGGGTGCAAGGCTATCCATATCCCTTTCACTATGAGGCAATAGCTATGCAGGCCACATCCACACCATACATTTAAAGCACTATTATATCTGTTCCTTTTATGTACACCAGCAGGCACCAACCAGGCAGTGACTTTGCCATAGCTCGCCCCTCCCAAAGAAACCCAGGGACTGTAGTTTATTAAGGGTGCTGAAAGTTCTTCAGGGACTCCTAGAGCTACAGTTCCCAGAGTCCCCTGGGAAGATGGCCTGATAAGTCATTATGGGAATTGCAGCTCTGTGAGGGGCATAGGGGGTTTCCTAATAACTGTCAGCACTGTCAACAAACTACAGTTCCCAGGATTCCTGAGGGAAGACATGACTGTTAAGAGTGATATCATAGTGCTTTAAATGTATGGTGCAGATATGGTTGTTTTATGGTTCTTTTTTTCGGGGGGGGGGAGAGAGACTTGGCTGTTTTATGGTTCTTTGGAAAGGGGCCAAGGAAGCACAGCTCCCCAGCAGTTGCAATTCCCGTGATCAAAGGTTACTCATGGAACCAAACTTGTTTCCCCCAGCGTGCTTAATTTAATAATAATAATTAGCCACCATAGGTTGGAATGGCGGCACAGAATTTGGAGGGGTGTGTGTGTCTTTAACCCATTGCCCTGTCATGGTGTGGATCAGAATTGTCACCCACTCTGAGCTCATCTGCACAGAAAGAAAGCAATGAAAGCCACACAGTCATAATAGTTTTTTGGTTGAATTTTGAATCAGGACTGAATCCAGTAGGCTGGTGTTGGTATAACGGCTCAGTTGTTAAAGAAGCATTTCCTAAAGATTGCATCAAAGCATGCACAGAATACAGTTCCTTAAGCACTGAGTTAACACACACTGCTTCTATTTATCTATGTAGTTATTGATTACATTTCTATCCCACTTTTCCTCCAAGGAGCTCAAGGTGGTACACATAGTTCTCCTCCTCTCCATTTTATCCTAACAACAACCCTGTGAGGTAGGGGAGGCTGAGAGTGAGCAACTGGCCCACGGTCACCCAATGAGCTTTGTGGCTGAGTGTGAATTGAACCCATGTCTCCAAGATATCTCTAGCACTCTGTAGCACTCTAACCACTTACACCACACTGGGTTTTTTTTTAGCCAAGAGGGGGTAGTTTCCAGTTGGACAGAATGTCCAGTATTTGTCATTTCAGCTTTAGCTCACATAATTTTGTAGTTCCTTCTCTTAGATCTTTAGCAACAACCCAACAGAAAGACATTTAACTGGTGAAATTTCCCACATCACATGTCAATAAAAGATCATCGGCTAAATTTATGTTTGTCAGGGTGTTGGCACAGAAACAGGCTAGTTGAAGTTAGTAAAAGATAATAGCAAAATGTTTTGCTAGTTAGTTCACATTTGGGAGCTCATCTAGAAATCAGGGGGCTAGATTTACGGTCTGGGGTTTGATAATTTACCAGGAGATAAGCTTGTTATTCTACATGTGTGTGTTAGACTTGGGGGGGGGAGGCCTCAGAGCTAGCATTAAAAAGCACACAAACAAAACCACAACACAGGATCTTTTCTTTGTGGTCGAGATGGTTAACATTTTACAAAGATCTGTGCTGTGCTGTGCTGAGAAACTTGAATGCTGTCCGGAAAGGTTTCACTTGAATGGAGTGACTGAAAACCAACTCCAATATATCAGGAACATGCAAGCAGCTGTGGTTCGTGAAACACTGATTCTTTATCTGACAGCACCAAGGAAATGCCAAGTTATGTTGGGTTAGCACATGAACTCTTGATCTTGTCACATTTCTGGTTTCTGCACTTCAGAACAATGAAGCATGTACCTTTTTCCACAGTCAAGATTCCACAGTTCAAGCAGTCAGTGTGAAAACTATTTTACTGCTTCTTGTTTTGAACTATTTCAATTGCCATTTCCATTCATGTTATAATTTAAAAGTGCATGGTTAGCCGTACCCATGTGGATGGTAAATCTAGGCATTCCCTTTTACTCCTTGTCTCCTCTGAGATCGGTGGTGCACTTGGGTAATTGTAGACTCTGGACCTAATGGTCTCAGATTTTAATGGGTTCAAATGGGTTCATTCACCTCAAATTTGTAGTAAACTGGCTTTGCCTTGCTCATTTTTGGGATTGCTTCTGCTTATTCAGTTGAGTGGGACCCCAGATTTCTGCCCAGTAGAGGATGGTTTCCACTGGGATTGATAGGGCAGAAGGCGGAAAGAACAACAGCAAGTGGAACCAGAGTCAATGATGGGCAACACCAACTGATCCTGCTTCTGTCTCTATTGTCCTCTATGTTGTATTCTACAAAGGCAGCACTGAGACTAAGGCTCACTGCCAGGGCCACCCCATGGACTGGATGCAAGTAAGTAAGTAAGTAAGGAAGGAAGGAAGGAAGGAAGGAAACAGGCAGATGTGTCCTTCCTGAGGTCAGAGCTTGCAGAGGTGGATTTAGGGCATTGTGCCCAGTTCTGCCACACTGGGCAAAAAGACTAGGAGGTGCCACAGGACATCACAGCTATGATGTAGCGAATTGAGCAGAATAGAAGGTGAGAGGCAGGTGGGTGGGTGCCAAATCTTGGCCTTGCACAGGGTGCTGCCCCCTGGAGCTTGGTGGGGAAGCACCCCATTTCTTCTAATGCACCAGTGTCCACTGCTTCTGCCCCCAAAGTCCCACCTCAGTGGCACCACTGCCTGGGATGTTTACTGCCTGAGAAATGATGACGAAGAGCCAAGGAATGCATGGATTTCACCATGGCTCTGGTTTTCATGTGTCACAAGGAACCTTCGGGTTCTTCTGTGAATTTTCAGGGGGATAAATGGTGGATACGTTGCTGGAAAGGTACTTTCTTTCTGGATGGAGAAATATCACATGAACTTCCTAAGGACCGTTTGCAGAACAGAGTATTTATGTGAAAGATGCTTAGGACTTCCTTAGTAATGTTAATCTGGAAAGAGTTCCTAGAGACTAGGAACATGCAACTCTTCGGGGCATGTCTTTTCCAGCAAAATCCAGTGCAGCTGTTCCATACAATTGGAGGCATCTGGACGGCCTCTGTGGGAAACAGGATGGTGGATCAGATCACTAGTCTGATCCACTAGGGATCTTTTTATGTTATAGGTAAATCCCATTGAGCTGAATGAGTCTTATTTGCAGGAATGATTGCATATCTGTCTCTTCCTTAGCCTTTGCTTGGATGGAGGTTGGGCCCCTATAGTTCCATGCAGCAGTTTCAAAAATGCAGCCCAGTCCTACAAATGCTTATGTAGAAGACAGTCCAGTTTAAGTTAATGGGTTTTACTCCTAGATAAGTAAGTGTCAGATAACAGCCTTTGAGGTTCTTTCTATAGATACCCAAGTTCAAGCAGGAAGTTTGAAAGGTGTTTTATTGGTTCTCCTATTGAATGAATTAACTTTGAAATGAGGCTTGGAGTTCTTTCCCGCGGCAGATCTGAGGTGAGCTGTTCCGGCGCCATGAAGCTGAACATCTTCTTCCCAGCCACCGGCTGCCAGAAACTAATCGAAGTAGATGATGTTGCGCAAGCTGCGCACCTTCTGCAAGAAGTGCATGACCACAGAAGTCTCTGGATGCTCTTGGCGAGGAGTGGAAGGGATATGTTGTCCGCAATCAGTGGAGGCAATAACAAACAAGGCTTCCCCATGAAGCAGGGGGTCCTGACTCACGGACATGTCCGCCTGCTTCTCAGTAAAGGCCACACTAGAAGAACTGGAGAAAAGAAACGCAAATCTGTTTGGGGTTGCATTGTTGATGCCAATTTAAGCGTCTTGAATTTGGTCATTGTAAAGAAAGGTGAGGAAGAGATTCCTGGACTGACTGACACCACTGTGCCTCGCTGGCTTGGTTCCAAGAGGGCTAGCAAAATCCAAAAGCTGTCCAAACTCTCCAAAGAAGATGACGTCCATCAGTATTTTGTGAGAAAACCATTGAGCAAAGAAGGCAAGAAGCCCAGGACCAAAGCACCCAAGATTCAGTGCTTGGTAACTCCCAGGGTCCTACAACAGAGCAGGCGTATGTCCTAAAGCAGGAGTATTGCTCTAAAGAAGCAGTGTACCCAAAAGAACAAGCTTCTGGCTATAAGAATGAAGGAGGGAAAGGAAAAACGGCAAGAGCAAATAGCTAAGAGGCATAGACTTTCTTCACCGAGAGCCTCCACATCTAAATCTGAATCAAGCCAGAAGTAAATTAGGAACTGTGTTCCTAAAAACATTAAATAAAACTTTTATGGGGGGAAAAGAAAAAAAAAAGAAATGAGGATTGGAGAGAGGAAACACTGGAGGATGCCATTCATCACAGAACTCCCATATACTGTTAGGGAGAGCATAGTATGTAGCTTTTTATTTCTCCAAAATGTAATTGAGGAATACCTAATGGGATCTGCACCTATAGCAAAATCTAGGAGATATTCTGAAGCTATAATCAGTGCACATCTAAATGGTCTCTGTTTATCATTTGGTTGATAATAAGTATAGTACGTATAAATTCATCTTTCATTTTTCCTGTTCTAAAATATTTTGGCTGTTTTGCCTTTAAAACTAAGAAAAATAAATTCCAATTCTATATTTCTTTTTTAAAAAAACAAACTCCTTTGAGCTAAGAGCTCCTATGTTGAGTGGGAGCTTGAAGAGAATTAAAACAGCCGAGAGAAAAACCCTCGTATGGCTTTTTCTTTTCACCCTAGAGGGAGATTCTGCATCACATGTGAAGTCCTAAGGAACCAGCCATCTTTTAATCCCAGCTGGTTATAGGTTCCAAATGAGATGAAAAATAAATCTCCCCCAGACTAAATAGAAAGAAATGCTTAATACTTCCACATCTCTGTAGGCTCTCCTAAACCTGTAAGTGTTCCCATTAGAGCCTGTCCGTTGCACTGCTGGGTGCTGTCAAATCAATCATAAACTAGGTTGCAACACAACAAGACTGATCCGGGGAACAGGGACAGACTTGTTACTTTCCATTTCGGAGTATTTGTTTCATCAAATCTGTGCTTGCAGGCTCTTTTCCATATTATAAAGGAAAAGTTTTCCTTTACTGATTGCACAAACCTTGGCTTATCATTAGATTGCCTGGTTGCAATGACATTGCCTAGCGAGATACAGTGAAGGCAAAATTGTCTGACATTCAGAATTCCTAAACAAAAAGCTTGCTGTTGAAATACCCGCAAATTAAATAAGTACTATCACTGTATCTCTGTTCCTGGTGCTTTATAGAATGCAAGAACATAGGTCCCTGCTCTGAAGATCTTACATATATAAGAAGCCAGTTAGTTAGGCTTCCAATACACCCATGCACTTGACTAGTTGACAGTTTAGGCAGAAAGTGAATCAATTTGTATCCTGCCATATTGGTAACAGTAAGACTCTTAGACAAGAAGTTACAAAGATATGTTTGTCAGTACAGCATATGCCTCTTTTGCCATCTCTCCCAGCCTACATCTAGGTTTTCATATAGCACAGATGAACCAAATTCCAGGGTTTTAATCAGAGTTTATGCCTGGGATTTATTTTCATGAACGGTGTGACAAATTGCTACAGTCTAGATCAAACCCCGGACGCCAGCATTGGGTTATTGGGCCCCTCAGTATCTCACCCAGTCACTTATATTGGTCGTCCAACCTTGTCCCTATCCAAGTGCTCACGAATGATTATCTCCCAACAACAAATGCATAGTCCACAACACAGAAAGAAGGATCTGTCTGGGGATGTGGGTATAGACCAGCCTTTTTGGGTGGTTGTTGGAGGTGTGGGAAGTTTTGGGGAATTCTGCTGCAATCCTATGCACCTGAATCCTGTGATTCAGGCAACACTCCTCTGAAAACCTATTGTCTAGCATGCCTAAAGTCCCAAATGAAATGAGGCTGGATTATACCATTAGAAGAAATGCCACAAGAATAGATTGTAGTAGGAAAACATAGTAACTCAGCACATTCCACTAGGTGCTCTTTGGACATTCAAGAGGTCACTAATAGCCAACACTGCTGAAATTATCCTCAAATATGTTTTTTAAATTGTACAGTATATAATATAGGTTGCCTTAAACAGTATGGCAAGATTAACAATGGTGTGGAAGGGAAAAAACAAAAGGAGCCCTTCTGGAAAATGCTTCTTGGAAAAAACAACAACCCACAAGCAGGAGAGGAGCAATGAGTAGCCAGTTTTTAAAATGAGGCAATTGAGGAACAGGGAACAGTGTCTGAAGCTTGGAATGCTACAGTATGTTCAACAATATTGACAAGTGAAGCTTCACTTCTTTCTGTGCCTTCAGTAGCTCAGCAAGTAAAGCTTCACATGTAAAGGT
Source organism: Podarcis gaigeae (assembly GCF_964106915.1). Lineage (NCBI taxonomy): Eukaryota > Metazoa > Chordata > Lepidosauria > Squamata > Lacertidae > Podarcis > Podarcis gaigeae. The sequence goes on from NC_139680.1 coordinate 57,674,513, forward strand.
AAAGGTAAAGGTACCCCTGCCCATACGGGCCAGTCTTGACAGACTCTGGGGTTGTGCGCCCATCTCACTTAAGAGGCCAGGGGCCAGCGCTGTCCGGAGACACTTCCGGGTCACGTGGCCAGCGTGACATCGCTGCTCTGGCGAGCCAGAACCGCACACGGAAACGCCGTTTACCTTCCCGCTGGTAAGCAGTCCCTATTTATCTACTTGCACCCGGAGGTGCTTTCGAACTGCTAGGTTGGCAGGCGCTGGGACCGAGCAGCGGGAGCGCACCCCGCCGCAGGGATTCGAACCGCTGACCTTTCGATCGGCAAGTCCTAGGCGCTGAGGCTTTAACCCACAGCGCCACAAGCTTCACATGTGCACACACACAAAATCTCCCTGCCATAAACTCTTTTTATCCTTATGCAGTAAGTCGAAGAACAGAAAATAAAAATTATCAGATGTCAGTGATGACACCAGCAAAATCTGCATCAGAAACATGGCGCTTCCAGAGGAACATTCATTAGAACTTTAGTGCAAATGTCTCTGGAAAACACATTTTGGCATCCACTTTTGCCTAATATAGACATTTTCACAAGCATTTTCACCTAAAGTAATGCATTTTTGTGTATTTTCTCTCTCTAATGTATGCATAATGTGGGCAGGACTTGGACCAGCAACTCACTGTTCAGAATTCTGCTTGCTCTGCTCTAATACTCCTCCTGAGCAAATTTCTCCAAGTATGATTAAAACTTAGCATCGTTTTCTCCCTCATGGTAATGGGACTACAACCTGGGCTGGGCCCTCATAGAATCATAGAGTTGGAAGGGACTCGAAGGGTCATCTAGTGCAACCCCCTGCAATGCAGGAATCTCAGCTAAAGCATCCATGACAGATGGCCATCCAACCTCTGCTTAAAAACCTCCCAAGGGAGACCATTCCAATGGATCTCTGGGCCCCAGAGAAATGCATCCTTTCCCCATTCCTGCTTCTTCCTTTGGGCTCAGCCCACTGCTGGTCTTGGAGTCCTGACAAACCTTCTGCAGGAACAACCTGGCCATCCTTTGGATGCAGCCCTGTTAACTGGACTGTGTTATTAGAACTCATTACTCTGGATGTTGTTTTCTGAATCGTACGAGCCATGTTCAGGAAGGGCAAACACACACAAACACACTAGTTCCATTGTCATCTTTGTGTTCCAGGGTTGCAATGAGGAAGTCTATTGTACCTAGGAAAGGTTCCATAGATTTTGGAACCATGATTTTCCAGGGTTTCAAAAATGCACGCGAGCTTCCATAGGTACAGGTGGCTTCTCCACTCAGAGTTGCCTTTGAGGATTCAGAAGGTGGCAGGGCAGAGCTAGAACACTTCTGCATTTATTTAAGCCCTATTATGAATGCCTGAATAGGGCCATTCTAACAGGGCTTTCTGTGATTTGTCAAATATGCAACTCCGTAAGATCTTCAACAAAGAGACCTTCAAAGCTGGCATGTGAATGTGCTTAACATATTAAGCAGGAATCAAATAATTTTTTGCTCGAGTCTGACTGATTGCTAATTCATTGATATAAAGAAGTGGTTCTACACATTTTTAGCAAGTGGGTTAAGGGTGGGGAGTTTGCACACTGAACATTTCTAACCATTGTTAGAAAAACAACAACCCTCTTCTCTCTTTAAGGCACCTAAAAGAAGCAGCTAATTTTTCACAAGGGCAGAGCAGCTGCTATTGTAAACCCCTCACAAATTCAAGCTTGCACTCAGAGCTTTCAGACATTTGGTAGAACCAAAACATTTCAATGATGTCATCATTTATTTATAGCCTGCGCAAAAAATGTTGGGTGTTAAAATACCACATTTGAAAATAAGGACAATTGATTTAAGTTGCTGAACTTAAAGCTGTTTTCCAGTGTAGTTGAGGTGACAGATCTTTATAGTAGTCCAAGGTTTTCTTGATGATATGTATTCTAAGGAACCATAAGTGTTAGTATTCATACCCTCCAACATTCATCAGATGAAAATAGAGACATTTCTTACTCCCCTGAAACTGACCTGCCTCAACCCCCCATTTTTTGTCCTCCCCCCCCCCCCGCGCCTATAGAGCATTTCCTATCAGAAGGAGGACACGTGTAACCACCACTACACAAACAGGACACAGCACACACCCTCCACTGACAACATGCCACAAATGGTGAACTGCTATAGAGAAGAACCATCTCTGTGGTCCTAAAAGAAAACTAAAATGACATCACCTGTGACCACTTCCAAATTGGACCTGAGACCTCCTGCATGGAATGGAAAAATAGCAGAACAGAGCATGGAAGGGGGAACTGTTGTTTGGTCTATATTCAGGGGGAGATTTACCTTTCCTGTCTAAGAGCATGGTTTGCTCATCCTGACTTTGGCCTCACTAGCAAACTTTTTGCTTAATATATTACCGTAGTTGTTACCATGTGTCTGATTATTACTGAAGCAGTGAGATTATGATTCTGTAAAAGCTGGCTCTCTAATACATGGCCTCGACTTAAGCAGGTTTTTTTGTTGGGAGCTGAATTTGCCCTTCCCTTGAGCTGAGAATTTCTTTGAGACTTCGTAAAGGAGGACAGAATGTTCCCCCATTTATAATCTGAGCTGCTAGGGGGCAACTCTCTGACTGTTTCTCTAGCCTTAAGGCTAAAAGAGAAGTCTTTGTAGTTCATTTTGTGCTTTCTACACTTATTACCAGAGAGTCCAGGGTGTAACATAACCCTTGGAGAATTGCCCATTCCAAGGATCCTGTGCTCACTTGCTTGCACATTTTCTGCAACGTTCACTGGTAGGGCAGTAATTTTCCATGTTTGACCTTTGACCCAAGTTGTTGTGTGCCCTTCATTTTTGTTTGTAATGCCTGAGTCAAAATGGCTCATGTAATTTTAAGCAACCTAAAATTGTTCAGTACTTCCTTGAGTAACTGAAAACCTGTTGTTTAAGGTTGAAACAAAGTCTTGAAATAGCTCCCTCAAAGAACTGGTGCATCTAGACCAGGTATCTTCAAACTTTTGAAACTCAGGACCCACTTTTAAGCCAGACATGCATTTGAGGACCCATTTCTTTTTTTTTTTTTTACCATATATTTGTATGGTGGTAGTGTGCCTGTTGCAACCCACCGTGACCCAGCAGTTGAAGACCAGTGCTCTAAACTGACCAGGCTGGATCATCCAAAGCCGTGATTAAATTAAGATTGGAGGTTCTTAATGTTATCTACAAATTCCATTCCTTGACTCCTCCGATTTTACTCAGATGACATGCTTTCTACAATAGCTTTCTAAAAACTGTAGCAAAAGTGTTCATTGCAAAATGTATGGGTTCAGGAACATACCTGGGAATAAGGCCCATTAAACAAGATGGCATGTATAGGATTGCACTGTTAGGAGACGTTGCAGAAAATCTTTTGAGTTGTGTTTCTTTTTTAACCAAGCAGAATTAAGTGCTGTTTCATATATACAAAGATTTTGTGAGAAGGGACAGGAGAAAGCTAGCAAGAACCGCTACAGATGGATAAGGAGTAGGGGGAAAGTTACAGTTACAAGCCAAAGACCCTGGGTTCACTGGGAGTCCATCTTTTTTTATTTGACAAGTTCTTCCCATGCTAAAACAGAGCACCCCACTGCAGGGAGCAGATAATATTGGAAAATATATAGAGTATCTTTGGACAGAGGATAATGATAGCCAGGTGCTTGGTAGCCTCAAGGCTCCTCGGATATCTATTATGTCCAGTAGTATTATACGCAGCGGAGTGGTTTATGAAGGACCTGAGGGCCACATCAATTATTTAGCAGTACAATAAATTGTGCAGTCAGTTCTTCAATGCAGATAGGGCTCCTGTGATGACTGTTAAATTCTCAGCATCAGATTTTGCAGACTTAGTTGATCAAAAAAAGGGCCATTTGGTGCAGATCCTAAAATAGAAGGTGTTTTTGTTTTTAAAAACAAACTCATATAACAGGGTTATAATTTTTCATTGGCATTATGCAAAGTCTTACTTATATGAGTTTCATTTGATTGCATTGGAAAAAAGCAAAGCAGCAATAGCAAAAATTTTACCTGGGTAAAAGTGAATCTACCCCATTCAGTAATTAGATTCCTATCTGCCCATTCTTTCATTTAATTGGAAACTGTTCTCTAAAGATAAAAATGGTCTTAATGCAACTCAGAGACCTAAATGGGAGTACAGAAGGAGCACTGCCTGTTTGTCTGGTAAGCTAACCTGCCTAAAATAAATCTAACAGGACAGCAAAATTATCCAAGAAGTGGATCTGACTTGAATTTAAAGATAAGTTGAGGAATATCATATTGTCAGCACTACTTCTATTTTTGGATGTACATTCATTGGTTTCCGCTGAATTGTTTTCTTAAATTTATCATTTGATTATATGTTGTATCCCACTCTGGGACCCTGTAGAGAACGATGGGTACAAAATCACTTAAATAATGATAATGATAATGATGGTGATGAGTTCTAATAGCTATTGGAAGTCACTCAACTGCCTAATGAAACTAGTCAAAATATTTTAACTTTCAAGAAATCCTTAGGCCTGTTTCACATTCTGCATTTTTAGATCTGCGCCTAAGATGTTTTTAAGCATCCACCTAAGAATATGCTATGTGATTGCAGCAAAGATGTATTTGCACACATGTTTCACTCAAGGACACTTACTGGGAAACAATAGTTAGTGACAGCTCTCCAGCAAATCACCACTTAGCCTGAGGAGGGATTCATAAGAAAAGGGAAAGTAGTTAGACTGGTAAGGAGAATTGATTGCTCAGTACAGTAGGCCAGAGGAAGTTATTTGACATGGTTTGATCTTCTACCAGCTGCCTCTGCTTTTTCCTGCCCCTGCCAATGCAAAGTTAGAACTTTTCTAACCAGTAGCTTTTACCCACCTATTGCATGGCATGCCTGTTTAGCTTCCATTTTAAAAGTTTGTGTGCCCCTAATCAGAATGGTGCTCCCACTTATTTTCCATTCATTTCCGTCAAGAGGCAGCCTCTAGACTGGTAAGTTGAAGAGAAAGCGGGTGTTCTTTGTGGGTGAAGAAGAACCAACTCCTTTTTGGGTCATAGTGCCTTTCCCTCAAATGACAATATCATTCTTTTCCCCACTCTCCACTGCCAGATTTTCTGTTTAAATATTGGAAAGGTTTGAAACCGATCATTTGGTTTCTCAAACCTCTACCCATCCTTATTTGCTGTAATTAATCTACAATAAATCTGAAATTTAGTATCAAGAACAGGATCTGATTGAAATATTCTTGCATTTACTTTTCAGAATGTGGTTGTCATTTTTTTAAAAAATGACATTTTGCAGAGGTGTGTGCATGAGAGAGAGAATTCATGCACATTTATTATCAGAAAACTTATTTTTGCTCAATTATGCTATTGCCTTCTTCGTCTATTCTGGGATTGGAAGTGATTCACCCTCATTCACAACACATCAGCATGTCATGGGCATATTTAAAAATATGCAATTAGTTTTTTTTAACACTTTGTGTGCAATACTTCCCTTAAGAAAAAAATAGACTTTAAGCTACCTGTTACCTGCAGCTTTCCTTTTTTTGCTTGGAGTACCAGACTTTCTTCCTTTTAAAGTATAACCTGATGAACACTTTCAATAATAAGGATGAAAACAACAGAGTCAAGGTCAATACTATTGGAGACTGAGTAATAAAATTGTCTTTAGCAAAGGCAGAATGAAGTGAATGCTGTTGAAAAGTGCAGTCCTGCTGAGCAAGACCAGTGGGGTTCTTGGGAAACTTCCTTTAAAACCGTTCTCTCTCTTTTCTGCTGAGAATGATTACTTGGAAATTATGGATACAAAGAAAAATAACATGCTCACTAGTACTTGTACCTATGCAAAGGTCATAATATTGCAAACATTCATTGGCCCAAAGATTCATTAATAGCACAGTCCTGTAAATCAGGGCAGTGGCGCTGGTGCCCACCGGAACTGGCAGAGTGGGAGGATGGGAGACCAACATGAAGTGGAGCCAGAACCAATGACTGGCAGATCCAGCTAATTCTAAGTTTTGTTGTTGTCAACTTGGTCCTCCTCCTTGCTGAGTTGCATTAAGGAGGACATAGCCTGAAGGCAGTGCTACCCCTGGGACGGGCGGTAAGAAGTCAGACAGGTGAAGACTGATCAAGGTGGGCAGACTTCGGCTTCTTGGACCTCATTATGCTGCTGTTATTTTTTTTTTACAAGACCCCCAAGGTCTACCAACAAGAGCCTGGTGCTCTTGGACTTACAGGTGGAATTAAAGAGCAATGCAGCTTTGAGCACATTCTGAAACCAGGAGTTTATTTTTGGTACCAGAACCGAGCTCAGATCACAGTCCTTTCTTTCCAAAGTCCATTCTTGTTTACTTTTCTTCATTTCAGCAGCATAATAGTTTTGTTGTTGCTGTTGTCCAGCACTTGGGAGTCAAAACTTCATGCTGATCTAGTAAAATCATAGAACCAGTGGATCCTGATTTACCATCTACCCAGTGCTATTTTTTTTAAATAGAAAAAGAGGTGCTGGAGTTCACCACAAACTTCTCCCTTGGTCTCTTCGAATGGCAATGGCACCCACCTGAGAGGCGCCAGAGCTGAGCTCCAGTGAACTCCAGCTGGAAAAAAAGCTCTGTGTCTACCTATATATTTCTACTCCATAAGGTAAACCCCATTGACTTCAATGGGACTTTCTCCCAGAAAAGTGTGCATAGAATTGCAGCCTTAAATGAGCACCAGAGGCATAAAAGCACCAACACCTTAAGACAGATGAATGGTGGTCTTCTGGAAACTTACTTGGAGAAGGCCTGTAGCTCAGTGGAACGGCACTTACTTTCCATGCAGAAGGTTCCATGCTTAATCTCCAACTGGATTGGGAAAGAACCATCTGAAACTCTGGAGGGACACAGTAGACACAGGTGGAGAGTCTATGACACGCCAGGTGTCTTTGGGCTTCACCTTTCGTCAGCCAATATGGCCAAAGGTCAGGGATTATGGGAATGATAGTCCAGCAAAATCTAGAAGGCTACAGGCTCCCCACTCCTGGTGTAGACAATACTGGGTGAGATGGACCAATGTTCAGATGGTACAAGGCCACTTCTTATGTATTTGTGATACAATTTCATTGACTTTATCAGAATTGCTCTAAACCCAAGTCCCTTTCACATATTAGTCACATGAAGGGGGCACCACATGATCATGATGCAACAGACTGCACTGCTGGTCCCTCCCTTAGCTTAGGCAACTTCCCTTGGCCCCACCACGAATGTCCATGCATTAGGCGTGGATGCCTATAATGGGTGAAACTTACCGGTACATGCATAGACTTCTGCAGTAACTGGAATCCCAAACTATCAATGTCCCAGCTCAGGGACATCTATGTGCATAGGTTTTTACCTATGCAAACATCTAGGGGAAGCCATTCAACCACAAGAGCAGCACCGGCAGCACAGCCCTGCTGCCCCTTGACCATGTGGAAACCCTTTCAAACGAGTAATGCTTTCTATCATTTCTGCATTTGCAGCTTGGCTGCCACCATCTATTTCTGATTTGAAAAAATTACCACTGACAGCCATTTGTCAATTTGAATGCCAAGTGCTTTAGATATTTTGCCACCTCTTGATTGCTTTGATGCTTGGCAGGTGTCAGTTCTAAAATAATATCATTATATTACAATAGAAGCAAATGACATTGCCTTCATTGCTATCAAATATAGCCAAATTTTCAAGGGATATCACCAACCAACAATCAAATATTGCCAAATACTAAAATACCAACATGAGCCAGTGTAAAATGCGTAATGTCGAACATTCACAGAATATTTGGCAAATATCCAAATAATTGAAACTCAAGAGATAACATGATAAATACCCCATCAAAATTCAGAGGATGATTTTTAGGGGAATACTGGGGCAGAATTAATTTCAGTACAGTACTAGCTTCCTGCATTCTCAATCTGATGCTTCTATGCTAAGCTGTAAGTATGAAGCAGGAGAAGATAAGAAGAATCCTACTGGCTCAGTCTGAAGGCCCTGTTTAGTCCATCATTCTGTTCTCACAGTGGCCAGTCAGATGCCCATGGGAAGTTTGCAAGCAGGACGTGAACGTATTAAGTACTCATCTACCCGCAAGTCCCAGCAAATGGCATTTAGAGGCATAGTGCCCCAATAGCTACCATAACTAGCAGCCATTGATAACTTTATCCTCCATGGGAATCATGTACCTCCAATAAAACAAGAGCCCCAAAACAGGTACCTTACACTGTCAGCTGGAAATGCATCATCTGGCATCAGACTGCAGAACTGATCGGCCTGCATTGGAGCGTTTCTCCTTCTGGGTGATAAATCTATGAGTGGGGTGTACACTAAATATTCATCTGCCCTTCTTCAAAACTGTGGTGCACACTCACTGTCAGGATAAAATTGCACAGCAATATTTCCCACTCCAAAGCAACTTTTTACTACTCATTTTATGGTAATAAGCCACTTTGGATGTGATCCTGAAAATGGGTTCATGGGGGGAAACTGACTGTGAGATTGGCCCAGATAGAAACAAGAGGGTGGGTGTATTTTGACACCCCCTTCCCAAATACACTTGCTTTGTAGTCCATTTGTGGAACAAGTAAAACTCAAGTTGTCAATGGGTGGCTATTTCTGTTGACAAAGGTCGTTGGGAAGATAGCAAAAAAATGTAAGCAGCCCAGTGAGTGTCGGCTATGAGGATTATCATATATTAGACACCTTCAGACAACTTAATTCCACTTGATTCCCTTCACATGGTGGATTCAGAAAACAATGGATACTGGGTGATGCTGGCTGTCTAAATCCACAATAAGCTTCCATTAATTCCAGGTAGTATTTCGTCTCAGTTTGGAACTGTGTTTTTGTTTTCGTGCTTTGTTGCTTTGCTACAGAGGAGGCGGAGTGCCTGGCAATGTGAATGGATTGCAGAGGGAGGCTTGTGATCTTCTAATCCAGCTGTGTTCAAAGTTTTCGTGATTGTCACAAAGTAAGCATTTGATGGATGGCACAGAGGGCTGGGCTACCTTGCTTTGTGAATCCTACTGCTCTTTATGGCAGCCGTGGATAGAAACTTCTTATCAACCACTGTATCTCCCATAGAAATCTAAATGTTTCATATTCTGCTCTCCTGTAACAAACTTCCTGAACTCTTCCACTCTCCAAATCAGCTTTTATAGCTTTATTCATGGCCTCTGAATGAAAATAGAATTCTAAATATGGGTATGGTAATTTGACATTGCTCCTTTGCTCTTTTATATAAGGGAGAAAAAATAGTTGAGATTTACAACCCTTCTCAAATCACAGTGGCCCTCTTTTTATAAGGCAATACTGCATCGTGCTGGGATTGACATCCCAGAGAGACTGAAGCCTTCTGTTTATTCACGGAACAGATATGGAATGGGTTGTTAAAATGCAGTCTTTCCCAGGCTACTCCACTGGCATGTCTCATCTTGATCTAGACTGCCTGAAGGTCGATTTCAGTGGCTAGAGGATATGTGAGACGGCATGCTCATTAAGCATTGGGCTTTTGAAGCATTGGTCTAGACTCTAGAGATATCTTAAATGCAGCCCCATCTATTTGATCCATGGGTTCCAGCAGGAACATATATACCAAACCACCTGGATACGGGTTTCGCACAAAAGATAAAGATCTCCATGGCTGATCATAGTCATAAAGAGATGGGGATGATCCTTATGGAAAATTTTGATTATTCAGACTTTTAGACAATAACAATCTGTATTACAGGGCTTTGGACCCTTGGCAGCTAACACAAAACATTGCAGCATATTCCGCCCCCCCAAAAAAAATCCCACTACCAGGATTGAGACAGTTGAAAACTGCACAAGCAAGAGCAGAGGGGTCACAAATGGAGGCAGAGTTTTGCATTATCAGCCGGAAATTGCTGATATCATTTTTATTGATGTCTCATTCATTTTTCCCTGTTTTCCTTGTGGCAAGGAGTTCCTTAGTTTGGGTTTTCTCAAGCTAAAGACAGGCATTTGCTCTGGAGGTACTGGGACAATTTCACCCATTTTTAGCAGAATTTCACTTATTTTATTTTTTTAAAAAACCCACATGCATTTAAATGGGGGAAAGGTCTGAGACAACACTGGGATGGGGGTCCACATTTTGCCCCCCGGTGGATAGGCAAAAGGACAAAACTGGGGCAGGTAAAACTAACTGAAGAGTGATAGGATCTGAATGTCCAAATTACATATTATGAGGAATGCATGGCTGCCTTGAACCACAGCCCACAAGTCCCTGATAGTATCAGGTTTAAAACATGATGTCATTGCATGCAACTTTTTTTTTGTAGTACACAGTTGAGGGTGACAGGGAAACTTCGAGGGTAATGCTTTCACACCATACAAGGTTGTTTCAGAGGCAGGGGAGCAGCCCTAGGCCAAAAGGAGCCTTGATTCCTCACAAAATGTAGCTTGGGCCTCATAAGAGTTGCTTGGGTATCCACAGATTTTATTTTGACAGCAGTGAATGCAGAATGTGACATTTCCTGTTCTTTGAAAAAAAATTCACCATACCTAAAGATGCACATATTGAGAGAGAAATATCAACCTGCCAACACATGAAAGTGTTATGGCTTCAAGCTAGACCTGAAAGTTTTTGTGAGGGGGAAGGGAAAAAAAATCGATTACCATTAGCTAGAAAGACGTTGGCTTTAATCTTATGAAGAGTCGTTTCATTACAAAGCATTTTTAAGAGCTAAAAAGCTACACTCCTGATATTTCTAAAGAATTAATTTTTAAATGGGTGATGTTTTTATATTGGACAATTCAATGTGTTCCTTTTATCTTCCTGGTGATTCTTTCTAAAGAAAAATAGAGAGGAGAAACTTATTATGGACTGGATCTAGAGTCGCACACAGTAGGGCCCCTTTAGTTCGCAGAGGTGAAAACTCTTGTTGGTGGAAGGGGAAACAGAAATACACACCGGTTTACCTTTTCCCCTGCCAGAGGCAGATTTAGGGGCACACAAGTGGCTCAGTCACACTGGGCATGGAGCCTATGCTGCAGAATGGAAGGCAAGAGGCAGGCAGACCAGGTAAGTCCTGCCCCATATAACTGATCACATGATGTGGTGCACACACAGCATTTGAATGGCAATGTCCATCAACTTTTTTTTGGGGGGGTGGCCCTCTTAAATATTTTCTTGGGGGGTTGGCTCCTACGGAATGTATAAAGTTCAAAACAGCTTAGTAAGTTTGGTCCCAGATATAAGCCACAAGATTCCTCATTCAAGCTGAAGCTACCTCTTTCACATAACCACTACATGTGGAAAAAGTTTCCTTCCTTTGATTCACTTTTCCAACAGTTCTTATTTCTCATTCTATACATCTTTGCTAGCCTTCTGGGAAAATATATATAATGAGTTAAAAAAGGTTTTTAGATACACTTTCCAAAAAAAACACAGAGGCATTCTTGCTAGGTATGGTTGGAGATGTTATAATAAAGAGTGGCCAGAAACTGTTCCTTTATGCTACTACCGCGGTGAGAATACTACTCACACAGAAATGGAAGGAACATGAAATACCCACAGTTGAAGAATGGCAGCAAAAACTCATGGAGTACGCAGAAATAGCAAAATTGACTGGAAAAATCAGAGAACAGGGTGACAAAGCATTCCAAAGAATTTACAACATACATAGAAAAGAACTATACACAAATAAAGACACTTGCAGGACTGAAATAGACCTCATAATGTTTTTTAAAAATCATTTGTTTTGGATTTAAGAACATTGAACAAATATATTACAATAATTGAAGGATGTATATTTAATGAAATTTTGAATAGTATTATTCCATAGTATTAAGTACACATAGAATGTAAGCATGACAAATGCGTAAATATAAAGAAAATAAAGAAAATATAGAGAAACCAGAAGAAGGAGGGAGGGAAGTACAAACTTGTTTAGAGTTAAAGTATTAAGGTTAAAAGGAATAAGGTATGTATTATGTAGTATGATGGTGAAATTTGTAAAATCTATAAACCCAATAAGGATCATTTTTAAAAAAGAACGAGATAAGCTACCTCAGAACCCTACACATTCCCCCCATCGGCTAGTCAACACAGATTATTTCCTGTGCACCCATCTCAAGTCCTGGGCAAGGAAAATGATAGCTGGATCAATGCTTCCAGTTTGGGGTTATTGCTCCAGTTAAGCTTAGGTAAGGTAGATTTTGTATTTCAATTGAATTGTTTGGTTCAGAAGGCCATCCCCCTGGGAAAAAGTACCACGCTGCGATCGCTGAAGTTTATGCCTTAATAAAACTGTCATTAGCATATTGGGCTATTTTGATACCGGGAAGCCATCTCATCAGCTCGGCAAGAGATTTAAAGCCCAGATTTTTGTTTTAACTGGTATTATCTGATGTGCAAATATGTCATTTTTACATTCACTTTGTTGAGCTATACATTCTTTCACCCAGAGTGTACATGGGGATGACACCCCCAATGAAAAGCCAAACCTCCTCAGCTCTGTAATTGTTTTCATTCCCATTAAAAGATAGAGGCACAAATAATAGTGAGGGTGAAGGCATGCAATCTATAGCACGTCAGTAAATCCTTGATATCTATTAAACCCCCACCTAAACTTGCAATTCTCTTGATCGAGCACGTAAGGAGGCCCTTTTCCATCTGCTGTTTTTGCAGATGAGATGCCAAATGTCTTTTCAGTTGCTCATAGGAAGCGATGGAAATGCAATTACAGGACTCATGACTTAAAAGCAGCATTTAAGAAAAAGGTGAGTGGTTTTATAAGTATCAGATCACTGCACGGGAATGATTGCAAATGATATTCATTAGCAATAAAAGAGAACATTATTTAAGTTTTATATATTGGTTTATATCTAATAGATGAGGTATAAAATGCCTGTCATTTATCATTCCCTTATTATTCAAACACTTTTCCATGTATGCATTTTTTTTTTTTGGACCGGTACCTGAACCAATAAAAATGCAAGAGGTTGTATGTAATGCTGTCATCCCATTCATGGAAGCTTCTGTGATCCAGCAGAGGCTTCCATGAAGGGAAGGTGGAGGGAGGGAACTTCTGCCGATTCTCCCTTCTCTCTGCATGCCCCAAATCTGCTACAAAAGATTGGAGGATTCTCTGGAACAGTGTGGGAGTTGGGGGCAGAGGGGCTGCAGGAGAAAGATGGAATTTACAAAAATTGCCTCCTTCCCCTTTCCGTTCACAGATGCCCCTGTGGGATGAAAGAGCCTTCAGTGAACAAAAGGACAATATTGGCGACAACCCAATAGCTTTGGTATTAGTTTCATCGAGTTTTTAAAAACTGTTGCATCTCCATCTGAATCATTAAAAGGCAAGGCTTTACTATGCCACGGCTAAGTGTTAAGGCCTCTTAAATATTTCAAAAAGTAGTTTCTAGGATATTCCCCAATGTTTGTTCATTCTCATTTAGAGCCATTTTATAAAGAAGCATTACATTATTTATTTGTGCGTATTTATGCATGGGCACGAAACATCTGCAAAACATTAGAGAAACAACACGCCTTTGCCTTTCACATTGCTGCTTTTCTTGTATGGAATTAATGTATTCCCTTGGAGGCTGCCATAATAATTATACCATGTTTCATGTAGAATAACAGTGGAATGAAATTCAGCAAGGACAAACGTAAAGCGTTACACACAGGAAGGGAAGAAAACAAACCAAGGCACGCAAACAATGTTGAAAAACAACAAACTTTAGAATCAATAAGGATTTAGAGCAGCAGTGGGCAACCTTTGGGGTAAATGTGCCACAAGTACTGGTGTTATGTCGATGGCACAACTCAGAGGAGTTTGGAAATTTTCATTGCCATTTTCAATTAACTACAGTTTTAGTGCATATCTGAACCTTAAAATGTGGTCTGTATGAACTATGGATTATCAAAGCAAACCACCTATATACTTTCCCCGGGGCGTACTGGGTCTCATCTATGTTAAACACCTAAACAAATTAAAAGAACCTAATTGGTCATAACACCGTTCAAAGTTGGCTTGCTTTGGTAAAGCATAGTTAAAACTAATCACAGGGGGTTTTTTAGGTTTGGCCAGAAGGATGCCACAGTCTTCTCAGTAGGATTGGCCTTCCATGAAATCTTTGGATTTGGGGACTTATTTGAAGGTACATCTCTTCATAATTCACATGCTGAGTTTATGGTTTTCATACATGTTATCTGTACTGTAAGGGTTTTATTCTGGGAAAGGAATTAGAACCCTATTGACAGAACAATGTCCACCCAGCATACACCCATTCTTAAGTGATGCTGAACAAGGGTTTAGACGATTAGGATTTATTTTTTTGCGGTCATGGGTGTCACCTTTTTGGTGTTTTCAAATATAAGTGCAAATGAAACAAAATAAAACGAGCAAGACCAAAATAGAAGAATAATTAAAAGTGCCATGCCTTTGTTGTTTCATTTCCTTTACTACGGAGTGTAATCAATACTTTACAACAGGGTTAATATGCTCTCTTCAAGCATGCTATTATTCTTTCAAAAGAGCACAATAACTTTATTAGTTATGCTGTCTGCAACACTTCCAATGTGACAAGACTGCGTGGGTGTTCAGATCATGAGCAATTCTTGGTGCCCTCTCTTGGAGGATTTCCATGCCTGTTAACAATAGCAGCTAACACTACACAGCTGCAAGAAATTTTAATGTTGGAAGTTCTAATTTTAATTAGTATAATTTACACAAACAAAAAAACCCACACAGAGATCTACTGTTTCTCCCTAGCAGCAACTTACTATTCAGATGCTATATTTGCCAACCCGTTCCTATGCAAATGAAGTTTGTGTAATAGTTTTCCTTTCTCACAAAGAAAATGAAAATGGAGTAAATATAAGTTTTCAGAAACCTCTGTGATAAAACTCTGATACAGAGCTCTTGCTAGTAAGTCTATCCATTCAAGTTTCTTAATGGCATCTCCATCCCCCGACAATAATTAAGTGGGACCTGAAGAGAGTATTCAGTCTTAACTATGGGATTCATAATTCTTCAGTTATATGGAGGTTCCCATTGAATACTGTATAGGAGTGCCTTGTCTTCAAGGCCATCTAATCAAATGCATTTTGAAGTGTACTAAGGCAGAGGTTTCTGAAAAATGTTCCATGAAACACCTACATGTTATCCTTTCATATGGACATTGATTGCTCTATCCTACACACTCAGAAGTAAACTTCATAGAGATCATTCCCAGGAAGTGTGTATAAGATTGCAATCTAAGACTCTGAAAAGAGGGAAAGAGAACTGGGGCCAGGTGTTGGTGGGGTAATGCATGGATCAGTTCTGATTTAGGAAAAGGGGACACACCCAAAGAGAGATATTAGAAAACACATATCCCCAGACAAATCTAGCTTCATCATGTTCAGGTTTAACTGCCTACATGCCAAAATTCCTGACTCTGCCCCCCACCCTGGCAGTAGAGAAGCCAGTGGATGCCAAGATTTGATATGTGCTTCTGACATACTTTCAGCACTTTCCTCCAGATTGTACTAAAAGATGTTGTTGCTGCTGTTATATCCCACTGGCACTCAAATGCCTGGATACCAAAATTTATCTGCCGTACAAAGACTTGATGAATGGGTTGAGCCTCTCCACCACTTTGCCCTGTGAACCAGCTTTGATTCAGGAGACCTTCCATTTTGGTTTTTTTTTGACCAAATGCTGGTTGCAGATCTATTTTCATAGCAGTGATGAGCTTTTCATGCCACTAAAAATTAGATGAATGAAACTGCAGGGGGAGAAATTAACTGATAACATCAGAGAGCTAACCTTAGGCTTGCCCAAGTGACAATATGCAGACAGTTCCTGCCTCAGTTCTTTCCAGAATGGAGACCTCTTGCTGAGAATTAACATATCATAGAAGATAGCTTTTGAATTCAAAAAGCTAGTAGTTCACCAAATGAATTTGAAAGCTCTCAAATGAAGACAGTTTTTTCCCCAGGGAATGATGGAACTAAAAATTACAGGTGCCAGGAATTCTACATCTTGGGTTCTGCACCATAAACTTGGCTTACCTTGTTATATAACTTTTCTGGTTATGTGAATTTCATACACAACATAATATGTGGAACTACTAGAGCAGATCAGGACTGTTGTTCAGCGACTGAGTTGCCTACACTTCTTTACTTCATAACTTTCAGCAGCACAAAAAAAGGGGTACTCTTGTGGAGTCATCACAAGATAATGTGTCCCAGTTTAAGACTGTTACAGCTCCAGCATACATGCTTTAACTTGGAAAAAGCATCTGCACTTACCCCCTTTACCTAAATGCCTAAATCTACTTAAAACTCCTCTCTAGACATAGTCCTATGCTCCAAGCACACCAACCAGAGTTCTTTACTACAAGGGTGGACTTTCGTAATATGGCACCCTGTGAGAGGCCAGATTTGGCATCCCCAAATGGATCTTCTCAATTTTTTACCCCCTTGGCTTGCTGCCTTGTGCTGGTGAACCCCTAAATCCAATGCTGTTTTATATCAGGCCCATATATTGAAGCTGCTGGCCACTTTGCCCTTTCCAGATATCCCTTCTGTCTGTGATAGAACCACTGACTGAGGCTCAGAATGCTTGTTTTCCCCCTGCCTCTCAACCACCTCCAGTCAGGTAACATCTTGAATATCTATACTCCCACTATGTGCTCTGACGTACAGACCAAGGACCAGTTCTATGGGAAAATAGGTCAGGCTGTCAAGAGAGTCTCAGGCTGTGAACACCTATTGCTGCTGGGACATTTCAGTGTCAGAGTTGGAGACGATCATCATACATGAGAGAACTGCATAGGCCACTTTGGTATTGGCAGCATGAATGAGAATGGACGAAGGATGCTTGAGCTGTGCTCCTTTCATAGCCTCTGCATCACAAACACATTCTTCTCTACCATGACAACACACTGAGTCCCTGGAGACATCCAAGGTCAGGCTACTAGCACCAGCTGGACTTGATTGTCACCAGGTGATCGGCACTGAACTGGGTTAATGTCACACAGAGCTACACCACAATGCCGACTGCAACATGGATCATGCTCTGGTGGTGAGCAGGCCAGGGGTTCAGGACACACAAGGGCCTGGAACTTCATTTGCTGGTCTAGTCATACCATTCCCCACCAGGAATTCCTCAATGCCACATTGCTAGTGTATGGATATTGCATAATTTAATCACTAGGTGATACTAGACTCAGTTGTATATGGGTGTGTTCAGATACTCTTCTGTTCTTGCGTAAGGGAGACAATAAAACAACACAATTCTTGCTGTGCCCTCTAACCCTTCCATGACATCCAGGGATTAAGAAGCAGATAATAATTAATCTCAGTAAGGCTCATCAGGCTAAATGCAGCATACTGGTTGGTTCCCCACCTTTTAAAGAACCATTGCCTACTGAGATGCTTGCTTTGTAGGTGGCCAGTCAGGTGACAGTGGGGTGTGTGTAAAATGGGGTATACCATATCTTTCACAGACTTAGTTAACACTGAGCTACCCGGATGTAGGTGAGGCTCAGGTTGAATAATGCAAGAGAGCAGAACTCAGATGTTTCCTTCAGCAGCAGCTCCTAGTGGACTGTCTCATATAGGAGCTGCAGTTCAGTAGCTAGCTCCATCTCTGCTGAGAGGTGCCCCTTTATTTAAAAGGGCCAGTCTTCTCCAGTAGGCACTAAATACAATGAAGATGGGGAGATCTTGATTGCCCTGGGGCTTCTGAGGCTGACAATGAGATGTCCGCAAGCTGGGGGTGAACTGGCTTCATAAACTCTTCTTGTAGAACTGCTTCCAGTAGGTTAGGTGCTTTGTGGATTGTTCCTGAGGGCAATTTGCCCTCACATTCTGAGTTCCTTGCCTCATTCATTGCAGAAGGTATCACAGTTGGTTTCTTCTGCTCGGATCTTGAAGCATCTTTCTTTGTAGCAGCTAACAAATTCTGTAGATCCTCTTCTTCAAGCCCCTGCAAGGGT
This sequence comes from Podarcis gaigeae, assembly GCF_964106915.1. Classification (NCBI taxonomy): domain Eukaryota; kingdom Metazoa; phylum Chordata; class Lepidosauria; order Squamata; family Lacertidae; genus Podarcis; species Podarcis gaigeae. Next base: position 57,692,514 of record NC_139680.1, read on the forward strand.
CTAACTAAATGGAATCTTCAGTCTTTTCTCTACTGATACAATGAGCTGAAATTATAACCTGATTAACACTGCAATCATATGGGTATTTGGTTGGGAGTTAGCTTGATCAGTAGGACTTTCCATGCATAGGATTGTGCAAGATTCAGGTAGGTAGCCGTGTTGGAAGACCTTTCATTGCCTACAGACACCCACCCAATCTTAAAAAACTCCTCACCCACAATAATACAGCAAGCAGACTTAACATGGACACTCGTACCAGAGCCTGCAATAAACCCAGATGCCAACTTTGCTGCCACATACACCTAGACAACACCATCACTGGACCCAACAACATCAAACATACCATCTCAGGCCTATTTACCAGTATTTGCTTATCTTCTAACATTGTGTATGCCATCAACTGCCAGCAGTGCCCTTCAGCTCTCTACAGGCCAAACCCTATGCCAAAGGATATCACAAGACAGAGAAGCCAGTAGGAGAACACTTCAATCTCCCAGGACATTCAATACAGGATCTCAAAGCAGCTGTCTTATTACAAAAGAATTTCAGAAATAGACTTGAAAGAGAAGTTGCTGAATTACAACTTATCACTAAACTGAAAACTATTGGGAGACCTGGTCTTAATAAAGGTATTGGATTCCTGTCTCATTACATATGCTAATCATCTGCAAACTATCCCTTGCTTTTTCCTGTAGGACTAGTTGCAGTCATTAACAGTCGTCAACAGGTTTACAATACCATTGAGTCAATCACACATCTTCTACTACCCTCCTGAAAAATCCCACCTCACCACTATATATAATGGTCTGGTGACTTCTGTTTCAGTGTATCTGAGGAACAGATGGAAAGCTCTTCAATCTGAGCAGGCTGAAAGCAAAGAGTAAGCTTACCGTAACTTCCATTATAGAGCTTCAGTATGCTGAGGACAATGTACTGTGCACATGCTCAGAGGATGACCGCCAAACCATCCTGAACATCTTTGCAGAAGCTTACGAAAAGCTTGGCCTATCACTCAACCCCAAAAAAACCAAAGTGCTGCACCAACAAGTACAAAATAACCCCTCTGCAGTGACACAAATCCACCTCAATGGTGTAACATTGGAAAATGTCGATCACTTCTCCTACCTAGGCAGTTATCCTTCCACAAGGGCCAACATTGATGCTGAAATCCAGCATCGCCTGAGCTCTGCGAGTGCGGCTTTCTTCTAATTGAAGTGCAGAGTGTTTGAGGACCGGGACATTCAGAGGGAAACCAAAATGCTTATTTACAAAGCTATTGTACTACCAACCTTACTATATGTTTGTGAAACATGGGCCACTTATAAACACATCTCCAACTCCTTGAAGGATTCCATCAATGGTGTCTCCTAAAATTTTTACACATCACTTGGAAAGACAGGCGAACTAATATCATTGTATTGGAAGAAGCAAAGATCACCAGTGTTGAAGCAATGATTCTTCAACATCAACTTCGTTGGACTAGTCATGTTGTGCAGATGCCTGATGATCGTCTTCCAAAGCAACTACTCTATTCCAAACTTTAAAATGGAAAGCGTAATGCTGGTGGTCAACAAAAGAGGTTTAAAGACTGTCTCAAGGCAAATCTAAAAAAAGGTAGCATAAACACTGACAACTGGGAAACACTGGCCTGCGAGCGCTCCAGTTGGAGAACAGCCTTTACCAAAGGTGTTATGGGCTTTGAAGACACTCGAACTCAGGACGCAAGGGAGAAACGCGTTAAGAGGAAGGCACGCTTGGCAAATCCACACCGTGGTCAACTTCTGCCCAGAAACCAATGTCCCCACTGTGGAAGGACGTGTGGGTCCAGAATCGGCCTTCAAAGTCACTTACAGACTCATTTTTAAAACCATATTTATGGAAGACAATCTTACTCGGCTACGAGTGATCGCCGAAGAAGAAGACGACTGGATAATAGGATTGTGCTGTTAGTTTACATGTTTCTTCCCCCCAGACATCTTTAGTTCTAAAGCTCAAATGCTGGCAGCTTCTACAAACCATGATTACTATAACTTTGAATATTTGTATGTCTACCTTGATGCCACCTGCACTACACATCTGTGTTATTTGGAAGACTAAAGCTTCAGCACCTTATTAAATGTCTTGCCTTCGTAAATGCAATGAGATGATTTAACTGACTTACAAAACAGATGCTGCCTCTTAATATTTCTATAAAGTTGCTATAGCAATATTGATGACTTCATGATAGCTGTATAAATATGGTTCTGATGACAATTTTAAATATAAAAGTTTCAGTTCACATTCAGTCGTGTTAAATGGATTTGATGCCTTAACCAATAAAACTGCAGAGACAAAAGAGCACAGTTGATAGGACTATGTGTCCATACTTGTGTTTTTTAGGGATGGTGTGTGTGTATGCACACAAAACTGCCCAATGGCTTAACCAGGTTTCCTGGCTTGTAAGAAATGAAAATGATTGCTGTTAGACTAGCTGCTATGAATATTAAGAGAACTGATTTTTTTTTTTTAAAAAAGGAAAGTGTTTAGACACACATAATAATTCATCCACAGTGAGTTGTTTAAAACATGCAAGGACACAATCCTCTATCAGTACTGGCTTCAGACCAGTGCAGTCTTGTCTAACAATATTGCAAACTATGCTAATAATGCAGAGCAACTTTTAAGTCACTTAAACAGGGATGAGAGAAGAAAACAGAGGCAGCTAAAGTCTAAAGGCCACCCCCCCAAGAGCACCCAAGCCCCTGATCCTCCCAAAACAGGCAAAACAAAAAGGCTGTGATCATAGTCAAGGCTAACTGATAAAGAAAATGGAGAGGGTTGGTCTATTTTCCAAGCAACCAACTAGACTGCCTTGTCTGCTGTGCACCTTGGGGGCAGACCTGTGCTGTGGATGCAGGAGCTAAGGTCAGAGGGGAAAGTGTGGAGAGAGAGAGAGAGAGAGAGAGAAATAAAGAGGAGCTGCAGCTGAAGAGGTCAAGCCCTGAAGCACAGTATCCCATTTTCTCCTCTACATAGTGTCAGGCCAAGCTTACTTCATCAATATGAAAGTTGAGAGTCCTAGATGCAAGCTTAAGGCAACAACCCTCAATTCTCCTCAGGCACAGAAACCCCCTTAAGTCCCATCTGAAATATGAGGTCAGATTTTATTTGTACACTTGTCGTTCTCATTTTCTTCTTTTCTGTTCTTCCTTCTCCCCTCACCTTTCTCCCTAGTATTTTCCCTCTCTTTATGTCTTTTTTTTTAAAAAAAATGACCTTGTTAGACAAATTTCACAATTCATTCAATTGTTCTTGTTATTATTATTCTTTTAAGAGACAGAAAATGAAACAGGCAACAATCAATGTTCCTTTTATGTGTCACATTTTTTAAAGTATCAGAAAATCCAAGATCAGCAGAGGTCATAATCCCAGTGCTGTTTATTGTTAAAATACCAGTGGTTCAAGGAACTACTTTACACTGAATCAGAAAAATATTCCACTCAGTTCAGTATTATCAGTATTTTGTATGTCACCAAGAGAATTGTTCATTTATTTTATTATTTAACTGCCTTTTAAACCCACGTTTCTATTCCCTATGGCATGGTAACATAAGGGAAGTATGTATGAATGGAAGAAGAATGAATATCATTCAAATCTGCATTTTGCAGGAGCATTGTGTGAGGATACAAGATTAAGGATATTTCTTGTTTGTTTGTTTTTGATTTCCCTCATCTGGAATGCAAATCTAAAAATTACCTGGGCTAGAATGTGCCAATAGTTTTTATCCCAGATTAACAGCATCCATCCATGCATACAAAGAATACAAAGGGGAAGAGGTTAATGTGTGTGTGAAAATGCCCTTATTGCCATATTGTCCAAGGTGGAATTAACAGTTATTGCTTCTTTTCTCTACTGTAATTTTGCTGAGCAATGAAGGGTAAGAGGGGCAAGTCTTTTTTTTCCCTTTTCTTTTTTAGTTTCATTAGTTTTCAAGAAAGCACATACATATCCAATGAAACAAGTACAAACAAGAACTTACATGAAGAGCAAGCATGGATCCCCATCCCAAGACAGACCAAGCATTGGCTTGAACAGCAGAACAGACTGATGCACAATGTACAATCCCTGAGGCTCAATTAGCGAGCAAGTGCCTATGTGACAGGGTGGAATGAGAAGCCAGTGGATAAGAGAATTGCATGTTTCTATGTATTTATAAAAGTTTTTATATAGTGCCCTCTCATAAAATATCAATGTGGCCTACAGCAATAGAAAAACATAAAAAAGCAGTAAAAGCAGTACGAAACACACTATTTACAACATTAATAAATGGAAACCAAACTTTATAAGAGCTTTCGTGTTTTGTTGAACCCCTAACTACCTGGCTATGTTGTGTTAAATACTCAGAGAGGCCAGTTCCCCACATTCTGTCAATACAACCCACATTGTAAAACCTACTTACAACCCGGTGTCTTCCAATGTCTTGAAATCTCCATGCGCATTGCTGGTAGGAGCACTGAGACCAAATGTTTATGCACAGCAGAATAATTCAGAGAGCTTTCCATCAACAAGAAAGCCAAGGCTGAATCTGATTCAAGGTGCTGACTGCTTATTCCAGACATTTTATCAAATATTTCTGTCCAAAACTGGTTGACTCAAGCCCAGTGTCAGGCCTGCGTGCAGGAGCCAGACCCTGTGACCAATAGGACTCTGCAGGACTGGGACCTTCCTAAGTTTGTTCTGAAGCGGCAAGGCACGGCCACACAGGTGAGGCTGATTGGTAACTCACAGCACCTGGTGGCAAGAGCTGGGAAGGGATATAAGGTCAGCATTTTCCCTTCGTCTCTTTGCCACAGCAACACATTCCCTGCCTTGCTTCCTGGCCCTTGGACCCTTGGCTTCTTGACTCCTGGCTCTCTGGCCCTTGGACTCTTGGCTTTCTGACTCCTGGCTTCTGAACTCCCGCTCCTGCTCCCACCCCACCATCTTACCCCTGGTTCCAATGTCCCCTGCCAGGACTTCGATCACCCATGAACTGGACCGTGACACACAGTCCCAAGTCTTTATGCCCCTTGATCAGGATAGGATTTGGATGGAAAGTCTTGCTGTCTGGATTTGAAACCTTTACAGACAATTTAGCTGAATCAGTAGAGCATAATCACAGTCATGGGTTCGAATCCCACATTGGGCAAAAGATTCCTCCATTGCAGGGGGTTGGACTAGATGGCCCTCATGGTCCCTTCCAACTCTGTAATTCTATGATCTTAACTCAAATGATGGGGAACGTGAGCAGATGATGCTGTGTATGCAACTTATTGTTAGAAGAGCTCTGGAAGTTAAACAACTCTCGCATTACATATTCTATATCTCAAGGAGAAAGAGGCGGCAGCATGCAATAGCAAGGTCAGATTGTACGTGGAGATGGGAAGACACACATCAGTGACAGGAAAACCTTATCGTGGATTCCCATTGACATTTATTCTTCATCTCTTTATTGGATGAATATCTTTATTTCCTGTCCCCTCACTCAGTTGCATGCAAGCCCTGTGTTTGATCTGAGATTTTTGTGAACCCCTGGGACTGCAACTTCCATCTATATGGAAATCTTGTACTTATACATGCCTTCCGTCACGTTCTACTGTTTTGTTCACTTTCTTGCCCTTTTCAGGCCAGGGTTGCCTTTTTGAACAATTTGCCCTCTCTCAAAAATAAATTTAACGGGACATACAGTTTTCCTATTCAAGTGCTGGATAACTGTTGAAATGCAAGGAGCAATGTTCACCTCCACTTTCTGGACCTTAGGCTCCTTTCCTCTCCTCTCATCCTTTTTAATCTTGGTTTTTGCCCCTTGCCAATCTTTGGTGGGCTGAGTAGGAGGAACTTTGGGTGGCAGGATGCCATAGGACACAACCACTTTACTGACCCTAAGCAACATATGAGCGCCATGACGTAAGTAATCTGGCACATAAATGCACTGGGGGCAGATTCACACCAAACCTTCAAAGCACATTTAAAGCACATGAGACATGACGCCGCTGAAAAGAATCCTGGGAACATATTTTGTTAAAGGTGCTTATAATCGTAGCTCTGTGAGGGGGAAACTACAGTCTGGAGGAGTCATGCACTTTAAATGTGTACTGAATGTGCTTTAAATGTACATTGTGAATCATAGAATCGCAGAGTTAGAAGGGACCCCCTGCAATGCGGGAATCTTTCTGCCCAACATGGGTCTCGAACCCTGGGATTGAGAATCTCATGCTCTATGAACTGAGCTATCCCTAAGTCACAGTGCAAGTCAAACATCTGGTGTGAACTATGGAACAATAATGCAGTGGAGGAACTTCATGCTCCAGCACCAGGGGGCGGAGAGCAGGCATAGGAGGGGTTGGCGTGCACAGTGGGGGCGGGGGGGGCACTGCCTGCAGGGGTGTGGCGGCCAGCGTGGGCAGGGGGCAGCCGTGATGGCACCCCACCAGGATCACACTGCCAGGGGTCCCCCCCCCGCACTCCTCTTCCTCTGCCAGTGCAATAATGAATGAGTTGCAGTTACAAGAAGATGGAACTCAAATGGATTTAGAAACTGAAAAGGTATTTCCACACACACACCCCCCTTGGGAAATTAATTGGTGACACAGTTACATTTACTACTCCCCCCCTTGTTTAAATATCAACTGAATCTTGTACTTTTTGTGTTGATTCTCCACCTCATCGGGAGCTCTAGGTCATGGGTAGGCAAACTAAGCCCTGGGGGCCGGATCTGGCCCAATCGCCTTCTCAATTTGGCCCGTGTACGGGCTGGGAATCAGCGTGTTTTTACATGAGTAGAATGTGTCCTTTTATTTAAAATGCATCTCTGGGTTATTTGTGGGGCATAGGAATTTGTTCGTTATTTTTTTCTTCAAAATATAGTCTGGCCCTCCACAAGGTCTGAGGGACAGTGGACCGGACCCCTGCTGAAAAAGTTTGCTGACCCCTGCTCTATGGGATCAGGGTCTCTAAATGCATGAAGAGCCTACACAAGCATAGCAGTATGTGTTTAAGCATTCCCACTGTTGTGGGCGGTGTGGCTAGCAGTTTTTGGTGGGACTGATAAGTGCGGCCCCTCTTCTCCCTCCATGCATCATGTGTGCATGTTCATCTGCACTGGCAAGCACTGGCGGAGGAAGAGGAGTGTGGGGGAAGCGCACCGCCCCCAGCAGCACGATCCCAGTGGGGTGCCATTGTAGCTCCACCCCTGCCCACACTGAGCACCACGCCCCCAGGACGCATGCCATGCCCCTGCCTGCTCTCCGCCCTCCCAGTGCCAGAGCATGAAGTTCCACCACTGCTGGCAAGCCACAGATAAATCTGAGTCCACTGACTAGGGTTTGAGCTAATATAAAAGTTTTGTGTGTAGTGTGAGATCTATTGATTCAGTCATGCGAGTCATTGTCATTGGATGTCACTTTCATTATGTAACGTACATATATTTCATGGCCCTTGTAAAGTTCAGATGAGCAAGTTCTGAATTCTTGATCAAGGATAAGAAAACTTGGTGTGTCACAGTTTCCCCTTGCTCCCCATGTTCCAGAAGCTGATTATCTATGTGCCTTATAGGAACATATGCTGCCTCAGCTCCCACCATTTTTTTTTTGTCCCACTCTCGCCTCCTGAGAATTTTCTTGATGCCAAGAGACTTCCTTGGAAATGAAAGTTATTAAAGTATTCTTTTAATTGGGATTGCCGTGGAAGGAAAGAGATAAAAAAGGGGGATCATTCCTCAAAGGTATTCTGCCTGAGGCACTTTCTACAGTCCAAGAAGAGGTGACTGAGAATTTGCTTTTAATTAAGCTGAGTTAATTAGCGGAAACAGGAAGGTCGGAACCTTCTGTAAAGCAATTTGGCGCAAGGATTTAGCACTAGTAGAAGGTTCTAAGGAAGAAATGGCGAAAGGCCACACATTCTTTCTTGACGAAATGTATTAGGCTGAAGTATGCTCAAAGTTTGTTTAAATTCTGGGTAACACTTGAGGCTTTGTGTACAGTACCTGACTCTCGGAAAAGGCACTTTTGGCCATTTTTAGAAACTGGGAATATTTTGGCACAGATGGGTAGACAGGACAATGGTACTCTGCATCATGTGATGTGCAGGATTGGCCCAAAGATATCATCTGAATCTTCATGGAATGGAGAGCAAAGCCACTGAAAGACAGGATCCGGAAGCAGTGGGATAGCGAAAGGGTTAAATACCACTCCCCACCCCCCAGAACTCAGTTTCTTCACTCCAAATTGTCCTTCATTCCAAATTGTCCATCCATCCTAAAACTGCTTTTACTTAGAAAAATCAATCATCTGCCTTTTTTATTACATACATATGCACATAACATGCAGTTAGGCCATCAGGCATCCTATCAAGTAGAATAAAAACTTGTTGTAAAAAACAACAACACCCTCTTATTATTTAATGTATAATTTTATATCGTCAACATCAGTTGGATTTGATCTGCTGTCCTACATGCATTCACAGAAACCAGAAGGAAACACTTTAGTAAATTATGGTGCAGTGGGAAAGGTAGCTAAGTAAGTTTCTTGCTGCACTTTAGTTTTTGTACAATCTAACAACACTTGCAAAACTATTAGTCTGAGAGATTTTGTGGGAAATGGTTCAGACAAACATTCTTTTTGCTTTCTGAAAATTAATATCAAGTGCTTTTACAATATGGAGCCCAGAGAGGAAATTGCAATGTCCTTTCACTGAAAATGTATCGTGTAGTTCATTACATCCATCATGTGCGATGCCCAGTTCCTTGAAAATTTGTTTTCTGTAACTCTGATAAAGGTAAGATCTATAGACCTTTTGTTGTAACGAGGTGAGTCATTCCAGCTTGGATGTTTCTCACACATTTTCTCTGGATAGAGGCTCTCTTTTATAACCCTGATAGAGTGAAAACACATTAAACCCATCAGAAGCTTGTCTGCAGTGTGTCCAAGATAAGCATCATATAAAGGACTTTGCCAGTTCTTGATCAGCTTCTTCTGCAAAACAATCCACTCCTTTTATCCATTTACTTCAACTATTTGTTTTGCTTCCCTGTAAGAATCCTCTATGTGGGACCCAGAGTTCCCCAAGGCATTTTCTTTCCATTAACTCCTTATTGATTTTCATTTATGTGTACAGATTACAGCATATACATTAACTGAAAGCATCAGCTGAGGAAAAGTTCAGACTTCAAATGAGTTCCAGCTTGGTGACAGTGCATTAGCATCTGAATGTTAATCACAGCCTGCGACCATTGTGTTTACAGACATACTCAGTGACATACAGCTTTGTCCCCCACTCTCTTTTGCATGCCCTTGCTGGTGTAGTGAAATGTGGTCCCTGACATCTACTCTGGAATGGTATTTATTCATTAGATGTCTTAGAGCCTTAGTTCTCTTTTTTGTTAAAACAACTTTTTAAATAGAACTTATACTGGCAAAAACCCTTAAGCAATGCAGGCAAGGCCTGCTGAAGGCCAGTCTCTGTGCTATCTTTTCAGGAAGGCCTCAGGTTTAATAGGAAGGCCTCAGGTAGCATCTGCAACTTGGAAAATCCTAGTCTGAAACCTTGGAATTGTGATGAAACCTGTGCTTCCCATCATGAGCATTAATAGTATCAGGCAGTGGTGTGTTGAGTTGATGATGATTGCCGAATAATCCACACCCACTAGCTCAAAATGTCACTTGGTCATAGCTTGAACCTAGCTAGCAATCATAAAGAGAGAAGATACTGGGCACTTCACTAGGACTCTTAGTTTTGACTAATTTGCCTTAGGCAGACTGAACTGATAGGAATCAAGAACTGCTAAGTTGGAAGGGATCACCTGATGGCACCCAAATGAATCCTACAAATCTGTGGACCCCAAACTTCCCCCCAACTGCTTAATGAATTTTCTGCCTCTTGTGAATTGTCGAGTTTATTATAGAATAACTGTGGACAGTTCTGTCACCTGCTCTTGTGAAGCATTAAGGACAAATCCAGAAGAGAAGCTTTAAAATTAAATTGACACCTTTCCAATTTCAGAAGACTGAGATTTGCATTGCACGCTTTGATGTAAGATACCATACCATACCTTTGGAGCCTGTAACACCACCTGCTTTGCATCACAAGATTTTTCACTTTGCTCCCCCCCCCCCCAACAATCCTTCTCCAGATGTCATTTCAAGCATGTAGTATATAATTTTATCTGAATTGTGGGATCTTCAAATAACAACATATTTTATAACAAGAGGCTTGATCTGTGATGAAGATGAATCCTTTTCTCTCTGATTCATTGGAACTGCATATACTATTGTGCATACCAGCGAGGTCCAGGCTGATTGTCAGCAGTTAAGTTTAGCGCAGCATGTTTGGAAGAATGAGATTGCAGAGTTCCTTTGTCCTGCCTGTTTTTGTAAGCGTCTCTTTACCACTGTCCTAGATTCTCTCTTGGCTATGTGACTGTTTGGGAGAATTACCAAGGAACTACTGCACACCAGGCTATGTATCCTGAGACATTTCGCTTCCTGTAAGGATTGGATAAGGCACTTCTTTCCTTCTATACACTGCAGGTACTCTGACAAATTATACACTTCGAATCATGTGCCCCCAATTTACTCTCCAGAAGTGGCCTTTAGGGATTGTTTAAATTATGTCAAGTAGAGTGATGGTAGCAAATCTTACCATTCACAATGAACTGCAACAGTTCCCTTGAAGGATTGCTTTAACCCATATTTGCCCACTTGGCTGCTTTGATCTGCAGAACTGCACTTTTACAAGTGATACAAAATGTTCACTCCACCCATGCAAGGAATTGATCCATCAGTGTGGCAGCAAGTGCTCTCTCGGTCTCCCTGCCAATTAATATTAGGCAGGTGCTTTCACTGTGCCTGCTAAAAAAAATTGTTTCAGCAAGACCCGCAATTCTAATCAAATTTTATTAAGAATAATATTTTCAAAACTGTTGATCTAGATATGTTTTGATATTGATCTTTTGATAGCATTTTTTGTCAACTTGCTTTTAATGTTTGCTTTCATTGGTATTTTTAATGAATATTTCAGACTGTTCTGTGGAAGCCACTTTGGAGCATCCACTTGCCATCTCACCCATAGCAAGAGAAACATCACACCTCATGCCAGAGTTGAAAGGTGGAGCCCCAAATGAGTAAATTGTTGATATTTGTTTATTGGCTCCAGTGACTTCACTTGATTGCCTTCAGATTAGTGACGAAGCAGTGGGCAGTGCAATCCCAAGCACGCTTACTAGGGAGTCAGCCCCATTGTCCTCAGTAAGACTTGCTGACCACCAATCTTCTGCACTATGGGAAGACATCATAACTCATCTCAGGGGGCCTTTTCTGATCACGATGTGAAGGCATCTAGGGAGGCTACAAAAATGCCAGACAGTGGTGGATTTATGGTCTGTAGGGTGCTATGCACACACTTCTTGGGGGCCATATTCATTCACCTAAATAAATGTGACTATGTCATAATTTGGAATGTATGAGAATAGGAAGAGGAGTTGGGACTTGATATCCTGCCTTTCACTCCCTTTAAGGAGTCTCAAAGTGGCTAACATTCTCCTTTCCCTTCCTCCCCCACAACAAACACTCTGTGAGGTGAGTGGGGCTGAGAGACTTCAGAGAAGTGTGACTAGCCCAAGGTCACCCAGCAGCTGCATGTGGAGGAGCGGAGACGCGAACCCAGTTCCCCAGATTACGAGTCCACCGCTCTTAACCACTACACCATGCTGGCTAAGATGATAATAATAATGTTTCTGCCATTGCGGGGGATTTGAAAGGGGCTTCAGAAGACCCACCAACCAGCTGATTGTTGGGAATTCAGAAGCTCATTCCAAGGCACTGTCTTGCTAATTTGCCCAGCAAAAAGGGTTTCTGTTGTGCCAGCTTTGCACAACAAAGTGCTCAGCTTTGCAAAGATGGAGGAGGCATCAGGTGACTGACAGATGGGCAGCTCCACCCAGCTGTCATAATGGGTCCACTGGCTGATCCAGTTCCCACCACTTTCAGAAAATGTTCTCCTTTGAAATAGAGTCAGGAGGGCCCCACCCATAGTTTGAAGTAACCTGGGTGAACAATCGTGGAAAAGGTGGTCTTGGAGATAATCTGGCCCCAAGCTGTCTTCTCCTTCCATCCCATTCATCACCATCTAATGCAGTCAGGATGCCCAGAAATGTGTATTTTTTCTTTCCTGAGTGCATCCTTGAAACATCCAATAAAAGATGAAACACTCACCAGAATTTCATATCAAGTGTGTTTATGTTGATTGGTGAAGGCATCTGTTTCCCCACCACTCCCAATGTGTAACAAGGAAATTTCAAGACAGTGTAAGAAAACATGATGTTTTCAGATTGACAATTTAGCCTTAGGGGCCTGATTATCCCATGCACAGGATGCTGCAGAGCACCAGGAAAGTATGTAAATTGAGCACTCTCCAATCAAATAGATGGCAAGGGTTTGCGCAAAGCAAGCTGCCCTGTGTATGAGCTACATACTTATGATTCTCTCATCAGGTTGTCAAAGAAAGTCAGCCAAATGTAGATGAGGGCTATAGCTGGGGGAAACGGACGCATATGTAGGCTGCTGTGCAAGTGCAAGTGCAGTGTGTTTTTTCTTAACGGAATTGAGAATTTGTAATCATAACCTAGAGCTGAGTGCAGGGATCAGCAAATGTCATAGCTAGCTTCGTAATTATGGTTCACCTCAAAACCTTCCATAGTCCTTACAAGCACTGAGCTGCAAATAAAATGTTTTAAATGTGTTGTAAAGTGCAATGTACAAAAATGACACTAGATGGTGATAGTGAGCTATGCCAAATTCAATGTATTTTTCAAAACGTTTTTTAGGAAAAGGATTTTCACAGCATTTTTTTAATATGTGAGTAGATTCCACCCAAGTCACTAGGACTACTCCTGCCCAAGCCTTCCAGCCAAGAGCTCTGGAGCAAGTGTCATCCATTTCATCAGAAGACTTGAGCGCCAGACATTCGCATAAGGTTGTGCCTGTGGTATTTATGGGTCCAAATCAGGGTCAAGCGGAATTTTCTTCTGCACCTTTGACAAGGCAGACCTTTCCAAATGCATATAATGTGGAAAAGAAGAATGGAAGCTTAAGGTTTGTAGTTCCAGTGAAAACAAATCCAAAACTGAGTGTCTTAGAGTCTAGTCTAGAGTTGGCAGAAGAAATGAAGGGCTTGATGGATGAGAGGGTTTATTCCATTATCTTTTTCCTTGATGAGCCCTCCCATCCTGTGCCAAAGTGGCTCCCAAGTTAACAAGGAGTGACGCCATGCTATACATTCCCATCTGGCTTCTTAATGGACAGCGTGTTCCCATTACTAACCATTGCCAGCATCCCATGGCTGGTAACCAGGCAACTGTATCAGGATGCAAATTGCTATCGAGTTGCTTTCTGATTCCAAAAGCCGTGTTGGGGAAGGCAGACCTTTTACTGCTCTGTCCTGATGACGTGTTAGCTACTATATGCTGATAGAAGCTATATTATTCCCTGCCTCACCTACGCTGCCTGTCCTGGGCGCTGGGTACAGTTACCAGCCACAGATGGTGAGGACCAGCTGTCCATGCTTAGCTTAGTATCCCTGAGGCAGCTGTAATGGGAAATTGGTATATGCAGTGTGCTGTATATGTGCTGAGTATACTCTTTGATTCCTTCTGCTTCTCCATATTTCCCCCTGTTTTGTTCTGCAGCTATTATAAATGATGATGGTTATTTGCTAAGTGTTAACCAATGTGGGCAGCAACCTGCTAACACTACAGTACATCCATGTGCTGAGGGCTTTTCTGGTCTGCTGGAGCTCATGCTGCGTAAATGGTGCTAATTAAC